>NC_068961.1:19922645-20230562 GCF_026419915.1 Harpia harpyja
AGGGTCTTTTCTAAAGCCATTCAAGCACTTTATAGCATAAACTGTAATAAATTTTCTATAGCAGAGAGAGAGTCAGCAACAAAATGTAGGTTACAGAAAAGCATAGAACAAAATAACAAAATGCAAGGAAGCAAAAAGCCTACTTAGTTTTTAAAGTTCATGGCTCTTTACCACACCTCACATACCTTATAGTCTATGTAAGTTCTTTATATTTTAAGTACTTATAAAGTAGCAATAAAGAACATTTCTATCTATAGGTTTAAGTGATATTTTGAAATAATTACAGGAAATATTTAACTGCTCTTTAACAGTTTAATTAAAGAACAGTGAAAGATGAAATGGATATCACGACAAATCCACAATAGTCTTACCATGTGAGTGCTGGTTGTCATTAGCTGAGGATAGGAAGAGAAGCAAGTAGCAAAAAGAAAAAAAAGCACACAAATAAAATAGACCAAAATATCAATGGGTAAAATAAATAAAATGCAAAAGTCTTAGAATTTGCATTCATGTGACTGCAAAGCAAGTAGAGATAGATTATTTTAAGCTGCCATATGTCAAAAATAATTAAAATATTAAAAAGCTTGTTATATTTAAGCTCTTTTATCATCATTCATAACTACTCTACCAAAAGTCCTTTGATATGTTAATCAGATATTCATCAGATGCATGTTAAGCACGAAACAGAAAAGTTACTATGTAAATTCTGAAGGAACACTCGGAATTTACTATGTATATTTCTCCTAAGTTGTATCTAGCCCTGTGCCTCTACAGATACACAGAATTCCTATTGCATAGTTTGGACTTTGCTAAACAGATAACCCATCTATCTCACCATAACTCATAAAACAGTTATCAGCTGTGCTGGAAATCTTGAAGAAAACAATTAAAACTACATTCATAGCACAATCGACATCAAAAAAATTACTTCTGATTGACTGATCAAATCCAACACTAACCTGTCCATTGCTGGTCACAACTGTGTTGTCAAACAAGAAATAGGCACCAAAGAAAAATACCACAGCATCAAACACTCCTAGGAATGTCCAATAAATAAATGCACGCCAGCGCAGCAAAGCATTCTTGGCAACATCTCTGTGTAAAATAAGATACACACATTCATTGTCTGCATGTTCAAAAATCCTAGAAAAATGATGTCACTCATATTGGGTTTTTTGAAGGAAAAACAATTAAGAGATTACATGTATAACCACCACACTTCCACAAGACAACTGTCTACCATTTCACATCCAAATCCTTCCTGAACGTCTCCTCTTTCTTTTTTTTTAATTTAATTTTTACTAAATCCTTTTAACTGCTGCCTGTAATTCTGCTTATTTCAACTGTATGGTAAATTCCCCTGTGCTGCACCCATTTACTTTTCAATCTTTTTACAGAAGGTATCTGTTTTCCAGTATTTGCTGCGCATGTGATGATCCACTGTAGATTTTAAATGGAAACACTAGAGGTCTCTGGAGACTTTGCTCTATTTCCCATGGGGCACTTCTATACAGAATATTGTAACAAAACAAAATATTAATTTTATGTGGAAGATGCGAAACAAGGATTTTGCAGTGGAGTTGATGCTTCAGGTCAAATTGGATTTCTTGAATGCTTTCCCACAAAAAATACAGGGATTGGTCAACAATAGAACTGTTCACTAGCATACATTTTCTTATTACAGAAAAATTTAAATATTACAACTTTAGTTCTTGCCCACAGAATGAGTATATATCAACTTGGCATATAGCATAAGCCACATCAGAGTAAATCAGAACACAGTTAAATGAAAACCCTGAACTACAGAAACATTTACTACCAACAAATACTTTTACCATATGCACTTTAAGACTGTCTGATGACCACATGAAGTCATTTCTCCCTGCAGATTACCCCAATATACAGTGCAAAACCATATGTGGCTAACAATAGCCTCCTCTGGCCCAGAACAACTGCACTCTTGCCCAAAGCAGCTTAGCGATAGACTCTGTTACATATCAAAACCCAAATATTTTTGGCCAAATAACCTCTGCTATCTTTCAAAAACCAAAAAGATCTTTTGAATGACCATTTCTAAACCAAAAACATTTATAATATAGAAGAGAAAAAAAAAATGGGGGCTGTGGGGGCTGGGTTTCAACAGTAATATCTTGTATTCCTTTTCAATTTCAGAGGTAAAAACATATCATTGCATTGATTAACCTTTGGGCATCTAATATTACTCTCAAAAAAAATGTTTTCCCTTGGATTATCTACTGCTACCACTCTCTAAAATGTACTAGTTTTGCAGCTACAAGAATCAAAACTGGGCACTGTTCCTAATTTAGATGGCCACATGCAGTTAATTGGCAAGAAATGCATTTCAAGTGGCTAAGAATCTAAACCAGTCACAATTTAAATGCACAGAAGTGAGTCAACAATATGCAGAGGACAATGTTGGACACCACACAGAATACATCCTATGATACAACGCTCTACCACTTAGTCCTCCTTTCTTTCAGAATAAAACATGTATATAGAAGAAACAGTACGTTTTCTCTTTTTAAAATACTTCTGTTCCCCATGGCTGGAGAAAATAGAGTACTAAAATAAATCATATTTAGATTTGTAGAACAGTAATTTCTATTTTGCTCTCACTCACTAATGTAGCAAATGAATGGTGTGGACTGCAATATGTAAATATACATGCAAAAATACACACGTATCTATTGTAGTTTATAGGCTGTGCATGTGGTCTTCAACCCTTCTGTTGCAGTGTATGTGATGTTCTACTGCAACCTTGTACAGAAATCCTGAGGATTTTGGTTATAACAGAGATAGATCCCACAATTGAACTTTGGGGCATAATGTATTAATTTTACCTGTATAGGGAAGGCTCTCTCTTGAGTGTGTCTGCACTTACATGTTGTTCCATTAGACCATACAAGAGGATAGGAAGGGAAGTGAAGCTGATATTGTACAGTGTTAGATACGCAGTATCGTATAAAGTCTGTAGATGGAAAAGAATTAAATCAGCTAGTTTTAATTTTGAAACACGATCCACTGCATGACACTTGATTTACAACGAATGAGTCAACTTCTTCAGAAAAAACAAAACTATATCCCTTCACAATGGAGGCAAATATCCTTGAACAGCTGCTAACTGATATAAGACACAACTCTGCACTTGTACCCCATTCATCTGGAGGACAAAAGATCAACTAAAATATTGATTTAATAGTCTGGTCCACATACCGGCCCCTCCTATTGTTTCAACTGTAAGACCAACTCCAAACTACCCAAACTGAACAACAGCAGATTCCTGTAGAGGCAGAAATTCCTCACTGGCACATCCACCCCCCTTTTATCTCCTCCACGTCTATATAACATGGAGACATGCAGGGAGGAAGGGCGAGTGCTCCAGAGGTTCTTCAGCCATAGGTGACTGCAACGAGCTGTACAAAGAAACACCCCAACATGTCTTTGATTCTTCTTCCTGCTGAACTACTTTTCCATGTATGTATCATCACTGTACTAGCCCTCAAACTTACCACACCGCCCCATAAAGAGTTATTTCCCAAAACCTATTTGGTGATCATTTATGCCGTAAAAATTGCTGGCAAACCTCCCTTTCTGATTCAGAGCTACATTTAGCACTTAAAAGAACAGGAAATTAAACTAAATTTTCATCAACACACGCTTTCATATCTAAATCCTAATAATGCTTGACAAAAACCTACAAAGTTTTCAGTGATCATTTGAAATTAAAAGCAAAACAGATGAAAAAAACAGTTCTGTCATTTTTACTCCTCCTGGAGCTTTCTTTTGAGACATTCCACAAATTCAAGCAACAGTACTATTTTCTCCCAATTAAATCCTCCTCTTGTCCAATTTAATCCTGAAAACATTCCTTTGGTTTTTGCTCCCTCATTCAGAAGAAAGAAGAGGCAGATTTTTTCTACACAAATTAGATGACAGCAAGGGGGAAAATTAAATAAACAAAGTTTTAGAAAGGAGAATACTGGATCCTCTCCTGAATGATGGCACTTTTCTGGTGAGCAGCAGCTCACTTTTCCTCTATCTTTCTGTGTTTATTTTTTCTTTTCAACTAACTGAATGCCACTATTTGTCTGAAGTTTGCAATTCATACTGTACACGCCGGAGAAAACTAGTTTATTCTTCCATTTTCATTCTGAATTCTAAAAATTAATAATTAGTTCAATTACTTATTTTTTAGGATTGCCTCTGTCCACATTCAATAAGCTTAAACCTAACAGACTCCACATTTCCCACAGACATTTCACTTTGCATTGCCATTTCCAAATTTTGGTTTCCTGTATTCTTTGACTTTGAAATAACATTGCTTTTATGATAATTCATAAAATTGCTTTCTGTAACTTAACTGCAGTTGCCACTGAAAACCATATGATCCAAAAGTGATGCTCTTTTTACAATGTGTAAACTAACCTAGAAATTTTCTCAGCTGAACAGGCACAGTGTTAAAGGATCCATTTTTTACAAAAAATGCCTGTCCTGATTTTGGCTGGGATAGAATTAATTTTCTTTCTAGTAGCTGGTATAGCATTATGTCTTGGATTCAGTATGAGAACATTGTTGATAACACACCGATGTTTTCAGTTGTTGCTCAGTAGGGTTTAGACCAAGTCAAGGATTTTTCAGCTTCTCCTGCCCAGCCAGCAAGAAGGCTGGAGGGGCACAGGGAGTTGGGAGGGGACACAGCCAGACAGCTGACCCAAACTGGCCAAAGGGGTATTCCATACCATGTGACATCATGCCCAGTATATAAACTGGGGGGAGTTGGTCTGGAGGGGGATCACTGCTTGGGAACTAACTGGGCATCAGTCAGCAAGGGATGAGCAATTGCATTGTGCATCACTCGCTTTGTATATTCTAATCCTTTTATTATCATTGTCATATTATTATTAATATTATCATGATCATCACCAGTGTTTTCTTCCTTTCTGTCCTATTAAACTGGCTTTATCTCAACCCACGAGTTGGGTTTTTTTTCCCCAACTCTCTCCCCCGTCCCACTGGGTGGGGAGGAGCGAGTGAGCAGCTGCGTGGTGCTTAGCTGCCGGCTGGGATTAAACCACAACAATGCCAAAGACAAAACGTTGCAGTGAGGGAAAAAGAACAACTAACCTGTTGTGAAAACCCACAGAAGAACTGATATAAAAACTGAGGAAAAATGAAGCAGACATTCTGAAAGACAAAGTGACACAGTCGTCAAGTGAAATACAAGCACTAATTCATATGCTGTACAACACTATAGCTACGTATATCAGTTTTACAACACTAGTAATAGTAAACATTGCAGGAAGAGGAGAAAGAGCTGCATACATTAAACGTCAACATTCTCATCTTACAGTAGCACTGTTAAGAAAAATACTTAAAATATTTTGAAAGCAAACTTATAAGGCTATAGTTTCAAAATTCAAGGGCAATGAATTTTGCGATCCAGGAGCACAGATCAGTTAAGGCAAGGCAAATTAGGTACAATCCACAACAGGACATGAACTGCGATAAGCAAGCATGGATACTTTGGTTAGCATGGTTCCCAGCAAAGTAACTTTAAGATGTTTTTAGCTGTGACCCCAAACTTCATCCTCTCCTAATTATGCATATAGTCAACACTAAGACTTGAATTATCTTCTGAAGGTTCCTTTCTATAATCTTCCCTTGCTTACTGAAAGAACTTTGATTGGATCCCAACATTTAGACATAACAAAACCATCTGAACAGGGCGATGCACATTAAAACTTTCTCCATCTACACTATCCTAATGAATTTAGAAACTAATGTGCATTAAGTTATGCTAACTTCTCAAATACTATTTCCAACTTGATGTAACAGGCCACTGTAGAGACAACCCAGAAGGTACTGAAAATAAGTAGAATGGTCTGTGACAAGATATAAGAGAGAAGAAAAAAAAAAAAAAGACAAGGCAAATTTTGCTTTTAAACATACCACAGATTACAGAACATATCTATATAAAAGCTATTTCACTTCATGGCCTGGATAAAAACAATAATCCCATTTCAGCTTTGCATCTGGCACTCAACAAAATCTCTTTATGGAATTATTGCTTTTTTGTACCATTGACTACGCTAACTATAGTTAGATATTACCATGTAAGTTTTTGAGATTTATGTAATTAGAATAAGCATTCTCCTACCTTATAAAAGAAGTATTGCACAAGTTCAGATATCCTAACATAATAAAAATGCCCATGAACAAGCAACATTTTTTTCAAATGTTTAAATTTAGGTATTGCATAGTCACTGTTTCTTGCTGCTTGACGACCTTCTTTGCCAATGATTCCTTTAAAAAAAAGTGATGAAGCTGTTTAATAACTGAAGAACTATTTCAAAGATACAATTATTTGAAAAAATATATAATAATGCTATGACATTGATCTAATAAGAGATCACCACTGTATCTCAAAATTTCCAGCGTAAATTCACTAGAAGTTGTCTATAAAACGTATAACCTGATTCTTTGAGACTGCCTGTTTTTAAGAAGTAAATGTTTCTTGTCATTTCACTTGAATTAATATTCTAAAAAGCACACTTACCTATACCAACATGTGCTTCTAGAATCATACTGACATCATTTGCACCATCACCAATTGCTAATGTGATAGGATGCTCCTTTGACAACTTAATCAATTTTACAATCTGGAAAAAAATAGTGTTAAAAAACTCTTCTCTGTAATGGTTTGCTTATTTTGCATGAGCGTACAATTAATTAAAAATGACTAACACAGTTACATAAGAAATCCTGTGAAGGGACACAAAAACAGTATTACCCAATGCAACTATGATACATAAAGATCACAGTAGTTTCTTCACAGTAAAAGTATTTGTTCCAAATATAAAATAACACTTTTCAAATACTTCCAAACTATTTTGAGAGATGGACAGAAGGAAGGAAAAGCAGAAGAAAGGATGATGTTAAGATTGCTTAATGCTGTGTAAGTGCATTAATAAATTAAAAGGGTTCCAGAGACAAAGAGTACAATTTCAAGGAAATCCTGAAACTAAAGACTGAAAGATTCTGCTTTCTTAACTGTGCTGAATTTTTTTCATACTATTTAAGATAATAGGACTCTGTATAGGTTTAAACACTAGTGCCATAGAAACTGTCCAAAAATTTGACTTCAAATCTGTCCATTATAAATGATCACCTCTGTAAATTTGGTACCGAGTCAGCTGTAACTAAAAACTTCTAGACAGTTAAAACTGCTGGCTAAATACATTTGTTAAAATTAATAAGGTCTACATATGCTGTACCTGAGCACTGAGGAAAAGACATGACAGTTTGAAAGGAAAAAAGAAGTGTATGTTCCAATGTTTGTTTCCTTGAAAAGTTCCTCAGCTATATTGAGATGTTTCAGTAATGGAAGGATATGTTTTTACTTGATACAAACTAGTATAAAACAGTCAAGAAGTACTTAAACATGATAATGCACACATTTTTCTGTCTGGATTCTTCTTTCTTGGCTTCCCACTTATGTTAAAAATAGAGAAGAAATATCACTCTACAGTAATCAATAATGCAGGTTCTTGTAGGATCAACAGATAGTAGACTATTCAAAGCTTGTTAGGTTAAAAAGGAAGCAATTAGTTCAGTTCATTAAATATATTCATTTATCAGTATGTACCAACCATAAAATTTGCACAATATATACATAAATCAAATTCAGGTGCACAGCTGGGTACCATTTTAGCATACCATTATCTAAATTGCTTGCCAGTAGAAATTCTCCCCTCTCCCCTTTTTTTTTTTTCCTTTTTACATTTTAGTGGATACAAAGATACAAAAGTGAATGGTAACATTTTAAGTTATTATGATAGTCATACAGAGTATTAACTTTCAATATTTACATATGTGCACAGCTAACAAGCAATTATGAAATGAAATACAAACCTGTGCTTTTTGCAGAGGTGCCATTCGACAGCATAACACTGCACTGCAGTTCCTGCAAATTTCAAGAAAGAGCTCTCTGTAGTTAGCAGAGCTCCCATCTTGTCTTGGTTTCATTATTAATGATAATGCTGCTCCATCAATAATTAAACCATAATCTTGCATATCAGTTGAAAGTCTGTTCAGGGATAAAATATAAACTAAGAGTCACTGTAAAATTCTCAGACATACTTTAAATCTGGCAATAGTTCTTTTGTGAGAATTAATTAATGAAAAAATTATGAGTGTGGAATACTGCAAAATTAATATACTTCTAAAGGAAATTCCTTGTATAGGACTGCTATTTATGACATTTTGAAATTCTAGATTATGTTAAAAATATTCAGTGCTTCACCATTTCTAAGACAGAAATCTGATACCTCAATGACTTCACCAGTAAGTATGAGTGTATAATTAATGACCTTTCAGTTTGGTTTGAAAGGGCTCCAAGAACTGCAGTGAGGTAAACTGTGTTGCAGGAATAAAGTTAATTTCGTGGCACATCCCATAATATAGAGGAAAAAAGTCACAGGGAAAAGCCTTTGGTACTCTGAAATGTACTTCGATGAGGAAAATAATCTTTTTTTTTCCAAGGGTCTACATGTAAGGAAGTAAATCATGCTTTGAAGGAAATGCCTAAAAGAGACTTTTTGGCCCAGGGAGATAAGGCTACTGTCTACATTTACAGTATGTATACTTTGCATTTAGCATGGCGGCTAAGTCCGATACAGGCATACCTGTAATTATAATATTAAAATATAATAATTACATGTGTTATCTATAATATTACAACATATTATTTTATATATTAATCTATGATGGGTATACCTATAATAATAGAAGCGTAACCGTGGTCGCATGAAGCACACTTTACCACAGTAACACATGGTGAGCCATGGGGGAAGGTGGTCCGCACTGCAAAAGCGGTTTGCCACGGCATCCAAACTAGTTATTTCAGAGCACCCTTGCATTTGCCTGCATTACACAGCAGCCTCAGGCTCCAGCTCAGCAGTGAGTGTTGGTTAAACATACATTGCGGTTTATTTGTGCTCTAGTTTCAGTGCTTCAAGATTATACTACTGGGCGTGGGTTTTCAACAAACATGGTTTCACCAGGACCCATGGTTGTGAGGAAAGCATGGTATTTACTAATATTAATGTATTTTAAGCACTTCCCTCCATCTTCACTACTAGAACACAAGCTATTTTTGACAAATAAAGTACTGTAAACCATTTTTAGTATTTAGTTCACAGATATTTTCAGCACTTTGTTACCATTGGCACAAATAGGGCAACACCATTAGTATACAATGATATCAACCAAAAATGTACAACGTTCAGGCAATGTACTGCATGTTTGACGTATTATAGTGAAAGATTTTCAGCCTGAATTTGAACATCCAGGCAGAATCCTGCTATTACTATCTTAGCACATTCTCCAACTCTGGAGTCAAAGACAAAAAATTCTGATGAGTCTCAATGTCTAGAAAATGGGCATTGCACAAAAAGTTAAACAAACATGTTTAAACATACCTTGTAAGACCTGTGGGACTTAAGCTAAATGTGGTACAGATGACAGAGAAATATGATTTATTTAACTGAATATACAAGTGTTCTTGATTAGACCAATGGGGCTTAAAGTGTAAGGAGAGCTAAGAAAAATGCTCTGGCCCAGAGTTTCAAGCTGTAAGGCTAAAAATTATAGAAACTCTCTGCTAAAATAATATGACAAACACTTGTTAGCTTGTTGTTCCTGTACTGCAAACTTATTACAAAAGCATATAAAATGTACTTGCTAGCTGGTTCCATATTAAAAAGAAAAACAAATCAAATATGCACCATTATGTCCAGAAGAGCAGTAACTTTTCTTAACATCCTAAGATGATAAAGATATTTAGAATCTAATCCTTAAGTTTTTATAGTGGAAAAAAGAGCAAGTAATGTGTACCAGCTATGAAGCTTCAAATAAGTAGCCTAATTTACTACCCGTATGAAGCATAATATACATTTTACCAGTTTTTTTGCTTTTTAATGCCATTTTCTATCTTATTCCATGTTATGTTTCACTTCTGTACACATGATACCTATCCTTCTATGCATATTGCAAATACACAGAAGTCAATGATTTCTTCATAATTTAGGGCACTTTAAGTATTTTTACGCACACCAGAAGATTTGGTGGTACACTGTTGCCTGTCACCTGTCTGTAAATGTAGCACAATCTTCCCTAGAAAAAGGGCCATATATAGTTGCTCTCTGTGGCCTTAGTCTTATCAAGAAAGTCACATCACGTACTAAGTCTGATTACAGGAATATAAGACATCTGTTTCCTTTTTGGAAGTTAGAAACAGTATTTTGCTTGACAATCATTTTTCCAAGAATAAATATTTTTGCAGTAGAAAATATAGAATTACAATGTCAGCTGTGTTTTTTTCTTTTAACAGTTAAAGCAGTACCAGAAATGAGATAAAGAACCATGACTGTGAAAATTTAAACTTATGTGGAACAAACATACTTAATTGCCTTACAGTAATTCACACTTTAACAACAGAAACTGAAACATAGTATGTTGCTGCTCTTAAGGTAATCAATCAATCATTTAATTGTTTATGAAATGCACAGAAGACCATTCCTGGCTTGAAAATTCAACTTTTTCCTTACCCTGAGAAAGTATCCCTGGTTAAGCTGCCATTGTGTCTTAGGACAGTTTTGCTTAGGTCAAAAAGCACATCGTGTAAACTCTGTTCCTCAATTTTCTTTGTGGTTAGCTCAAGTATTTGTGTATTTCTCCGGAAGAGTTTGCAAGCATAGCAAGTAGCTGCAGCAGTCTCCATTTTGTCTCCCGTCAGAACCCAAACTTTAATTCCAGCTTTCTGGAGTGCTTCAATAGTGTCAGCAGCCTTTTCTTGTAGTCTGTGGAAGTCAATTGACAACATACATTGATAGATTGCTTGAGAGGTCCTTACTGAAAGGTTTCCATAACCACATAAAAAAATTTCAATAAAAGTTATCAGATCTAAGAATTTTCCTCAAGGTGTGAATCTAAAAATATTTATAATGTACTACTCCCATAAACAATTAGTTTCGACACTTTCAAAGTGCTCAAAGGCTCACCTTTCATTTATATAGCCTAAAAGACAAGATGCTTCATTCCCCAGACAAGTACTTCAATTAAAACATTTTCAGTGCTTTCAGCTAATGACATCAAACAGTGAAGTACTGCTGAGTTATTAAAGTTACCTCCCAGTTTTAACAGAGAGTTTTTGAAATTTTTTAAGACCTAAAGATTCTTCCTTCATTTACTCAATACCCTTTTTGTAGTTCTTTCCTCCAAAACTTTTCCCTACAATTTGTTCCATAAGGTATTACATAAACTGCATGTAAATGGCTTGAATATACTGATTTTTGTACACTTAACTATTGTTACTAGCTTACTAAATTATAAAGTTATCATGTGTAACTTTAGTAAGCTAAGGGTATGGAATTGATTCAAATACAGGTTTTTTTCAAATAAATCTCTAATCCAGAATAAAAGATACAAGAGAGTCTCCAACTACTTTGGTAACATCACTAAACATAAGAAACATACTAACCGATCTTCAACAGCTGTAGCACCAAGTAAAATAAAATCTCTTTCTATCTTCTCATATACTTCTGCCAGTTTCTTTTCCCGGTCCTGGAGGGCCAACTTTGCGTTCTGAAGCAGCTTCTGCGCATTACTGTATTCTTCCGCTGTGAGCTTTTTATATGCAACACACAACGTTCGCAGTCCCTCCTAAAGAATGCAATCAGAAGAAACAAAATTTCTCTTGGAAAACTCTTCTTAGACTTCTTGCTGGTGTTTACGCTGGAACATTTGAAAAATTGGAATGATCTTACTATTAACATGAAAAGTCACACTACCCACTTCTATACTGAAGTGAGTGAAGTATAGACTAGCAAAGTACAGTATAGACTAGAATGTGGGTCAGCTTGATTCTGTGCTGCCCCAGAAGCAGTTACAACCCGAGGGACAAACCTCAATCCTCCAGAAGAGAAACAGCTCAGTGACCCAACTGGATGTATAAGATTACCAGGGAAAGGAGAGTCAAGGTAAAGGTTTCCTTCACCATGTGTATAATTAGGCAGGATGAGTCAGAATAAATAACAATAATATAAATAGTAGCTCTGCAGAGTCTGATTTTGATGCTGTGTTGCAGCAGAGACAGGGACAAAATATCACAGAGAGTGTTGAAAATGAAAATCCAACTGTGCCATTTCAGTCAAGTGAAAACTAGAATTTAGCTGTGGGTGTTTCTGACTGGATCAGACTTTTGGACTGTGTGACGAGTAAGAAACAGGGCACATAAACTGTGTAAGGCAGGACAAAGCTGCTGCAACACAGAAGGGAAGTTTTGCCACCTCGAATATATTGCCCCTCACAAAAACATTTAACCGGCACTTAATCTTCATAAACTTTAATCCAGTGGGTCTTTGTATAGTTACTTATTACCAACCCAAGAAGGAGAACTATTTAAAAGTTCCCTGACTCTTGCTATTGATAAGGGTAGGTGCCAGGTGGCTGCCCGTATCTTCTTTCAGAAGCTTCTGTATGGAGGAGCCAGCCCTACTTCCAATTGTCCAGGATGAAAAAATAGCTGTTAGTATGGATTTCTCCCTTGACAGGCATTGGATGGATATGATATGTAAACACTCCTTTTGGTTTCATTAGCCTCCTTCAGTTGTAATTATCAGACAGCTGTTTCACATAGTAAAGCTTAGCAAAGCACTTTGGCAAAGACTTTTGAAGTTTCCCTTCAAAACAGAAGCAGATAACACTGTAGGTATTTTTTCACATACCTGTAATACTTTGTTTTCAGTTTGAGTACTGGATGCCAGCAAATTTTATCCTATTTATAAGACTGGCAGTCATACTCCATTGCAATGGGTTCTGCATATTTTTGGACACAGCAAAATTCAGTATTTTACAACTCCAAATACTATCTTTTAGGTAAAACCAAGTTCTGAATTTCTTTTAAAGGTCATCAGGCAGTTCATAGCTCATTTTTAGCAAGTAAAAATATAAGCATGATCACTGCACTGTTTCCCCATAAGAAATGCATTTGTTGCTACACTGTGCTCTAATGGATTTTCTCTTTTAAGAGCTTTAAAGCAATCAAAGGCGGCAAATCACAATTGCTAAGGCTGGGGTCTGAAAGCAGGGATGAGATTTTTGTGAAGTTTTTCACTTTTCTTTCATTCAAAAGTTAATTCAAACCACCACAGTGCCATACTAAAAAGCTAAATGATGACCTCTGGTATAACATACAGTTGTGCATGCACCCATATCTCACCACAACTGGCATTTGGAAGATGAGACGGAGGACAGACTCAAACAAGGGAGTAACACAGACTGCTACCCATACAGCCTGTGTGCACTTTGGCATACAATAAACTTGGTACCTGGGAAGACAAATCTGTTACCAGATGAAGCAGGAGGTAAAACTTTTTTTTTTTTTTTTGACACTGATATCACACGAACAGATCAATAAAATGGAATCTTACCACTGCGTTGCGTTCAACTCTGGATCGTATTTGGTCAATTTTGCCTTCTTTGACTCTAGGAAATATGGAAGAATCTGCTCCCTTACAAAACAGAAATATATCACCTAAAAGAGACAGTATAAGGAATTCAAAATGGCCAAATATATCTTTCTTTAAAAAAACATCTGAATAACTAAGTCTTCAGAAAGATTTCTTCCAACTTTTTAATAACATTTGCACTCATGCTGGTACCCGGTCCCCTTTTTTATAAAGAAAGGCACACAGACTGTGATTAATGCTCAAACATCTAAGAAGAAACAGAATGTGACAGCCCTACCTGTTGAAGATTTAACAATTACGCTCATTCGCCGTCTCACAGAATCAAAACTCAAAACCTCTAATAATTCAAACCTGAAACAGAAAGAATATTTTTTAAACAACTCTGCTCTTCCAGATCCCTAAACTGGTTATTACAACTTCAAGCCTATCAATTACAACGTGACTGCTAACATGGAAAATTGAGTACTATGGAATATGGAACTAGTACAGAATGAAACAGCAGGTTACAAATAATAAATAGCGGAGGCCCTCGGCTCCTAATGACTTAAAACAGAATTTGTCTGCATGATATTCATAAGTATCTTTGGATGCATAGACAATGTAACTTATTTAAGACTAGAAACCTTGCAGTAGAGCACTGTACTGCTTCCAAAGTAAATTCCTACCTATAATACCTAGGCATAGCCTTAGAACTTGAAATGTATAGGTGTTTACACAGAAGTCATTATTTAATATTTTTCTAATTTTGAATATTCCTATCTCCCAAAAGTGCCCACCCAATTTCATGAATCTTGCTCAAGTGTGAACTGACAAGTTATTCAAGTGAAAAAACATTTCTTTTTACTGGTTTTATATTTACCATTGATTTTATGATTTGATTTTATCCCATGTTCCTTTCCTTTCTAGGAGGAAAAATGAACACAAGCTCCTGTTGTACCGTTTCTGTGTAATTCATCAGTTTATATACTTTTATCATTTACTCTCTTACTTATTTCCTTTTATTTAAGAGAGCCTCCCTTTTTCCAGCACAAACATAAGCATCCCAATCATTAATCCCAATCTCTTCAGTTCACCTCTGTTAATATTTTCCTTGTAAAATAGATCTGCTTATTTAATTAGATCATTCAGTTCTAAGTCCTTAAAACAGCCTGGGATTCAAACCTGTGCAAGGCCACAGTGTTCACTTCATTGAAATTTACAAGAGATTCTAACAAGGAGCTGGATCGGGCCTATGTCTACGAACTGTGATGCATTTTGGAAAAAATTCCTAAAAAATTATAGTGTTTTCATAAATCATCAAATTATATTGACTCCAGTTCTTATGAGTTGAGCCACAGAAGCCTGAAGTAACCTTCAGGAAAAATCCTCCACATTCCCCTAAAAGGGGGAAAAATAACAGCAGAGTTCCTATATTTGTGTCCAAGAGTCCCTGTGTAGTTAGCAGAGCACACATGCAGGAAGACAGAGAAATACAATATCCTTAACCAGCACACAGCTACAGAAGTGTAAGGCAACATTTTCAAAAGTATGTAGATCCCATTAAACAGCTATACTACTTAAATGTTATCAAAAATTTTACTCAAATTATGGTCTACAAAATTTATTCTACATGTCAAAGGAAAATGACAGAAACCAGTACCTGTTTTAAATTTTCTTTGAACCAGCTATAAAAATTTATTCTATAGATATTACCTTCCTGTAAATTATAAGGATTATTTGTAAAGAACAAATGGGGTACATACCGTTTTCTGTTAAGAAAATATTATTTACAATATAACAAAGGAAAAATACCCACAGTCCCAAAAATTATTAGGAACTATTAGATTAGGTCATGAACCCCACACCACACCTTTGTTGTTATTATTAATATTTCATATTGCATATACTGTCAAACTAACAGACTAAGTGAAAATATAGAACTTATAAATATTAGCACATCATTTATTTTTCTACTAAAATGTACCATTTCTGACTTTTCTGAATTAAAAATTAATGTATAGAGAAAGAATGATTTATTAAACACATCAGGAAAAACTCCTCATCAGTCTATTTTGTTATATTTTTAACCACTCACTTCTCTATGTTATTTTCCCGATTTAAGATCTCCATAAAATTGTCCTTCAGCCTTAGATAGGTGTAACCAAGTCTGTAAAATGAAACACACATCAAGAGAATGAATACAACAATTATGTAATTATCCAGTTTAAGCATGTCATAAGGATTTAAGACTAAGCTTATCTTCTGGAAAAAAACAAACAACAAAAAAACCCAAACTGTTTTTATTTGATTCATAAATATGAATAATCATGACTGTATGTTAAGAAAATCATCAGCTCTAGATGATTTAGTGTTTCTTATTATGATTTTTGTGCCGAAAACAATTTTGAACTTCAGTGATTAGATCTCTAGATTAAAAAAGTGTAATACCTGATTAGACACATACCTCTGTATTCCCTCAACTAAAGCAACTTCATCAGGTGATGATGAAATATATATACAAGATCTTCTTGAGAGCTGGTTTTTCTTCAAGCCATCTACACTGTCATCATCTTTTACCTGAACAGTGTGGCAAAGACAAAGAGCTCGGAAAAATAGTTCCTCTCTCTCCTAAAAAATAAAAGGAATGGTTGTCATTATGTGTGATCACTTTCAAGTATTTCTTTGAAAACTTTTCTTTTGGAAGGTTAGCAATGTCACTGATTACTACCATTTATTATGGGATAAAGGCAGTGTCACAGGTCACCTGCCCTTTAGGGGGAGCCCAGTCTTTCCCAGTGGGAACCACACAACTGCTCAACAGCTGCCAGTGCTACTAGCATTGCCATGCAAGTCAAGCTGCTGACGCCCCAAAAAAGTGTGCATCTTTTGCCTCCTCTGAATGCCTAGATGTGGCTAAAGGGTTTTTTTCCTTTACTTTTGCTTAAACTTTAACAACCTGTATTAAATACTAGTCGAGGTACAATTTTAGGAGTTCCGAGTCCCTAAAGGGGGACACAGCACCTGCAGCACAAGTAACAGGCTTTACAGATTTCAATTACTCACGCAGCTTGAACACCTCTCAGAGCTATGTAAAATAAAAGGAGCATGGACACTGTGGCAGCTGGAGCCAAGAACTTCTATAAAGTTTCAGGTGGTTTGGTAATGATAGCTTCTGACACCAGAAAGAGATTTCTATTTCATGGATACTTGGCTGTGTTCTACCTGTATCTTTGTTTCTGAATCATATTCTTCTGT
Source organism: Harpia harpyja (assembly GCF_026419915.1). Taxonomy (NCBI): domain Eukaryota; kingdom Metazoa; phylum Chordata; class Aves; order Accipitriformes; family Accipitridae; genus Harpia; species Harpia harpyja. The sequence goes on from NC_068961.1 coordinate 19,939,430, forward strand.
GCTGTTCAATACAAACTGTGCCATTATAATTCCAAGATAAAAACACAGTGTACCTTGGGACCACATTCTGAGGGCCATGCGTGAGAGCCATAGGGCTGTTGAATTACACCAATATATTTTAAGAGGCCTTGTTTTGCCATAGTGAAGGGTATGGTCAAAGTATGAGATTGTATTGATGTACTTAAAAATATATTGTCCTTTGGCCGTGATTATCGTGCCCATTTACACCCTGCTCATCAGTTGACATGTGAAGTATCCTTAACTTTCAACTTTGCTTCACGCAGCAAGAAAGCCACAGCACATACATGCTGTGTGTAGCACATTTCAGATGTGGCTATATTAAGTCACATTTAAAAGTAATTTAATTTGATCATAAACCATTCTCCGGCCGCATCTTCACTCAGTGATGACTAAGTAAGTGTTTGCATTGAGCACTCATTTTCCCCCTTGAGGAGTTTCCTGCCTTGTCTTCCCTATTGCAGCTAATGTTAAATGGAAACCAGCTATTATGTTTCTTCAGCTACTAACCAGAAAAAGATCTGTATTTTGGGGAGTTTATTTAATTCAGTTTTACAGCTGCAGTAAGTTGGGAAACTTTGTATTAAGCCCTTAAATCTTACTCTAAACTAGGAAAGGACAATGTCTATGTTGTGATGCATTTCATGCAGTTATCTACTTTGATTAGTGAAGTTCAAGGATATTTCTAATATTGCCTTCATCAGCACAGTTCAATTTTCATGTTTCATTGTAAAAAAAGAACCTAGAAAGAGTCATCACACCTTTCCACTTCCTCCTGGAGAAGAATCAATCATATCAATCCCTGTACAGTCGTGGAGAATTTGGCCATTGCAGATAACATGTGGTACATAAACGTGCCCTTCAATGCAACATTCTACGAATTCCATGTTGTTCTCAGTTAACGTTCCTGTTTTATCTGTGAAGACATACTCAATCTGCAAATGAGCACAAATTAAAAACAGCAGGAATATGAACAGAGATTTTCCAAGGTCTCTTAACAAAACTGAGACTATTACTGGGTTACACATTCCTTTAAAGATCCTTATGCAGGCTCTTTCAGAAAAGGAAGAGAATAATTTCTTTGGGGAGTCATCTTTCACGCTAAGGTGGGACCCGAAAAATTTTATCATACAAGAGTATCAGGAAAGCTGTCTTTTGCCTCATAACACATAAAAATAATGTGTTTAACCTACTTTCACTCTTCTCTCAAGCTTCTTTTTGGTTTTTAATGTCTTTCTTGCTGCAAGACAGATATTTATGGCAACAAAATGCACACAAATTCCATTTCCCAGGGATCATTATTTAATGTACATGCTTAGATTTGGATCGGTTACTATCAGAATGGTCTTTAGGGTATTATCACATTTCCCCACTACAATTACGTTAGTTTAAATGAGGATTCTGGACTAATGGTCATATACAGTTATACACATGGGCACTGTTATTGCCCTGGCAACATTCCTTTTGTCTCAATATTGAATTTTTCATTAATTTTATCTTCTACAATGAGCCCCAGCATGTGAGGATAACAACATCAAAAACAATACCAAAACCTGAACTATAAACCAGAACAGCCAGATGGGGACAAGCTCAATTTTGGATATTGGATATAGGTATTGTATACAGATTGCATGTATATATTTGATAAACTGAGAGCATTATGTAAGGTTAGGAATTAAGCACTGGAAGTAAGGCAATTATTTAGCATTCGTCAGATTGTTTAACAAACTTCAAAGTTTATCAAGTGCATCAAACAAAATAAAAAGAACCAAACAGATTTTTGCTCTCAGTCATAAGAGAAGTTATTAAATATGTAAACTTTCCTCCTAGACTGACTTTTCTAATATTCATTAATCTGAAAAGGCAAGTCTCCAAATTTTCCAGTGGTTTGTCATCTGTGGACACAATACCCGTATTCAACTTTTTTTCAAAGTGGGCAGGATTTATATTGATTTCTTTCATCTCAACTCCTCCATTCAGTTTTGCAATACATTTATACAAGATACAAAATGCTATCAAGCAAAGGTCTTTTATTCATTCAGTGTGCTGCTTTGGGATCAATACCTGTTGCATGAAAAAAGGAATAAAGTGCATATATCGCTATGACAGTGTTTGCTACAACCACAAATAAGGATTTGCAATCAAAGCCTTCGTTAGAAATACAATGTATAGTATCTTTCAAAAAATGTAGAAGCAAAATTTAGTTCATTGGATTGATACTAATAATGCCAAGTACTGATGAGGGTCCCATTCTAGGGATGACACAAATTTAGTAGTAGTAAGTTATTTTTCATAGCAGAATCACAGAACGGTTGAAGTTGGAGGGCACCTCCGGAGGTCATCTGGTCCACCCACCCTGCTCAAGCAGGGCCACCAAGAACTGGTTGCCCAGGACCACGTCCAGACAGGTTTTGGTTATCTCTAAGGATGGGGACTCCACAGTCTGCCTGGGCAGCTCGGTCACCATGACAGTAAAACAGTGTTTTCTGATGTTCAGACAGACCCTCCTGTTTCAGGCTGTGCCCAGTGCCTCTGGTCCTGCCCCTGGACACCCCTGAAAAAAGCCAGGCTCCATCCTCTTTGCACCCTCCCTTCAGGTAGTTATACACATTGATAAGATCCTCCCTGAACCTGCCCTTCTCCAGGCCGGACAGTCCCAGCTCTCTCAGCCTGTCCTCACATGAGAGATGCTCCAGTCCCTTCGCCATCTTTGTGGCCCTTCACTGGACTCCCTCCAGTATGCCCACGTCTCTTGTACTGGGGAGCCCAGAACTGGACACAGTACTCCAGGTGTGGCCTCACCAGTGCAGAGTAGAGAAGGATCACCTCCCTTGACCTGCTGGCAACACTCTGTCTCGCGCAGACATACCGTTCGCCGCCTTTGCCGTAAGGGCACGTTGCTGCCTCATGTTCAACTTGGTGTCCGGCGGGACCCCCACGTCCTTTTCTGCCAAGCCGCTTTCCAGCTGGGTGGCCCCCGGGGTACACTGTGCCTCGTCATCCAGATCATTAACGATCAGGACTGGACCCAGTATCGACCCCTGGTGTACACCACTAGTTACTGGCCTCCAACGAGACTTTGCGCTGCTGACCAGCACCCTCTGAGCCTGGATGTTCAGCCAGCTTTCAATCCACCTCACTGCTCATCCAGCCCGTAATCCATCTGTTTCTTTACGAGGATGTCATGGGAGATAGCGCCGACTATCTCCCATAATAATAAAATATTTGGTACCACCTTTTATCCAAATAGATATGTCCCTCTAAAAGCTTAATTACTAGTTTGGCTGTACAAAACCAAGGAAATACACCATCTTATTTATTTATTTGAAAACCTATGAAAACATTTTTAATTCATAGAGATTATAATATTTTCTCAAAAAATATTTGTGCTTATCTGTGTCAAGGTGACAATTTTCTTAACACAGAATACTAAAGATAGAATTTCTTCTGGAAAATGAGAGTGACAGTCAATCATTTTACTGCATGAAACATGTATCTGGAGATTTGGTGTCAGTCTAGCCAGACAAAAAAGGGGTTTTTTCCATCTGACTTTTACTCTAAGGAAATCAGATGCTTATATAACGTCCCTCTATAGTCAATAGAGAGAAATCATTACCTTCTTAAAGCATTTATCCTTTACTAATACAGTAATATGAATTGATTTCCACTGACTGGCTGAGAAACCAGAATTTTTGATTCTGAAAATCAAAGATCTCAAATCTTATTTTTAAAATTAATCAGCACTAAAGAAAATGCACACTAAGTTGCAAAACAAAAAATTTGAAGTAACAATTTTAAAATAAAAAATTATGGTAGAAACAGTTGAAAAATTTATCATTTATTATGATAATAATATTTATGATAATAATAATGATAATTATTATATTATTAAATTATCATGATAATTTATCATTATCAAATTCATGAAATTTACCTGTCCCAACTCTTCATTGAGGTCAGAAGTATTCACCAGTGGTCCTTCACCCGTGTCCTCATCAAACATTTCCTCATCCCATGTAAGGAAATAAGAACCAAGAAATTTTTGCATTTCCACAGTGACATACATGGATACAGGAATAATGTAGTTGAAAAGAACCATGAATGCAAGGAAGTCTGTAAAAGCTCGAAGAAACTGCCAAAGAAACAAGATGAAAATATTGATTTTTCACGTACCATCAAAAACCAAAAGATGACTACATACATTGGCAAGTTATTTTTTTTCTAATAACTTTCAAACAGTAAGCAACACCTTTCACAGCTCACAGTTCAGCACAGGATGTATACCTTCATGATTTATAACATCACAACTAATTTGGCATGAAGAAAAAAGCTTTTTTATTTTAACTTAGTATTCTTCTTTACAGACATACAGGTGTAGAATAAAGTTACACATCATTGTTGTAAAGTTCTAGAGCAATTAATGAGAGTGCTTACACATGAATGGTAAACACCTGTATGAGAACACAGAATACCATAAAACGTGCAGTCATAAATTACCAGAATACCATAAAACTACAGTAACTCATTCAAGGATTACCAAATTACATAACTTTCAGACAGTATTTCATTAATAAATAAAGGTTCCCCTTTCTTGTCTCAATACAAGCAGAATGTGTGCACATAACCCAGGCTCCATTTTTTGACTGGTGGAGACTGGTTGGAGGTACAGTTCTCCCCTAGTCTGATCGGAAGGATTTAGTGAAATAGTATTATGGTTTCTGTAGTGCTGGGTTCAGTTCATTACTTTGGATGATCTGGGTATCCATTCTGGACTACGTCCTTGCTCCCATAATGACATGGGACACCGGCAACTCTGTTGCTGGTCTCTAGTGCTCATGACAGAGTTACAGAGCTATATGAAACTAAGCTTTCGAGGGGTATTTTTACAGAGATTCTGACAGCAGATTATTTTGAACATGTCTGTTATATGATTGCCAATAGTTGTGAGACTCTTTTCAGTCCTATATTTCTCTGCAAGAGGTCAGTTCTTTAGTAATCCGCATCAATGACAGGAAACTCCGAAACACTTTCATGAGGCTTTTTATACTAAACCAGACATTTTCTCCTCAGTTACATTCACACATACAACTTAAGTGCAAAAATTTAATATACAAGCTTTCTACAAATATATTGCCACCACTGTTAACAAAAAAAAGCAACAACTTATGACTGGTAAGCAAGCAGGCTGTATATGCTTTTCAGTAGGTTTCTTATAAATTAAGGGTTTAGTGAAACTTTTTTGTTATTTTATTTGCATACCAGATTTCTTTTCCTTTCTGGCTCTGTTTTCTGATTATACCATGGCTCATCACGAAATGGTTCACTCTGCCAGACATACTTCAGGACAGTATTTATTAGTGCTTTACTGATGAGAATGCAGAGGTATACAATAAGGAATACATTCATTGATCTAAGAAGAAAAAAAAAAAAAGGGCAAAATTAAAATTCCATTAGCACATAAACTACAGAGTTTATTAAAAAAGTCAGACTTTTGCTTCAGCCTAACATTTGCTGCAAGTCTAACAATGCTATGATGTAAAATAACTTCTCTACAGTGTTCTCCCAACAAAGAAAAATATTATTGAGGACCATTTTCTATTTCAAATGTTAACTGCTATAATTGTTTCCAAAATGTGTGTGACATATTACCAAACCTAGGATATTAGTGAAAACAATAGCATAGATAGAATCATAACAGAATAACTAGGCTTGTATCTGAAGAACTTTTTATGCCATTTCCCTGAACCAATATAAAAACACTTACATAAGTATTATAGAAACATAAATCTATCAAGAACATTTTGCGATGTAGCTGTAATGGTTTAACTCTTTCTAGACAGATCTAAAAAAGAGAAAGAGCAAGAACACTCCACATTTAAAATTATATTTTCATTAATGATGGGCATGAACTAAGAGCCATGGGGTATACATCAATAACAGTAGAAAGAGACACATCATCATTGCTCAGTCACTGCGTAAGAGAAGGGCTGTCAGCTGGTCAGTACATCTTGCCTTAATCAATGACATTTTTTTTTTTTTTCCACAAGGTCGGACACCTTACTCAGAGCTGACGATTTCAGATAGCAGAGAAGGACTAGAAAATAATCCTCTCTATTTTAAAAAAAGTAAGCAAGCAATGTCAGCTCATCCCTTGAGGACAGCAGTGTCTTCCTTTCCCAATATATATGCCTACATGGAACTTTCAATTTTGGCTACATCACGGAAAACCTGCCCCAGACAGGCTTTGTGTTACTGCAGTTGATCCAAAGTGAAGTGCATCAAAAGAGTAATCTTTTACTGAATTCAAGACTTACTTGCAGTGAAAAGGAAAGTTAGAAAATTGAAGCACATAATCATGGAAAACTGTCAGTAGGTGTACACAAACCAGTGAAAGAAAACTGTTCCGGAACAGCAAAACACATCATATTTTCAAAAGGTAAGCATTACATTAAGGTGGCACTTCTTTAAACATTTAATAATAATTCAATATTGAGAATCTCATTTATATGGCGTTTTATGACTCATAAGTAAAAAATGATACACAAAAATACATCTTTTTTAATTTAAATCAATGAAACATACACTTTTCTCAAAAAAAAAAAAACCCAAAACCAAAAATAATCCCCTTTTATTCACCATTCAAACATGCAGTTTTCCACCCCCAAAATAAATATCAGAAATTTTACTTTTCTACAGCAGATCGCTTCTGTGATTTTGCCTGGTAATTTAATGCCATCTTAGTTTCCATGCCAGTGTAGATAGCAACACCTGAAATTAGACAACTTATTTTACTAAAGATTGCATGGTACAATAATTTAATGAAAGCACAATTCACCAGATTATTATACTCTGTCATTTCTTTAATTCTGTGTAGTCTGAAGAAAAAGAACAAAGATTTCGATGATACTCAGAAGCTAGAAATGGCTTTAATATCTTGGTTCTCAGAGGGAAATTTTAAACAGGATTTACATCCCATTCCAGACTCACAGTTCCCAATTACTAACATGTTGCTATGTATCAAAGCCAAACCAAGGCTGGGTTTTGAATAAATCTCCTTGCATTTTAAGTTCTTCTTTTGGCTTTAATTTTAGAATCTAAGCCATACATTGAGAAAGCAAATCTAGATAGGGCTAAACTGCAGGATACATCCAAGAAGAAAAGGCAGTCATTGACTTTGCTTGCTTTGGGAAGATTTAATAATTCATGAAAAGAGTGATCTTTTGATATTACCAATTTCCTGTTGATATTACCAATTTCCTGCTGATAACACAGATTGAGAGACTAAACTTCAGAAGATTAAATACAACAACAAAAAGAAGGTGTAAACAAGAAGATGGATTTAAAGCACTTATCAAACCAGCACACCTGTACATCGCTAGAATAAAATACTTTAGGATATGCATTGTGCTGGGGTAACGGCAAACACTGTATGTGTTAGGCAGACTAGAAAAAACCACTCATATTAGGAACATCTCTGCCCGAAACACAAGTAAACCAAAATATTAAAACCATCCTCTGAAGTTTACAGAAATACTTACTACAAGCTAATTATATTAGTTCATCTATTTTAGATTACAATTAAAAGCAAAGAGAGCAAGTTTAAATTAATAAATACTTTTGACAACCGTTTTGGAGAAAAAGTTGCAAGATTTTGGTATTTTAGGCTCAGTAGTTCATAGCTATCTATGATCTTCTTTCTTGGGAGTACAGAAGTTGTATACAATAGCAGATGACTTGGATCCTTGTCCCTTTTGTCACCAGCAAAGAGTGGCTTGTTACAATGGAACTACGACTCCCACTAGGCTTTCTTGAAGAATTTCCAAAAAACCATATCTTAGTTTGTGCTTCCTATTTCTGCTAACATATTCAAAATTTTCCATGGAACGAAGACAATTCATACACACAAAATACACTGGCTAGCAGAAAGTCTCATTTTGATCAGGAACTGTTTAAGTGGATTTTATTTTTTTTTTTTTTATCAGCCATATTTACGTCTGGTTGGGGTATGATTTTTTTGTTTGTTTGTTTTGACAAATGAGCAAGACAGATTTAAAATTTTTCAACAGGTTCATTAACTGCTTTGGGACAACAACATTAATTCACAGTGCTTGTTCAAAAGCCATATATTTGCATGAAGAAGTTGAGTCATCTTCACTAATCTTTGAAGACTAAACTAAAAAATCCCCCTCCCAAAAATCTCTATAGTTGTTGTACATCATTAATAGTTACTTTACTGCACTTATAGCAACAGTAAACCTTATTAAAAAGTTGTAAATCAAGTTATTCAATAGAAATCATATGCTCAGTAGTAACTGTAGGGTTGTAACCCTGTTTGACATTTGCTTATTACTTCGGAGTCCATTTAAATAATCAATAGAAATACTTACCAAAGATTTTTTCTGTATTCTTTAAAGTGGCTCCTCTAAGAAGCAGATTTTCGGATCCTAATGGCCTGCAAAAGATAAGCATTACAAAATATAAAAAATATTTAGAGAAAAACAGCAGACCTTAGTGGAAACCACGTAAAACAGGAAATCAGTTTTACTCAAATATTTTTATTTTGTGTACCAAAATTACTAGGCAGTATTTAAAGCTTTTAAGTGAAAATTAAAAAAATAGAGAGATGCCTAAAAGTAAGCTCATAATTTCACAATTCAAGTCGTAAACCAAATGCATCTAAAAATCACATATATGGGTACCTAAATAAAGACTCATCATCCTAACTGTAAGATGCTTATTTTTAAAAATACTGATTCAAGTCTTTTTTAGGCTTATATAAACTATAGGGTCTTGCATAGTAGAATTACTTACTAAGGACAATACGTTCTTCCATTTTATTCTAAGGGGCATACAAGATATTGTTTGATACTTGCTGTGTACATTTCAAAGCATAAAGATGAATATAGGTAAAATAATTTATTGAGGAATAGGGGAATTAATGTAAGGATCCCCATGCAGTTTATAAAAATATTTTGGAGCGTGATATGTAATACAAATCATCATATGAGTGCAAAATCAAGGACTACTTTATAGACAGACAGCGTGTAGAATTGTCAGACTACCTATACAGCAATGGAAAAGAAACAAGAAGTAACTTCAGTATTTTTGAATGTTATTCGAAGAGTTCTTGTGGTATGAACCCCCCCCCAAATCAAGAAACCCTAAACAAACAAAAAGCCCAGGACTGTAACTCTGATGTAAAACTTGAAACTAGTTCCATTCAAACCAATGGAGTGATGCTATATGAATTATTTGGGTTATAGGACATCATACCCCAATATAGTAAAAAATACCAATTGCTCCAACAGTGCTGTCCAAGGAATACAAGCCTTAATGATACAGATTTTCTTCTTGTGCAGTGTTATACACAGATCAATCTATTGCTGTTGAGACTGAAAAGGTATTTTCTGCTTATTTTCCTTTCCTCTCCCACCCAAGCCCATTTCCAACCGACTTCATTAGTCAAACAAATCTTTAAAGTGGAAGAAGCAAAAAAGACTGTTTTCACAGCAGACTGTAGCAATCTATTATTACATGATACATCACTCAATGTGGAAAAGATAGTAGGATCCTCAGGAAAGGATGCCTCCTCCCTGGAAGTAGGCAGCTGTCACTAGAACAGCTCACGTGGCCAATGCTCTGCCTGACCCTCTTCCCTGAGGGACCCCAGGAAGAATGCAGACCAGGACTGCTGAGAGATGGTCACTCTGGATGGTGACAGAGATTTTTGCACTGCTTTGAGTGCAGTTATACAGGTGTTTCCTGAGGGAGCTATGTCAATGACACGCTCAGCAGCCGGATTTCCCCTCCTCTTTGCTTACCGAGATATAAAATTATGTATCTACAGACACATCGAGGTTAGGAAGGCACTTAGCCAGAATGGAGTAACTTCCCACATGCTGGGGTCTAGGATATCACCCAAGTGAGAATTCTTTCCCTCCTACTGCTTTGCCTCTTTGTGGCAAGGACCTGAACAAAATCAGGTACAGCAAGTCTCTTCCTTGCTGGTAGACAGAAGATCCTAGGCAGAAAAGACAGGAAGACTCGTGCCTCTTTTGTACTGCTTCATTTTTCTTCTCCATTTGCTGGACAAGGAACATCCTGGGCTACAGACTGCTCCTTGAGCAGAATGCACCGCACTCACTTCAGGATGAAATGTAGTGGCACAGGAGACGGACCCTTCTAGGTGCCAGACCCAGGGTAACAGATCGCCGACTCCTACACCACATACAAAATGCATTTCCCTGAATGCTGCCTGTGTTCGGGAAGGCAACATTGTGGACATTTTAGACAAATGTAGAAATCCCCTTAGTGAAACTAAACATGACATTTGGCATGTTCAAACTCTTCCATTTCTAAGAAGAAAAACGAGAGAAACACACAAGTGATAATATTCATACTGTTTGGTGCGCTACCAAGACCCCATGCTAATGTGGCAGTATTGTACAAGTACTGTCAGAATCCTATCAACATCATTTAGAAACTAAATACAATACATATCAAATAAAAACTGAAGTTGAATAAAGACATAAAGAGAAATTAACTGATTAAAATATGAAATATTTATGATATAGAAGTTTACAGACTGTAATTTCAAAAGAGAAAAATATTTTATCAATAAGGCAAGGCAGCACAGTGTTGATGAAACAAAGCTAATTCTCATTACTGATACTTAGTCAACTCTAAAAATGTTTAAATGTGTAGAAACTCCGGTTTTTCCTTACCTTGCAGTAGGCTCATTCCTATCATGGTAAACATTTATTCGACCAACAAATCTGTAAAGGAAATATGCAAGCAGTTTAGCAGCACTGCTAATTTGCATGTTTGTACGTATATATGTCCCAATATTTCAATTTTTTTAAACATACATCACAAGGACATATAATTCTCTCTCTGTACAGATATATATATACCACACATACATATTTAAAAAAGCATAAGTGAGAATAGCTTATTTAAGATGTATTTTACAGAAAGTATATATTACAGTGAGCAAACAGCTTCCAATTAAGCATGCTCTGATTATCCAGGAAATAAACAGGAACACAGAGATACATATGGATATATTTAAAACATGTAGACACAAAAATACACAGAACACTAAGTCAATGTAAAGTTTGTGTATTAAAAGATATAAAAGATTATAAAATTATGAATAAATCTTCTAATTAGACAAGAAATCTTATTCTCTAAACTACCTGAGGTAAGTAACAGTATGATTACTATCCTTTACAAGACCTAAAACCTACAACTGAGTTAAAAGCAAAACAAAACAAAAGTATAGAGCCAATAACCAATTTTCCCTCTTAATTTCTCTAAGTACATTTTATCTATATGTGGTGGGCTGACCCTGGACAGCAACTAAGCACCCACTAGCCTCTCGCTCATTCCCTCCCCAGAGGTTAGGGGAGAGAACTGGAAGAGCAAAAGTGAGATAGTGACAGTTTACTAAGTGAAGAAAAAAACCCCAAGTGATACAACAGCAACCATCACCACCCCCCATAAGCAGACTGATGCCCAGCCAAGTCTCCAAGCAACAGCTACTTTGGAAAGACTACCCCCCCAGTTTTATTGCTGAGCATGACATTGTATGGCACAGAATATCCCTCTGGTCAACTGAGGTCAGCTGTCCTGGCTGTGTCCACTCTCAGCCACTTGCCCACCCCCAGTCTACTTGCTGGAGGGCAGAGTGAGAAACAGAGAAAGCCTTGACCGCTGTGCAAGCACTTTTCAGCAATAGCTAAAACACTAGTGTGTTATTAACGCTGTTTTAGTCACAAATCAAAAACACTACACCACACGGGCTGCTACGAAGAAAATTAACCCCATTCCAGACAGACTCAGTACACTGTATTTGCAGTACCACTGTCTAAGCAGGTAACCTCAAACCAAAAGTGATTAAGCCGGACATTAGCATTCTGGATGGCAGAGGAAACTGTGCAGAGCTGGTGGGTCTGTTACCCTGGAAGGGAACCTCTCGGGCTCAGAGACACAACACAGCAGAGCTACATCTAAAGACAATGTACAGTTTGTTATGATACCTCACAATGTAAAATGACTATGCGCCTTTGGAAAGAAAGATTCACCATTGTGGTTTGTGGAGATGTAAAGTGCCAAGTAAAAATTAGCAGAGATAGAAGCTGCCTACCAATAAGCATTCTCATTATTTGTGTTTCAACAGCTGTCTCAGCAAATTCCACCATCTATAACGGCGTGAGCTTCAAAACTTGCAAATGTTCATTTCGTGACGCATGTATTTAAAAAAGGATCAAGCCATTCATGGAATCAGTTTTCTAAAGAAGCTGTTCTCTTGCAGATTTCTAGACCAGTTCCTTGGTCACTGAGATCAGGGAAAAAGCGATACCTCCACACCTCAGAAATAAGCAATGTTTCCTCTGCATCTTCCAACAGTATTTGCTGATAAAAGAGTGCATTTTAGTTTGTTGCCGTATTGTTTTCTGTGTATTATTTCAGCTATTTTTACTGTGGCAGGCAGAGCAAGTTTCCCCAACGGTATGTGGCTTTTCGTCTTTCACTATTAAGAAAGAAACCTCAAAAGTGGCTTCTAAAGATTTATTATTACATTTAGTGAAATTTTGTACAGTACTTCTGTGAAATATTGAGTATTACACATTGCTAAAACACTTTAGAGGTTTTTCTTCATGTTCTGGATGCTTAGCTTTTAAATGTCTTCTAATCATGATGGCTTCATACTATCATAAGCTAGTATCTCAAAGCATATAGGGTGCGGTTCATTGTTAACGATAGCAGATATAAATCCATATTTCAAATAGTCTTGACAATCTCAAATTTTTTTCACTGACTTCTTGTCAGATCTGATTAGATTGGCATTGTTTTTATCTCATGGCTGAGGAAGAGCTCATACTAGGAGTGGAAGCGTTTGCCATTGTCTTGTTCACTTGTGCTTGCATTTAGTATTATCTTCAATCCACAGTTTCTTTGTGGGAATCTTTTTAAGCCACTTGACCGTCATGTGCCACTAGCAACCTCTCCATGTTGTAGAACACCCTCTCTTCCCCTGGGACAACTCGTGAACTGTATGTGACACAGGACTCTGACGCGCAGACGGAGGACGGGTGCCAGTACCAATATTAAATACTAGTAAAGCTTAACTTTTTTATTTTCTTTCTTTTTTTTTTAATTTTAAAAAATAAATAGAAATAGAAGTTCTAAAATTTTTGTCATGCACCCCAATGGTGTGCACCCCCTTTAGAGACCACTGCCCTACAGCAGACCAGTGAACTACTTGCAGGAAAGGAGCATGGATGGAAGACTAACCTGTCTTCAAGCTCACCCTGGTGCCCACTCTAACCAGGCAGATGCAGCTGGTATCTTTTCATTATGATATTCTTATAATTTATTGGTAGGATACCTTAAATGAAACGGGTAAGAATTATTTTCTTACTTATAAAGGTCAGGCTGAGGTTGTTCACATTCAATGGTAGCATGCAGTGCATCAATTTCTTGTTCATTGTGAAATGCCTTTGTATCTTGAACAGCATAGTAAGTCTGGAATGAATAAAAAGGTGTAAATAAAATCAAAAAAGTAAGGACAGATATAAAAGACATTAATCTGCACACATACATCAGCTAGGCACAAAATAGATTTACTAGTTTTTACATAAGAGCTCATAGTTCTAATAAGATGCACCTTTACATGCTCCTAATTGGGAATCTTCCTACATTATATGCAAGTACCTTCCAGGTCACCGTAAAAGCATTTAAGTACAAAAAATTTTGTGCATTATCTCTGTAATCTGCATGCCTATACTGGACACAGACAAAATCACAAATACATACGTTTTAAAACTTTCCATAAAAAACCCGATACTTTAAGTGAAATGAAGTCAACTGGTAGAAATGTAAGTTACACAAGTTAGTGTATCTGTTCACACATATAAGCATGAAGTCATATTGTAATCCGTGTAAAAAATTAAATGCAAACTTTGCCTTAAAAAGAAATTGTAGAACTTTTTATTACTTTATGACTGGATTCACCATCCAAACTAGCTGTTGTAACAAAACACGTTCCATCTCCTCTACTACTTGATAGAAATATTAAGTCACATGGGAATGTTTCATCTTCTTTTACCATTACAATATCTCCAACCTAGGGAAAAAACCACAATAAAATGAAATACATTTATCATTTATGTAGCAGCCCAAATTTCAGATTTCAAAACCAAAACCTAGGTTCACTCAAATATCTTGAAAATTCATCACTTTTTATTTCCACCAGGATTTTACCACAGGAGTAAAGAACAACAGAAACGTCTCTGAAAAACTGAATTACAGCTTGTGGAATGACTGAGGTCTACTGTCTACTACCTTTCCTCTCAGGATAACCATTTTGCAAGTACTGTCAGTTTACTAAGTTTTGCAACATTATTTGAGAGATGGAAGATACTATCCTTGTTTTAACACTAAATACAACAAAACAGTGTTTCAAAAACAGAGATGTGAGCTACTGTCGTTGGCTCTTAAAGATAAGCATCTAGCTCTGAATATTATAATTAGAAATAGCTGAAAAAGCTAAGAATTCCAAGTCTGCTAATGAAAACAGGATACATTTTTCAGCAGAATTTATGACTAGAAGTCCATCCTATTTTTATCCATGTTTAAAGGTAAGCAAACTAATTTTTATTCATGCAAACATAGGTAATATCTTACAGCGTGTTAGAGAGTGTCACAGAACAGCCAACCAAGTATAAATTCAAAATATTACTGTAAACCACTCATTTGAAAAAAAACAGCCTTTAATACATTTTTGGAGGTCATCTTTTACAAAGGAATATAAAAAAATATGAACAAATGGCAAAGATATACTAGATGATTTAAGAATATCAAAGTTTCAATAAAAATCCCATCAAAATATGTATTTTTCGCAATTTTTCATGTAGCTCAACATCTGTTCCATATACTTTTATGTCATAATTCATTATCATAAGATTCAGCTTAATCATTGTTCTCATGATACACTTATAAAGCTAAACTCCAATATCCTTAGCAGTTGGCAGGAGTCAGTTAATTCCAGTTACGCAAAATAGTCCGGTAACAACCAGCAATAGTAACATCTAAAAATAAAATTGTGACAGCTTAGATAAGATTTACTAACATGTATTGAAGAACTAGGATGATGATAATAAATGAGATTTAACTTCTTGTAGATATGAAAAAGGCTTCTTATTAACTAATAGCAATGAAAAATTGTAGATTGTATATATGGCATAGGAGAATGCAAGTTGCTAAGCATACCTGCAACAATCAGGTATGAAAATTAACAGAAACTTCAGTAAGATATTTTCCATCTTTTGTGTAAACAATGGCGTCTTTTTGAAAATCACGACTTCTAGCGCAGCAGTAGAGCTGTATGGTTTACTAATTTTCAGCCTCTGAATAAAAATTAGAGACTTATTAAAACAGCATAATGATAATTAGCTACTCTGTTTCTTGGGGGAAAAAGCTGCACTTTTAACCAATAATAAGTTTGCGGCTGTTCAATTTTAGGAAGGGATTAATTTCCTCATATATTTCCTTTTGATTAAATGACTTCTCATGTATCATTCTGCGGACCCAGGGAAGTGAAGATACGTAGTGAGACAGAGAAGGGGCAGGTTTGGAAGGAGAGGCGGTGAATGTCTTGGCTGGAGCCAGCCTGAACGATACAGAGCCTTCATCCCAAAGAGTAGTGCACCCTGACGGACCAGACTACTGCTCAAGTTGCCTTATTCTTCCCAAGATATGTCTTCAAAAGAACCTGCCTTTTTGCCACAAAATCATTAATTATGAAAGATGGTGACATGATAAATTATAATAAAGCTCTCAAAGTGAGAATTTTACCAAAACCAGACAAAACACTGTTAAGGAACTATCTTGAATTAAGTGTTAGGTGACAGAGAATCCACCTATTCCTAGAACAAACTGTAAGAACACCACATAACTATTTTGATTTTACTAGCTTTCTTTACCACTGAAAACAATGTTAATTTATCAGCTACCTAAAACACAGTGATATTACTGCAATTTTAAGCTCCTCTACAGATGTCATAAAAGGAAAAATCAGAATTCTTCAGAACATTGAATATGACCAGAAAGTTGGGAGGCCAGTTTAGCGAACAAACCCTTCCTGACAATCACATGTCGCTACAAGAACAAGCATAACAAAAAATGCCCACTGTGTCTGGAGTTTAAGTTGCCACTGAAAACATTTACACATCAGAAAGTGAGATTTTAGGTCCAACTCATAAAGACAAAAAAGTCCTCTTCTGATTTTCACAGATCATAGTGTTGAATGATCCTTATTATTTATTAATTAATCTAGCAAGATTCTCTCTGTAAGCCTTGGCATACAAGTCACCCTGCAAGCCAGGAACAATCTATAATACAACAGCCTATTAAAATAGAAGTTAATAATCTAAACAATTTTCAAAAGAAACAAGGGCAGGAATAAGAAAAAACGCCAAACAATTAAAAGTACTAGCAAAGAACATCTTAATAAAATCTAAAAGGTGTTCTGACAACATTTGCCACTGTGTCAGCTAACAGTGCAAAGAGGACGGAGCCTGGCTCTTTCCAGTGGTGCCCAGTGACAGGACCAGAGGCAATGGGCACAACCCAAAACATGGGAGGGTCCATCTCATTTTGACTGCGAGGGTGACTGGGCACTGGCATAGGTTGCCCAGGGAGGTTGTGGAGTCTCCCTCCTTGCAGATATTCAAAACCTGTCTGGACGTGGTCCTAGGCAACCGGCTCTCGGTGGCCCTCCCTTGAGCTGGTCGGTTGGACCAGATGACCTCCAGATGCCTGCCAACCTCAACCAGTCTGTGATTCTGTCAAAAAGAAACCCCGTCTTTTAGCAGTTCTTTTTTTCCTTTCTTTAATCAAATGTCCACAGGCTTTAGGTCCATAAGGGTCTACCTTTATACAATCTAGTCTGTTTTCTTGCATAATACAGGTCAGAGAATTTTACCCATTTACCCATGCATACAGATATCCCTTTCCATGCAAATATTTCCTATGCCTGTCTCTCCTATCATTTAGTTGCTCAAAATACACAATCTCTGAATGGCAAAGAATAGGGGAGAAATTGAGAAAATATGGGCAATAGATTAATTAATGGAATACAAATTCCAGTTATGTGGTACTTCATTATTTTTGTTTGGAATTAGTTACAAACTTGGAATACTCAGCATGTGATGGCTTAATTTTTTTTATTACCGGGAAGCCCTAGGCAGAAGCTATCACACTGAAAGGGAAGGTCACAGCAGAAAGGCTGTGAACATTGCACAGCCATTTATGCCCAAACAAGGCAGAGCAGAAAAAGACACCCCTAACAAAGATACCAGAAATAAGGAAAATCCAAACAAGTATCTATCAAATTTGCTGAGTTCTAAAGAGAATAATGATGAAAAGTTAATCTGCTCAACTCAAAAAAAAAAAAAAAAAAAAAAAAAAAGCAGCAGCAGAAATTAATTTCTGAAAATAACCTTCAAAATACCAGGAAAGGAGTGTAGCAGCATTCAGAAGGCCAATGAAGATGCTGTGATTTGATGGGTAATGAAGAAAGTATTCTGGATGTGTTGTGTATATATATATATGTATGCATATAAATGTGTTGTATACATAGAACAAATCAGTAGCATTGACTATCATAATCAGGCTTAAATAAATTATTAATGTGCATAACCACAGAGGACCGAAAATGGAGAAAAGACAAAAGACAAATCACGAGTGAAATTCCAAGTTAAAAAATGGAAAATGAAAGGAACAATTATGAGAGGAGTTAACAAAGCAAAGATAAAGCAGAAACCTAGCTTCTAAAAATACTTTATTCAGAGGCATTAAATTAAAAACTAGTATATTGTAGGTCTAATCTCCATTAAATGTAATAAATGCTACAACATCATCACGCTACATTTCTGCGTAACTTGTTTTACAAGAGGTGTGCAGTAAAGCCTGACTCCTAAAATCTGTTAAGTCATAGTTACTTACTCTTAATTTTCGGCTTTGCTTTCTAACCAGTTTACCATGTTGAATGAAATGAACAGGGCATTGGTTCATTGCATTGTCGGCTTTATGTCGAAGCCAATCTTCATAACCCTAGAAAACAGTGAAATGGAATGATGCAGTGATGCACATTTGGCTATAAAGACAGAACAGCTCTAGCTTGTAACAAAAATTTTAAAAGTTATCCTTGATCAAGATAAGGAAAAAAAGAAAATATTCTCACTAGAACAAATGAAATTGTGATACATGTCAGTAATACACTCATGTTGGACATATATGAAAAAGAGCATTCACAGTTACAATTAGCCAGCAAAATATATATTTTAATGAAGATGTTCTGATAAATAGGGATGTTTACAATGTGTAGAACAATTTCTGATGTTTAAGCTATCATGTCTTGCTCATGCTCTATTGACTCCTGAGCAAGTGCAAAGTACTTATAGAAGCAGTTGCTGAGAAGATGAAAGTGTAGAAAATATATTTTGGAAGACTGGGACTCAAGATTGAAAGATGATAAAGTGACGACATGACTGAAGGTGGTCACATTTCTTGATTGTCATGCAATTATGTCAAACTTTATAACCCTATATACAATATACATAGTCCTGAAGAAGTTTGTTTTAAGAGACTTTGCAGAATAACCTATTTTGGTTGCTCAATTATCCTATGAATTTGTGTTTTATACAAACAGACAAAGTAAAGGACAGAGAATCTGCAACTTTCCATTCAAAAGGTCCTGCCGTGGGATAAAGATTGGGACTGACAAAGACACCATTAGTTAAGAGATGGAAAATACCACTTGTATTCCATAGCATTTTTACATGTAATTCTCTTGAGCATATTTGAAAATTCAATGTAGAACAAAAGTATCACTACCTTGGATGCTCTCAAGAGATAATCTGGGAACTCACAGAGTCTTTACAGCTTTAGTGTAATATACTTCCAGGGGCTGGTACAGCTCCTCAAGCAGGTCCCAAAGTCTACACCAGTTGTCGGGAGAAAGACTCAAGGAGGTAGATGGAACTGCAGTACTAGGCACAGCATGTCATAATCCAGGCTTTAGTAGGCCACTACCAAACTACAGTAAGACTCTAAAGTGTAAGATTTTAAATCTTCAGAGTGCGATAGCCACACCAAAAATACTAGCTATTGCATGTATCACAACTTTTGCTCACCAGCAAGAACTGAATTCTACTATAGAATACACTCAGTTGTGCATAGTTGGCACTGTAAAGAAATGGAAACACTGCTCTCTGTAGTTTCTTTGAAAACTAATGAAGAAAAGGTCTACGTTTAGCACAACAACCGTGAAGGTAATCAGTTATCCTATTAAGGGACAATCAAAATTACTCTCTGTTCTGGGTCTGGCTGGGATGGAGTTAACTTTCTTCACAGCAGCCCATGTGCTACTGTGCTTTGTACTTGGGGCTAAAAGAGCATTGGTTACACCCCAGTGTTTTGGCTACTGCTCAACAGTGCTTGCACAGCCTCAATGCTTTCTCTCCAACCTCCACACACACCAGAAAAAGGCCAGTAGGCTGTCAGTGGCCAAGAGGCTGGGAGGGGACACTGCCTGGGCGGTAGACCCAAACTGACCAAGGGGATATTCCACACCATATGACATCGTGCTCAGCAAGAAAAGCTCAGGGAAAGCAGGCAGAAAGGGTCGTTTGTGGTGATAGCGTTTGTTCTCCTAAGCAAGCGTTACATGTGCTGAGGCCCTGCTTTCCAAGAAGTGGCTGGACATCTGCCTGCTGATAGGAAGCAGTGAATGAACTGCTTATAACTGCTTATTTTCTTGGCTCATGTGCATAGCTGTTGCTTTGCCTATCAAAGTGTCACTAAAATGATACACAAGTCTCTTCACTTTCCCTCTATTTTCCACAAGAGAGGGGAGTGAGCGAGAAGCTGGGTGGGTGTTTGGCTGCTGGCCAGGGTCAACACACCACATCCTCATTTTTCTTAGTCACTGTTTTAATCATCATAGTCCATCATAGGTATGTAAGAAATACAGACCCCCCCTCTACAAGTTTTGAGCTAAAATGAGGAGCACTCCGACCTAGAAATTGTCTTGATGTTCAACTACTTCTTGGAAGACATTTTTTTGAAGCACGACATGAGAGATCTTTCTTATGCCCACGGAAAGTGCTAATTCCTTCAAGCGGCCCAGCAAAAGATGCTGAAAATAAAGCTGCTTGCATAGATTTTCCTTTCACATTGACATTCCATTCACTGAAATGAAGGAAAGAAATGGCTGGTCTCTGGACCCAGAGTTACAGTGAAGACTAATCCTTGAAAGGGAACTCACTGTGCTACTTGGTTCTTACCCTGATAGCTGTCCTGCAAGAGCAATCATCATTAAATTGGACTGAAGGCAAAAAGCCAAACATGCAACAGAACCACTGTAAAGACCGTTCCTTGTTACTGTTACTTTAGGAGCCCAGATTTTTAGAAACTACTCTGTGGCTATGGTGAGATAGTACAGTAAATGCAGAAGAGTGTTGTAGGCACCGAATGCAAAGTACTGCTTATAAACTCATTTGCTAGTTCAAATTTAGCAAAATTTTTGATGAATTAACTTAGCAAGGTTTATGCCATATCAGGTATCCTCTGTCCTCCTGCAGCTGGCCTGAAACTCACAAAGTCAACAAATTCAGCTCTAGCTAAATCAACAGAAGGGCAATCACAACCTCATTCCTCATTCATTCCTGATCCAGACCAAATCTGTAATATCAGAAGCTCTGATAACATACAGATCTGATTGTAATATCCCCATATGAATTAAAACATTCTATATTAATCTGAGATTCCACTAATTTCAATAAGATCCCACCTACATTTAAGTGCTTATGTCAACTGTAGCACTACAGCATTAGGGTAGCAGGTGAAAAACTACCTTAATCTTTTCCTTTCCGTAGTACTAACTTTCGTAGTAACTAATTTTCACTGAAAGTGAAATGGCAAACCTGTACAATTCTGTAGCTGTATTATGCAATTTGATTTTGACAGAACAACTTCTGTTAGGATCTTTTATACTTGATGATGTGGCAAGAACTAATTTCTAAAAAATACTTCAATTTTATGGACTAATTTTCACATCAAAAATGAGAGAATACAGTAACATCTGTTCAATGCTAATCTGTAGAAAGCACTGCAGCTATCGTTATGAACTGTAGATTACAATCAACATATACGGAAGACTTGAACCAAAAAAGTTTTTATTATCTGTTCATACTGTAAAGGCTAAGGTAAGCTCAAAGGTAAGAGCAGATTTATCTTATAAGTTTTTGTAGTTCTTACTAAACTCATTTTCAGTCATTATGGAAAAACATAATAGGATGTGGACAGAAACAAACAAAAGTCGAAGTGTGCTGAGTTAACACAAGAATGTAAATGATTCCTTGGAACACAAGGACATAAAAATTATGAAAAAATTTAGAAGCTTGTGTTGAATTAGTGAGACATCATCATATAGCGACCAATTCTACTTAAACTACAGAAACAAAAATAAAACTACTCTGTCAGAATTCATCACAACCATTCTTTAGGCGTTGCCTTAAGACAGTCTAACACAAAAAGGCAGGGAAAATTGAAATGCAAAACAAATAATAATGCTCTCTTTAGTTTTACTTTTGCTCACTAAATTACTCACCTGTTTGATAGCTGTTACGGTGATGACAAATAAAAGTGGAAGTCCACTTGTAACTGGACTAGTAGGTGTATCAATAATTAACTGCAGCAAGAGGAACAAATATTTTCTGGTTATATTTTTGTGAACGTAAGCAGTCAATTTTTCAAGCAAGATGTTTCAAGTAATCATTTCACCAATAGGTTACAAAGCACCACAGAACTTTGATTAAAAAGAACAGTACTTTAATACAATTTTAAGAATATATACTATATCAACAAAATTTGAAAAATAAGTATATGCTATAATAAGATATAATACTGTATTTAGATCACAGTAACATTCAGATGTTAATGCCTAGAAAAATATTTGCCTGCAAGAGTTTAAGTAAGTACCAGACTGGGAAGCTGCAGCTTTGGAGGCAAAATTACTGAGCAGCATTAAAAATTAGTATGGCACTGTTTTTACATGTTATACAATACAGCTGTTCTTATGCATGCAAGAAGTAAATCTTGAAATATTGAGCTGTGGCTTCTGCAATTATAAACAAAGAGGTAGAATCCAGAGAGGGAGTTCAAATGATAAGAAAACCCAAATTGTCCTGGGAATCTGCATAGCTTTTCTTGCTGTACAATCTGGTGTGCAAAATAATACAGCTTTTCACCTCACTTAGTAACATTTTATTGTTTAACACATTTAAGTGATTGTGAAAGACACCTAGAAAGCAGCAAACTAAAGCAGCAAAAAAATCTGAGGTAATAATTACAAACCCAAACATTTATGTACCACCCTACGCAAGCACTGTATAAGCATCTGTATTTCAGGTTCTCTACAGGCTTTGATGACTGCAGTTGGAAAATTTCTGCCAAGGCATCATTGTTATAAAGAGTAAAGTATTTTGCAAAATCAACAAAAGTTCATCATCAACATAGTTTATAACAATGGTTTTGCTGATCTGGATGTTTGTTTATTACAAAATAAAAATAAAAGTTACACTCATTCTTTTCAATTTTATCAAGAGATGTCTTGCCATCAAACCAGTGATGGTGTCAATTTCTCTTTAGGCTAAATTCACATTTACAACTTGGCAACAAAATAAAACTCTTCTTGTCACATCATCAGTGTAGAAGGCTGTCCAGGCTGAACCATTTACCTCTTCAGTCATCAAAACCAGTGCATTTTTAAACCTTTTTCAACTCCTTTGTTTTTAGGAAGAGTCCAGAAATTTATTGAAAAATGGTGATAGCTTACCTGAACAAGGAAAATGATCAGAAAATAGAAGTTAGCTATTCTTCTGAATTGCTCAAACAAATTTTTCGGTACAAAGTTCCAAAATGTGTACTGAAAACAAACGCACAGTGTTTGTGAGAGAATTATTATTGGCATTCTATGTTCTAGAAAATAAATAAATAAATAAAATAATTCATAATTCAAGATTAAATTAGACAAGAAGCAGGAGTATTTTGATACTTCAATCATTTACTAAAATGGAATCTTAAATGGGCAATCATGTATTTTTGGATTCATATCAATTTTCTGAACTGTGATAATCTTGGTACTAAGGACTGAAATAATTTTTGACTAGCAACAATGCTCATTCAGAGATTTAGTTACAGAACAGTTTATTTAAAGCCACCAATGGATTTTAAAACATCTTAGTCAATTCAAACAGCACTTTTAATTCACTTCTATTTTGTATGCATGACTTGAGGAGGTAGGTGGCACTCTGAGAGTTAACTTCGCAGACATAGCAAGTTGACCAAATAAAAGTTGTCAGCCCTTCTTCTGTTCCTTGGCTTGGACACAAACATACTTCTCAAAATAAACTATAGCAGTGAATAAGAGTAAGTGGCAGCATATTTCTCTACAGGTCTTACAAATTATCTAAAGTTTAGTAAAATGACATAAGAAACAGTATATAAAAGTGCAAACAGAAAATGCAAAAACTTCAAAGGAAAAAAATTGTATGAAAGTGAGAGAGAAAGGACCTTACATCATCTAGCCCCTTCCCCTGCCCTGCAGCAGGTTCAACCATACTCTTTTTACACAGCTTGCTCTGTAGCTCCAAAAAAAACCCCCAAAACCCCAAATGAAAATTGCAAGGATTGCTGATTGGAACACATGTAAAAACATCAGCTAAAACTATGTGAAAAGGTGCAAAAAATGGCTTGAGAAAACTAACACTGTATCATCTTATTATCCAAATTATCATTTGACACATAATAAAATGGCAACTCCAATGTAACTTTCATTTCAAAGGAGATAGACTAAGAAGCTTGCTTCTCCTGATTTATTTGCTCTGCTACAAATGCACCTTGTCTCTTCTTGGCAGATTGCACTGATACGCAAATTGTGCCATGAGTTAGACATCTTCCAAATTTGGCCCTGAAAGCAAAGACAGCCAGAGCTCTAGAAGGAAAATACCTCTATTACATCTGCAGATAAAAAGAATCCTTGAGAAGCATGCCTTAGTCATACATGAAACCCCTATAATGTCATCTTTTTACTTGTTGGGAGTAAAGCCTGGACATGTGCAAGACATAGGAATGAAATTTTCTTTTTCTATTATGTGCCAAAAATCAGTATCTATTCTAAATATGCCCTAAGTAAACACTTATCCTGCTTAATAGTTACCTCAATATTAAATCACCTGTGAGCAAGCCAAAACTCAGGCAGGCATGCATGCAACAGCTGGAAAGTCAAGTGCTCTCATCTTGCAATCAGAATACTTTTCATCAGACTGGAATGCTGCTTGCACTGCCTGCTACCTAGCTACTTGTCTTGGAATTTTGAAAGAGAACTAGTTAGACTTGATTATTTTTCCTTGCACAACAGTCCTGATCATTCAAAGCTGCTGTTGTGATATATGACAATATAAATTCTATTCTATGATAATAATTTTATATTTTCATCATTAACTTTGATTATAAGGCAAATTAGCTCTGTTTTCTAATCTTATGCATTTATTTTTTGTGAATCTCTGCCTGCTGAGAAGGAAAAGTGAATAGAGGTTTCAGTAAAAAACTTCTGTTTACGTATTTGTTTAGCTCTTTTGATAGAAAAAGTGTTTTTTCCATGTTAAAGAGTTTTTTTGATCAATGAAGTTTGATGATCTATACAAGCTCCCAAAATCACCATTCGTAAAATAAAAATGTAATCTCTTATGCAATAACTTCCTGGTTAAATTTCCTAGAGGGTTATTTGACTAAATGTGTGGTGACAGCATATTATTGTCATTCTAGATATTTAAAACATCTGATTGAGGAAGTCAAGTAATTTAGTTAAAACAACAATCTATTGTTGGGTATTCATCTTTACCCTTAGTATCTGATCCTCGTCATACTGCAACCTCTGTTCACTGCTTTCCCTGTCAAGCAGTGGTCTTTCCCACAGCTCCACCTTTGGTCAGCAACTCTCTTACCTGAATAAATGTGAACAACCTGGGAGCAGATCACTTTTATGGTCTGAGAGGTGTTACTTAAAATGGATGCTTCTTTAACACAGAAAACTTCTTAAAACTTTGTTTTCAAACAACCTGACAGACTTTTAGCACTTCATCACACGGGGTTTCAGACATAAAAAGTACACCTTTATTCTGCCCATTCTTCTTCAAAGGAGAAGTAACAATTTTTGAAGGAGTTTAGGCAGGAAAGACAGACCACTAAGACATCTAGACAGACCTCCTCCTGCCCCAGCCACCAGTAGGTCAGAGCAGTATCTACAAATGGCTGATTAATGTTTAACCACCATAATAATCACTCCCAGGAGAAACAACAGGGTGGCTGCCACTCAGAACAAGATTTCTCTCATGACTGCATTCAAGGCAGTTTCGCTACCCTAGTTAGGCAGGAACAAAATAAAAATCTGTGAAGACAAGACATTAAAAATGAAGATATTAAACACATCAGACTACCGTGCCCAGATAGAGAGTTAATACCATCTCCCTTCTTCAGATAATTACTAGTCATGTTCTTCGTAAACTCTGAAAAGCAGTTTATGTATATTTCGCTACCTTTTTTCACTATAACTCACTTAAAGGCAATAAGGTTATCCAAATAGTTACGCACTTGAAGCTTTTACATTGGGGAAGGCTTCACTGATCTTTTTCAATTGCTGCAAAAGACTTAGAGGCCAGAGCACATACGTGCCTTTTGCGTG
Organism: Harpia harpyja; assembly: GCF_026419915.1. NCBI lineage: Eukaryota > Metazoa > Chordata > Aves > Accipitriformes > Accipitridae > Harpia > Harpia harpyja. Next base: position 19,965,261 of record NC_068961.1, read on the forward strand.
CAGGAGGCAATACGTCAGACAGCAAGTAGTAGTTACGTATTCATCCAAAAGATGAATGCATTGTGCAAACAGATGCATCTGAAGCACTGTGCAAGGAACTGTAAAATCAGTCTGTCTAGAGTCAAAACAGCATAATTCAAGTAGATTTTCTTCCCATTTATAATCTTAATAGCACCTGCAGTGCTGGTGTATGTGCTTAGACTACTTATGCACACCTCTGCAGTATTCCTGCTCATGCCCCTGCTCCATCTCACCAATCCTTGCATGCTCTTTGCTAATGCTGTGTTGCCTCCAGTTCCAACACCTCCAGTCCCATGAATTCAAAAAGATAAAGTAGGGTCTTCTTAACCATAGTTTAATTTTTTTAAACACTGTATTTTGACCTTTTCATTTGATACCTCTATACCAGAATTCTGGCTCACATTTCAAGCTTCTCTTTCTATCTTGAAGCAGATGTTTTCTTAAGTAAAAGGAGAGTTTCTTAAGAGTAATCACTTGACATGAAAAGCTGGAGCTGTAAGAAGAAAGCACTCCACATTGCATTATTGAGTTTGGTCAACACCTCAGTTTCTTACAGCTTATTTGTTTTAAATAGCCACCATCTCTTTTCTAACCTGTTCTGATTCCACTCCTTTCCCTCAACCTTTTCAACTGTTTCTTGTAAATGCTTAAAACTATTCTGACCAAAATATCTGTGTTGCTTCTGCAAAATAGAACCCATCTTGACGATAATAAATTCAGGGAAGAACAGATAAAATCTGAACAATAATCTTGCAGTCACATCCAAGTTTTCAGTATTTTTCTTTTAACAGATCAAGACACATAGACAAAACTTGAACATGTCCATTATGGCTTCAGTATTTTTAATATGCAGATTTTTATAGTACCTATCAATTACCAAAGGACAATACATTCTTAAAGCTGCCAGCTTAACAACTGGACTGTATGTGTGCATACACATATATGCACATAACATTTTATATATAATAATACCTTATATATTATTATGCTATTGAAACAACCCAAGTATTACAAATACTACATACATATAGTTATCCCCCTTCAACAGAGTAGCTGAAAAAGGTCTGATCAAAAGTTTGACAATTTCTTTAAAATTAGTTTTACTTATAAGTGTTACTTTTTTTGAAACACAATTTGTCTAACTCTATTATAGAGTAGAGAACTGGCACAGAAAACTATAGTAAAGGGTGTGAAAAAAGGAAATCAATAATTAGCTGAAATCCTAAGAACTGAGTCGAGAGTATGGTTTGTCTATCTCAAATGACTTGCTTATAACCACATAGGAAGTTTGTAGCAGAACTGATCTGTGTTCTTTGATGTATTAAGTCAGTCTCCACTCTAACTTCAAGCAAAAAACTTCAGACTTCCGTGCTTATATATGACTCAATAAAATTGGAATAGTAATATCCCTGAAATTTTGAAAAGCACTTTGCAATTTGGAATGAATGTAGAAATACACAATTAACTATATTTTAATGAAAGTATCAACATGCACGCCACCTGCACAGTGTTTATCACTCCTTTGAGGGAGAGACCCCTGTTTCTCCACACCACATGATGTAGGGTGGTTCACATCACAGGGATCACTGTAAGCTCTGTTACATGTAGGGCTTTGGCATGTGACTAAGAGCCACCTGTACACTCGGAGAGAGTGCAAAAATGAAACTGATTTGGGGAAATCAGTTCAAATGGTGGCTACACATCTGAATGAACATGCATACATATTTTGTCATAGGGTTCCTTAAAAATAGTTGCTGGTAAAACAGGATTTCTACTACAAAGAAAGAAACAATCTGTAGTAGTCCTTGTTCAGCAACTCAATCTTATTAAATAGGGGCTATGTCTCCAGGAACTCCTCTGACAAAGACATCCCCCAGCATCTGGAAGATTAACTAATTAAAATTAAAAAAAAAAAAAAAGCTTACAGCAAGGATGACTGTCTGAAGACAGAAGTCGCTGAGAACACTGAGAACATCAGGAAAACAGAAGAAAGAGTGTGAGAGAGTGTGTGCCAGAGTGAGCAAGCTGCACTTTCTCATACATAAAGTGAGGAGAATTACATCAGTCCTCCCTGGTGTTGTGTTTGGACCTGCTTGCTTACCTGCCTTGCTTCCACTTCTCTCTCCCTACATGCAGACTCCACACTGATATGAAAAACTTAACTTAAAGGCTCTGTTAGGGGCAGTACCAGCAGAGAATAAAAGATCGCTGGTAACCCTGGGCTGAGTCAGGGGAACGGTAGATGGCTTCTCCTGGGAACACAAGGCAGGCTGCAGACAGCCTTTGCCCTGAAAATCCCACCCGGAGAAGGACCATCAAGAGCTAACAGCTCTTCCTTGCTCTCTCTAGGCACTGGCAGCTGTCCACAGAAGGAAATTGTATTATCATGCCTGGAAGGAGAATTGCACACTCATGCACTTCCCATCCCATCACAGGTATTGCTGTCCCTGAGCTGGCACCAGACAGAGTCCAATTGGTTCAGAAGCAGTTGAGATTGACTGCCGATCAAGCCCATTTACTCTTCTTCATTGCTAACAGCTCCTGCCTTTTGGCATGGATGGGCAAACCTGACTATTTAACCCTTGCAGCATTGGATCTGACCTTCTGCATCAGCCAGTATAGCTGTGAGTCAGTAGATTACCTGGGCACAAGCTGGGAGCTCCATGTTACAGCTGCTTTTAGAGCAGAGCAGTATGTCCACACTAAGAGGCACACGCAACTTTCCCTGCATTAGTAGCTGTCCCATATGCATTTGTATCTACACATCCTCCCTGCCCCCCTATGGCATACTACACATAAATATTTATCAGCTTCACAAACACATGACCATGCTGTTTCCCACTATGGGCTTTGGATGCTTTTTTGACTTTCAAATATCATTGCTTAGGGCTATGTTTGAACTCATCTTGAAACTGCTATGTCATGGCCCTAAAGAGGCCAGACAAATCCTTCCAGTTACGAAGGAGAGGTGTGGGACAGCCTAGGTCTCTACTGGGTTCCAAGTGGCTCATCGTGGTAGAAGCACTTTAATATTTCCTTTAGCTTGAGTATTAACATTTCTTCTAAACATGGCAACAAAATGAGAAATCAGAGCCCCCACCAGACCTTGTGTTTTTATAATGACACTACGAGTGAGTGCTGCAGGGAAGGGGTATAGCACAAGGGCATGAATTTCTGCTGGAAGAAACATTTCAACAACATCCACCGAAACATGTCAGAATTACTGAACTTTAACTATTAGTCACTGTGACTGAGATTACTCAAAATTAATCAGATTAGCACTGAAGGTAGCTAAGGTTCCCCTTGCAATTTACAGGATTCTCAACATGCAGCATTATTATTTCAGGCCATTCTCATACAAATCAATGTTTGGATCAGTATGTGATGATAAGTCCCAAGGAAACATGCAGACAACAGAAGATAGTATTATTTGTGAAACAAAACCAGCAGCACTTCTGGCCCATGAATAGAGTTGTACACCATTTCCAAGTTAATAGTACTGTTTTGCCATCTAAGTTCACCTTATTGTTTTTTATAGGAAGAACAGGAAATAAAGCTAGAGTACAAGCCAGTATCTCATAATTTCATATCATAAATTAATTTGAATGAAATCTCTTTTACTTCAGAGCAAATTCTTCAAGTAAGAGTTCTGCATCCACTATAGATTCAATCTTGCATTTCACTTAAGAGTCATATCCCGCTACTCTTCAGTATCGTATTTGGGGAGCTGAGGCCCTACTGCTTCCAGTTATGTTAGCGACCCAGGCACAAGTGGTTTTTTGTAGCTGTAAAAATTTCTCTTTATGAAACTATGACAGTAAAAGTTTGCAGCTAGACAGGATCATCAAGGCAAAATACTATGTATTGATTACCCACAGACTGAAAAGAAGAATAAAAGACTGCAAGTTTCTCTAACCCAGCTTTCTCTATGGGTGGCATGGGGGGGGGGGGGGGGGGGGAATCAGTCCTCGTGCAGAATGTTCCTGAGGTTTCTAAGTTTGTCAGCTGTCTGACACACTGGGAAGTCTCTGATCTCTCATTCAACAGGCTATTCCTATCCTGGCATCTCTGAAGTTTTTGGTTCTTTCTTGTGGTTCATTCTTTAGGTTGCCTGTCAAAAGCAGTAACCAGCTGTAATTAAACATGTTCTTACAGAACTCCATATTGTTGCCTCAAAAAAGACTTGATTTTCTATACAACTTTCCCCTCTGTTCCAGAGACAAATGTACACATCCAATTAGCCTGCAGTTCATTGATTCAGCTAGAACAGGAGAAGTAAATCCCTACTTTGTCTACAAATGAATGAGATCCTTGAAGAAGAGCAGTTCTATAAAGATATTGGATCAACGTGCGGAAAAGGAATTTGAATGTTAAAAATTATTAACAAATGAATAAAGACCCAAAAACATCATTATGCCACTGTATAAATCCATAGTTTGCCTATACATTGAATGCTCTATGCATTTCCCCATCTTAAAAACTCTGTATCTGGCTTGGGAAAAGGTACAGCCCAAATCTGAGCAAAGCTATGAACTAGCTTCCACACAAGCCATTATTGAACAGACTAAGGTTATTCAGCCTGGAAAGGAATATGGTGGAAGATTACTAACAGAATCAAGAAGATAAACAGGGGATAACAGTTGTTCTCAGATTCAAGGACTTGGAACATGAACTGAAATTATTAAGTAGGAGTTTCAAAATGAAGGTTCATAGTTTCATTTCACAAACATTTCTACAGTTTAACTGTGCCTTAACTATGTATTCCGAAAATTTACATGGGCTCAAAAAGTATTTAAGAAATTCACAGAGGAGCAATCCATTGACAACTTGTTAAATACAAAATCATCACTTTTGGCTCACAAATGGCTAAGTCACAGATCAGCAAATACTAAGAGAGCATTCAGGGGAAGTATCACTCTATGCTTACTTGTTAGTGCATTCTTCCCCAGGCAGCTGCTGCTGGTGACAACATACTGTGCCAGATGGACCTTTGGCAATTCTTAGCTGGTCAGGCACATCCACATGCTACTACACATGTACAGATAACGCTGTTTAGCATACTGATTGGGATACTGCTGACACAAAAATATGAAGCTTGGACCTTAAAGAAGTTTCATATTATTTTGTAATTTATCAGTCTTTAAAAAAACCAAACAAACAAACAAAAAAACCAAAAACCCTTTTCTTATTGTTCCACAAGAAGGAAAAAAGTTGTTTCCCACCAAGTTCTGTTAACTGTTACTGCTGCATAGTTTAACTTACTTTCCTTTTGACACAACAGTTCTGCTAATCAGTAAATAGTTCCAAAACATTAATAATTTTTAAAGAAAAAAAGCAAGAAACCTCCCTGCCAATTAAATTACTTTTTCTTTCTACTCATTTGAAACATTAGGTTTTTCTACCAGCTGATATTTTGCCATGCTGCGTCACTGTCATATGATAAATTCAATCAAGGGCACACAACAGCTACTTTAAAGGCTAACACCCTGGGCAGCTGAAGTAGCTAAAAGTTAGATCAACATAAGGATCTGCCTTGCAAAAGTCACTGCCTCCAGAACATAAGCAAACTGCATGCACAATCCAAAAGACATAAATTTTTGCCTTTTATTATTTCAACACAGCCTTTTTGTACTGCATTGTTAAAATCATAATTGAATTAACACATCAAATCAAAAGAGCATTTTTGTCTGACCAAGGTCTGTCTAGGTATCATTTTTCACAACCAGGAATATGTCATTAAGCAGACAGAGCATTAACCACATTCCACAGTGACACTGCAATATACAAGAAATATCCCTCTATACAGGAATCAAATTATTATCTTGCTGACACCAGGAAACCTCTGGTGAAGCACAGTAAAGTTTACCTTTGGAAGGAAATAGTATGAACCTTAGGCTTTCCTAGGTATTTCAAGCTGACATGTTTTTTCAGGGCTTTATGACAGGACATTTGTTAGTACAGCAACATACAGACAGTCTAATTGATGAGGTTTCCTCATGGTTTCAAACTACCCTTTTTAGAAATTCAGTTTGTCTTAAATTGGTAAATTCTGTACTTGGAAGTTCAGAGTTCCTCATCCTTGAAGAGCAATCATATACTTTCTTACATAAGCATTAAAGACCTATAAAAGCACAGCTGAAAGTTACTGTCTGTCTTACTGATGAAAGACGAAGGAAATATCCTTCATGGTTGAGGTAACATTATACAGTGTACTTGCATGCCTGTATCTTTATTTTACTCTAACAATTATGGATTTCCCATCTTAATTTTGTACATTTGATCATTTTTCAGGAAGCTTACATCTGTGTTTCCTAGGCTGTGGTAGGTGCCTCCCCAGAGTGTTCATAAGGGAGCAAGTGACAAGGACAAAGTGAACGGTTAAGAGCTAGTTAGCTTACAGAACCAGAATGAATACAAGTCAAGTCAAGATGGTGCTTTACCCAGGCTGTTTGGGATGGAGCATGTAAATAACAGTTTACTTGAAAGGAACAGTACAGACAAGACAGCATGGGAAGTTCTCATATAAAGAAAACTATCATTAAAACTGAGCCTTCAGCAGTCTAAGGAACTGTTCAATATTACAAAGCATTTATGTGAACTCTGTTCCCTCCTGAAATATCACCACTGTATTTACTTTCACAAAGACTTGTGTTTTACTTTTTAACTGTGAGAATTTTAATCAATAAACAGAAAATTTGAGGAATGTTGTATATATAAAAAAATTATTTCTACTAATAAGCTTTTGTTTATGGAAAACTGTTTACAGATACAGTTTTACAACTAAAGAGTTTAACGTTTAAAACATTTAACTGAACAGGCTTTACATCCAAATAAAAACATACTGAAGTCTCTTTCCTGAACTAGTTGAAGTCATACATATTCACTAATTGCTGGAAGGGATCCTCAGCTCAATCCAGATTTAAGTCATACTTAAAAATCTCACTCTGCAAAGCATGGTAACTTGAAACTTCCACTAATTTGATCATCACAAAAAGATGTCAAACATCTTGCAGAATTGAGTAGGATGTTTTTATTTCAAAAAGTATCAGCAGTAACTTCAATTGCTTTATTCACGTATGTCTCAGATGAGATGTATGAGATAAAAAAATTTTTTAAAAGTGTCACAGGAGTACAAATATTTGCATAAAATTTATTTACTCCTCAATAACCCAAAAGGCAATACAAATTAGTGTGTAGAGCACAGGATTTCCCACTGCATTAGTTTGACTGTATCCCATCTGGATTATTTACTGCATTACCTTTCAAATGTTCTATCTAATTAAAGATGCCTAGATACTATGCTGTTTGTTATTATACTGTCTTTGAATGAAGTACAGAAAGAAGGTAGTAAAAATAAAGGTAGTAAAATACAAAATTTCACAAAAAGTGAGACACAGTTTGAGAAAAGTGTGGATTTTATTATAGCTTTGCCATTGTATTAGTGGATGGCACGTGTTCAGATCCACGAAGGTAAGCACTCAGTTCCTTGAGATCACAATGCTACTAAGGTTCTTAAAATGAGTCTGTGGATCCGAGCCACTGTTCAAACAGAAATTTTCCCAGTAGAGGAGCTATTCTTTCAAATTCATTATTTCGTATTTGGTTGAAGGTGTGTGCTCATGAAGATTAAAATCTAAGCACATTAAAAACTTGAAGTTCTTGGGGTGTTATCCATACAATAAGCTGCAAATGTTCAGTCTTCCATGCCATTGCAGTACAAACCTTTGGCTAAAGCAAGCCAGCCAGTCTAAATAGGTGGAGAGTACCAACAACGCAACTGCTCACAGAAAGCTGCTGAAGCTTATGGAAAGATTTACTAGTTAAAGTGAGGGATAACTGGAAGGTTTCTAAAGGGCACATGTATCACAATAACAAGAGTTTACGAACGATTCACATGTACCCATATAACAAAGAATATTATTTCTGTGGGGTTTTGTCAACATGAGCTTTTGAAGGGAATGGCACTGTTATTGTGGAGATAGCTTAATTTGTTGAGCACTTACATTGATCATACTATTTCTAGTACTTTGAGATATTGCTTTGGATTACAAAGGATGCAGTCTTTCCTTGGGAAGATTTTCTTTAGTCCAGGGTTGCCCCAAATGAAAATTGCTTTCTTACTCCTTTGTGGAAAAGCACAGTATAACTCTAAGACTTTACTATGTACTACAGTAAACGTTGGAGAAGTCATTTTATTCCTGTTCACGTTAGAGGCAATTTGGCAATTAGTTTTTGTGGAAGAAACTTGATACCTTCATTTTACCTTTGCCAGTCATGGTAAAGGAGAAAGATGTAGGAATTATAGGAAGAAAATCTTGAAGGAAATAAATGAACGCACAAAGAATGACTTAAGCTGATTTATGTAGATGAATGAAAGAAAATACTACTACCTTTGATGAGACTATTCGGTTATCTGGAAATCTCTGTGGAATGTACGCTTCAGTGCCTGGAGGTGGTTCACGATGCCCAACATAAATAGTCCGACTGTCCACCCAATTCTCTTCTCCAGCACACTATGGGGGGAAAAACAGTCATCATGTCAGTTCACTCATTATTTCTGCAGTAGGATGAGTCACACACCGAATTAACTAATCATGTGTCCGATCATCAACACATACATATCCATAAGCGCGTGACCCCTCACACTTCTCTGTATAATCTCAAGACCACTAAAACTAAGTCAATTGCCAAAACCCTGCCTCAATTGCACTGCACTTTCCCTTCGGACAGGCTGAGAGAGTTGGGGTTGTTCAGCCTGCAGAAGAGAAGGCTCCGGGGAGACCTTGTAGCAGCTTTACAGTACTTAAAGGGGACCTACAAGAAAGCCAGAGAGGGACTACTTACAAGGGCATATAGTGATAGGACAAGGGGTAACGGCTTTAAACTGAAAGAGGGTAGATTCAGATTAGATGTAAGGAAGAAATTCTTTCCTCCAAGGGTGGTGAGACACTGGAACAGGTTGCCCAGAGAGGCTGTGGATGCCCCATCCCTGGCAGTGTTCAAGGCCAGGTTGGATGGGGCTTGGAGCAACCTGGTCTAGTGGAAGATATCCCTGTCTGTGGCGGGGCGGGTGGAGCTAGATGATCTTTAAGGTCCCTTCCAACCCAAACCATTCTGTGATTCTACGAATAAAAGGGAATCCATGAAAACTACTATTTTGACTTTTTCGTTTTCTAACTGAAAGAAGAAAAATGGCTTAAGATTTTCTCAGTCAAATTAGATATTTAGTAAGTGTTTACGTGGTTGCTACTCATTTTACCACTGATAAGAGTCAGTGGTAATTAAAACATTTATATATATATAACAAATTCATCTCATTTTTAAGACTAGCCAGCCATAACTTAGTATTTTATTTGAAGCAAAGTGAAACTCTGTGTTCTCTGAAATACTAGTAATAACAATTTCCCCAGACGCAAACAAGCTTAGGGACTCTTAGATTGCCAGGAAAAGACCTCAGCTTTTCAACTCAGATCCCTTGATCTTTAATGAAAGCTGTGTCTGCAAGTAGAAGAAAAAAGTAGGTGAGCCAAAGTAAAATGTTCATATATTCACATCACGAAATTCCACCACAGATACAAATTGTCCAAAATTAGCACTTGTATGCTGTCAATTCACTGTAAAAAAAAAAAAGTACAAATCACTGTAGAAAAGTATTTACATAAAAACGAAAGGATCAAATTTTTTTTATTATTTAAAAATATTTTTTTAGGGACTTGGATTACAAAATGCTCATCCCTTAGTCAACAGTCTTATATTTTTCATATGGTAGATAGGAATTAATTTCTCAAGTACAGAACACATTCCTAATACTTTGTCCCACATAGAGAAGCCCAGGCATCAGCTCTTTTAACATCATCATTAGGTCAAGTCAGGAGTAATTTAAATATTTAAATATGTAATCAATTTAAACTCAAAAACTCTGCTTTATGTTGTAATGATGCATTTACATATACTTCCATTAAGTATGTTACAGAAAAGAAGCTTCCATCTACCTTCAGCAGCTACATCTATTTAGTATATTAAATATGTCCTCAAAGTGCTCCTGGGCACTGGTGCTTGATTGCCTGTCTCTAAGGGCAAACTGTCAGACAGATACTTAGCAAACTAACACCAAACAAATACCAGGAGCAGTTTGGTAGTTAACACAGCCAAAGCATCACTCCCCAAAGCAGCTGCATGGAGCTGTGCAGTTCTTGAAAATAAAAGAGAGTTTAATCACATAGACATGGTATATCTTCTTTTCTAGCTAGTCTTGCTGTCAATAGTTCTGGGCCCATTTACTTTACTAGTACAGACATGGCTAATAAGTCTAAAATAAAATTTAGTTCTCAAACTTAAAAAAATATTCACCCTAATATTTCCTTCATTGGTTCGTTTCTGTATGATTATTCCACTGCCTTAAGTGCAACATAGGCAAAGAACAAATATTCAACATAAATTATTGTTGAAATATACATATAAAATCTTGCAATACTCTGAAAACCTGGAGCAGTTTAGCTTATAAAATAATTACCTATGCAATGTGCATGACTTTCTTGGGGGTGGGCAAGAACATCAAAACTAGAGAAAGAAAGCCTATTGAACTGAGACTACCTACCACAAAATAGCTGAGTAGTCATGAAGTAAAACATAAAGTGAAGTAAGAGGCCTAAAGAAAAGCAATTTCTGCTGTCCCAGACATTTATACTAGAACTAGTTAAATTCTTGCACATTACAGGAAAATGAAGGCATTACGTTCAGAAGCTACTGAAGGCCAAAATTACAAAACTAGGCATAAAACTAAAAATAAAAGTAACCCCAAAGTTCTTAGCCATTTTAATATGTTATTCAATATTCAATAACTTGAAAGGGTCACTTAAATATTATATGAAAACAAATTACTTATAAAGGAAGTAAAAGCAATAGCCATTCATAAGACACACCAATAGCACACCTTATGCTAAACTCCGTGACTATCCCTCACTCAGTGGGAGTACACATACAACATTTCTCACATGTCAGATCCCTCCAGTATGGGCCTTAGTGGGTTAGTTTAAAAATTACACTGATTTTCCAGTCAGACAACTCATCCCATATCACTGATAGGGCTTGTCACAACTCAAAAGCAAACTGCCATTCAGCCCACTTCTGAAGATCAGGTAGGATTCTTTCAGCAAGCCAAAATATTTTGGAAGGAAGTAAAGCAATGAAAATGTTTCCATATTCCACCTTCCTTCTATGCCAAGAACAAAATGTGGTAACTGTTATCATATTATTGGAACACAATATACTTTACCTTGTCAATGCACTTGAATGTACAATGCACACAAATGATTTATTGACACTTGTGCCAAGTAATACTCCTAGAAATGCAAGAGAGTGTGAGATATTCCCAAGCAGTAGATTAAATTGTACAATGTTTATTAATTTTTCATTAGGAAGGACATTCCAGACATAAAAGCAACACAAAGATTACTCCTGATACACTCAAGTGCCTGCCTGAGTTCAGAGACGGTTGTGTAACGGGCTAATGGGAATTCAACATGTGCCTTTGAACATCAAGAAGAAATCCCTCAGCTTCTCCTTCCCTCTACACAGGCCCAGCCTGACAATTCATCTCTTATATTTATTATGAGCCACTCCAAGACAGCTCGACAAGGGTGTTATTAGTTAAAAAAAAAAAAAAGTGGATTTTTTAAGTTTCACAGTATAAACTTATCTTTATCATGACGCAGTTAAAGAAGTCCCCTGTGAAATTACCTATCAAGCTAGGAGTACAAGACAGAGCTCTAAACAGCATTCTCCTGAATTACTACCAGTTTTTAAAGGTCCGATGGCCCTGGAGTATTGTGTTAACACCAAGTAAACAATCTTAATGTCACAACTTGGAATTTGTATCCCTAAAGAAAGGCTCTATAAAATTTACTTTAAACATGGATATAAAATCAAGACAATCTCTTCTGTTAGGTTAATTGGATCTGGGTTTATCATGAATTGATAAATTCACCACAAAAGTACAAAACAATATCTAACTTAATTTTTACTATCTGCTAGCACAGAACATTTTTTTATATATATATATATGTGTGTGTTAATAGATAATAGAAACTAAATGCACTTTACTAACTTAATTCAACAGCTTCAAAACCCCAAAACATTCACAGTCCAAGCATAAAAATTTAGCAGGGAAAAGGAAAGGCTATGTTTTTCAGTGAGGTAAAAGTGCAATGCAAAAAGTAGCATGCATTATTCAGTACGACCACAAGGAAACTCACTTGCATGAAGCGGAGAAAGATGCTTTTAGGAAAACAGCACTGTAAGTCAGGATGCATGCCACAAAAAAATCAAAACACACCGACTGAATGTCTGGTAATGCTAACCTACAAAGCCAAACACATTGATCCAACATTTCTTTTAATGTTCAGGTATTGCACATGAGAGATTATTTACAGAATGACACTAGGGTAACTGAAAAAAGCAATCTGATGCTGCTGCCAGAACAATGAACTACATTGACTTCTTTTTTTTCCAGTTCTATTACTTAAACCCATTAAGGATATGTCCAAGAAACCATAAATAAACCTTAGCATTATCTGCTTCTATTTATAGTCTAAAGCTCAATGTACCGAGACCTAGTTTCATTGGCACATCAATGAAGAAGCATTACTTAGCTTTTACTCTTTCAAGCAGGGTCAGCAATATAGAACGCAAAGACCAGCAAAAGACTAAATCATCTTTACATAACACTAAATAGAGCCAGTTAACAGGATTATACCTTAATGCATGTATGAGATCAAATACTCATGCAGCTTATTTTTCTGCTTTAAAAATCAAACTGAAACTAGCTTGAGATTCACCTTCATGCTACTCTGCTAATTTTTACCTAAATTTAATTTAAATTAAAATATATTATCTGAAAAGACAAGGGGGTTAGTATTCAACAGGTGACAGTAAAGGGATGATAGGAAGATGCTAGCAGTAGCTCCTAGAAAAGTAACTGACCTTGAAAGACTCCAAGTCTTGACATTTTCCGACTCTCCACTTGAACTAGTAATTTGGGCTTAATTAGTAGCAACAATCTTTGGTTCAAAATTACATTCTCTCTCCAAATAATGTAAACACAAACACTACTAAAATAAGTTAATATGCATTAAGTACAGCTGAAAACTCAGCTAAAATCTGCCCTGGCCAGGCTGTGAGTACACTTTATTGAACAATATTCTCTCCTACTTTTTTGCTAAATGCTTTCTCAGAGAGTCATAAATGGACAGTGTACACTAACCACAATTTTGACAGCAATGAATTCTCAGCATCAGCTATAGCCTTGTTCGCCCAGGTTGTACCTCAAGTTCTTCCACACAGAAATACTTTACACTCACAGAGGCAGGCTTTGACAACAGCCTGGTGTTTCAATAAAGCATTACTATTTGATCTCAATAAAGCAATTAGCACCATTGTTGAAATTGCACACTGAACACACAGCTGCTCAATCACTTTGGAGTTTTAGGGTAACAGATACCGACAAGCTATTATCACTCAAAATCCACATAAAGAACTAATGGTGCACAGTGTGAAAAAACTTTCACATGTAGAATATTTTGCTCACATCTAATTGGATACATTACAACAGCTCTCCACTAAAAAATGCCCTCCGTTTCTAATTTTTCATTCAGTGGAGAAACAACTCCCAGGAAGCTGTAATTCACTAAAGCGAAAAAAAAAGGAACTCATTTTCCTTTCTAGTATCTTAAGCAAACTGTCTTCTTTATTTATCATACACTATTTACAAAACCATGACATCATATAATCTCATCTTCGTCTTCATTTGTCAAATGTACCAAGTACCTGTTCTTTTACACTTGACTCAGCACCGTTCCGTAGGCAAATGTGCAGTCATCTCCCTACGCAAACAATGGCGCAGTGTGCAAATTTTTACTTAACTTCTCCAAATCCAATCAAATCCACTGTCCTTTTAAAGGTAGATCTGATCTATAAATCATGAAAAGGAGAATCCCTCTAAAGAAATAATAATAATTTAAAAATCTACATTTCCTGTAATTGCTAGCCAGTAAAAGAGGTTAAGAATTTAAATAGCCCGCTTTGCAAAAAAGTCTTATGAATTTACATGTATTTCTTTGTGGAGATAAACAGTGAAATTCTCAACCACTTAAAGGATCTTAGTAAGATTTTAAATGTTTGGCAAACTCACTAAGACCTATATAGAGCACTTAAGATTTATGTTTTGTTCACAGCACTGTATCAGCCCTCCATGTGAATGAACCTAGCTCAGAATAAAGAGTAAATATAACTTTAAAAGCTATTAAGATTGGTTTTATATGTTTCATATGAATATAGAATGGTACAGATAAAAATATCTCAAACATATAATTATCAGATAAAGTCCCCATCAAGTTTTATAATCTGAAAGAGGACTACCTCAATATTAGGTATCATAAACAGAAAGTAAATTATTTCATGGACATATAAGCCATAAACCACTAATTTAATGGAATAACAAAATGCAGCACTTCAGAGGCAACCATGGGGGAAAAAAAACAAACAAACAAACAACAGAACAACTCTCTCCCAGAAACTCCTATGAATAATTAACACACTTCCTATGGGAGATGTCACTGTCATGGGATCTGTTGCCTTATACTGTTGCTACAGAATATTTACTACTGCATTTCTTTTTAGCAAACACATTTTAAGTCCTTGCATGGAGATCTTTCACCAGAAGTAACACTTGAAAATAAAACTCTCCCAATACAATTGCCTACAAAACACACAATGGTGGACACAAGTATATGCAGAAGGAGAAGACAGGGAAGATGATAAACATTCTTTCACTTCGATTAGGTTATTTTATTTATTAATCTCAAGTAAGAGATGTGATTAGAAGCAAAGGTGAGTATATCTTTATTACAGAAAACGGTGCTAGGTCCAGTAAATTTCCTGACCAAGCCATACCTATAGCATTTGGTGGATCCTGGTTTTCTGATCCTTCTTTCCATCTCCTGCAAGGGCCTTATGCATGCAGGCAGAAGAGGAAATGGTTTCATAGCTATGGGCTGCATAAAGTTTTGTGACCTTGCTTGAAGTTGGAAAGAGGAAATGCAGAAATATGGCGATGGAATCATATAAAGTTCTGCAATTCACACTGGTTGGAACAAACATTCTGACACAACAGCACATATTCTAGTTTCTGTAAAATACCCAACATTCCTGTATATGTACTGAAATTTATCTCAGCCTTCCAGTTCATGCCTCCTTGAGCACTGTACTCAGAATAAAAGGTTTCTGAAGCTATCCTAATACAGTTATATTCCAATCATGTCACATCAGTTTGCACAGAGACATTCTAATATAGAACTTTGTAGACAGTCCAATTATCCTTTCTGATTTCTAGGCTAGAGCACCACCTTTAACTGAATTCCACATACTCTATATGAGTGAATCATTCAACTTCATGGATGACAAGGCCAGTGATCTGTGTTCCTCCTAAAAACAGTTACATAAATCTTTATTTCAAATACATAAAAACTAACCCAAGTTATTCAAGCAAGATTAAGATCTTTCATAAATGGTCAATTTGAACTCTAAATACTGTTGACATACTGGCCCATTTGGTATAGCTATTTGTGACGCTTGTGCTTTCTATTAAAGAGAAAGAATCTCGTTTAGTTTCCCTGTTTATTTCCATGAAAAGTAGTGATAAAAGCAATACAAATAAAAGTCTCCTATTCCTGTCACACAGGCTATCTTCAATCAATTTCAAGGAATCACTGGGATGATGGTAAAGAGGTAGATCTGTGAAACACATGAGTTACCAGACAGCTGGAAAAATGTTTTCACTTTTCCTTCCTCCCACTATACCAGGTCTGACACATTTTGCTCCTTACTGCCAGTGGGACAGGGAGACAGTGTGCCTGCTTACATGTCTCCCCAGTACCAGGCAAGAACTGCTACATGGAAATCCTTTCAAGAGTGTCCCACTTGCAATTAGAAAGGCAAATAAGAAACAAACTATACTGCAAATAGAAGCGATCAGAGAAGCTAGAAGGGAAAGTATCACATAAGATACAAGATATTTGACAGCCTTAGCACTTAAATTAATTATAAATCAAGTTTATATCTAAGCAGCTCCAGACCAACAGCTAAAATCAAGGTTTGAGGAGAAAATTTACAGCTTCCTTAGGTGCTAACAAAAGCTGCAAAACTACACGAGCAATTTTATTTCTTGCAAGGCAACTAAACTCCACTAAGATCTGCATGCAGTGCCAGTCAAACTCAGAGTATCTGTAAAGATACTTTTAAAGACAGAAACTTGTAAAGACAGACCTGTACAGATACTTCAGAATGCAGGCGTTTTTTACTCTCTAGTTGCCAGGAAATACTTCTATTTCCAGTAATTCATCAAGAAACATTCTAAAGAGATCAAAATTTTTATGTCAGAAAATTAACTGAAATTTTTAAAAAATTTATTTTTACAGATGCTAAAGAAACAGGACAATGGAGGGAGGCAAGCAGCAGATTGTTTTCATTCATTCAAAAATAAGTAATAAAAACACAGATACACCATACTATTTGTTTTCTTTTATATGAAGATACTAAATGATTAAGAAAAAATCAAGCAAAAATACCTGCTGTCTACCTTTTCAAAAGCACAAGTTAATGCATATAGAGACAATATGCATTGGCAAGACTGACAAAATCAGATGCAACTAAAAGTTATTCCTAAGTGGTGTTCTTCGAGGAGCTTCAGGTTATTCAAAAGGGGACATATTCTAAAAATGTGCTTTAAATTCAGAGCAGCAAATTACTCTACCAACAGCCTTCACGTGGATATGATCAGAACTGGCCAGCGACAACATCTTCTACAAGGATTTTAACAAACAACGAACCTAATATTCAATTTATTGGCCTATCTTCTGTTCACTCTCAGAAGTGCTGCTCTTCAAGCAAGCACTAAACAAATCTCTATTTTTGTACTATACCGACCCTACTTGCAACATGGTGGCAGTCTTGCCAGACCCTCAGGTCAAAATCACCCTATGACTACACCTAAATGAAAAAAGCAAGGGGAAGAGTCAAATTTCTGGCCTGCATTCCAGAACAAAGACAGTTAAAAGATACAGGCTTTCATATGCTCTTTACACTTAGCACAAGGGCTGTCAAAATGTCTCACCTATATGTTAGCCAGTTTCTAAATTGTTCAGGTAAGCTATGGACAAAAAAAAAAAAAAAAAAAAAAGTTAACTATTGCACTCTGCAGTCCACTGACACACAGCTGAGCAGCAGACCTCTCTATTCCTACTTTCACTAAAGAAATAGCATGCAGTTTTCCCACCAAGAAAACGTCTTCCTTCTTCCTTGTTAACCCTTGTCATCACATTTAAATCTATAACACAAGTTCACTGCAAGTAGTAACTACTCACCATCTTGATGGTCAGTTCTTGTTAGAGTTTAAAAGGATTTTCATTCCTAAGTAGATACAGAGCTAGTGAACCTGTGATTCTGGCAGAGAGAAGGTAGGGCTGCTTTGTGGTATCATCATATATTCTAAAAAGTGTAACAATTTTTAGAATGCTGGTCTTACAGGCCACTGACTCAGTGGCCAAAGAACATCCAAATGTTGTTACATGAACTGTTCCAACCATAATAATCTAGGGCTTTAGTCCCTATGTTATATATTTGTACTGGAGATTCACCAAAATATTTATTGTAAACTCACTTATATCTCTATATATCTTTACATATTTATCTATTTATACTTAACTGATACTGAACTACAGTTTCTTAATGAACAGTGACTTACAACACCTTTTGGGTTTGGTTTTTTTCTACACAAAGACTAAAAAACCAAGCTTCCCAGTGTATGTCTGTAGCTATGCTACCATACATACTTGAGGTCAGGCTGCAGCCTTATCAGAAGCAAATACCCCAAGAAAAATGAGAGAGAGAAAACAAACTATCATATGGGTGCTGCAAAAAGCAGTACAACTAATGTAGTTACTACCTGTTAGTCTTCCACACCTATAAGGAGAAACATCAGCAAAATAGCAGGTGTCATGTTTTGACAAATTTTCAAATCAAGATCTTACTCACTCCAGTCCCCAAGTTATTCCCCTAGACTAAGGCCAGACTGTATTGGTCTACATAACTACCCACAAAAGTAAACAGGTAAGGTACAAATGACACACTTTCTCTGCATTACTGGTAAATTTATCAACAGCCTAGAAGCCCTGGCACTAGTCAAAATGACAATATTAATAGTCAAATTTCTCCTACGAGTAATTATATTTTGCCATATTCCCTGCAAAGTAACTTGCAAATCATATATCTCACTTTCTTTTATTTGTAATCGGTTTTGAGAGCTATTTAAAGTCACATCATAATCCCAGCATACCTATACTTCATCTTGAAGAAATCCCGTATTTATAGTTCCAAAATAACTTGGCTGTTCAGATTAACTGGTTAATTATATATCATTAGAAGCTACCTAGCATTTTCCTTCACCTCCTTACTTCTTACTGCGCTCTGGCACTAAATCCCATGTTATGCAAATTCAGTTTGGTGAACACCAACACAGACACATACAAACTTTGATATGAGAAAGGACCCTAACTACAGTTGGTTATAAAGATTAACGAAACATTTATTTGGAGCTATTTGTAAAAACTTACATTCAACAAACTTCAAACTCCTAACACAATTATGCAATAGTATTCCAGTACAGCTCTGGCACACTAAAGGAATTTAAAATATTAACCCATTACTTCTTCCAACACTGCAAAGCAATGCCATATGTTGAAGTATTTGAGGGAAAAGGCCATGTGCCAATTCAAGTAAGAGCTCACAAATTGTATTCACAGTTTTACCTACTATCATACAAGTGTTGCTGATGAAATACCACATTCAATCCCCATACATAATAGTGAAGATCTCTTAAATTTTCCAAAAGTAGCAGGCATCAGGATCATAAAGCTGACTTCAGGTAAAATCTATACTGATGAAAAACAAGAGTTTTAAACTTATAAAATGGTACGAAGGACATTTATTACCTTTGAGAGTTTGTGTCAGGAGCATGAATACACCTACTCATGATGCATAAAAAGCTTTATGACACCAATAACCACAAGATTTTAGAATCCCTTTTGTTTTCACTGCACTTGAGGACCGTGAATTCCAGAAAGATTAAATATTACTTGACGATTCCTTTGATGTACTGAGCTTTTAATGTTTACTTTTATTCTCAAAGAACAGATTTAAGGATTTGCAACTGAACAATATGAACTACAATAAATATTTCACAACTTCTTACTTTTACAAACATCAAAAGATTTATTTCAAGAACACTTCTACAGTAACCAGTCAAATATTTATAAAAGTAAACTCTAACAGCATTTGCTACTATTAGTTGTATTTTAAAAGTTAGATATTCATACAAAATTATTATTTTACATTACAGCTATTTCCTTTGTCATATATAGTCTCAGAAAAATGTAAGCAACATTTCAAAAAAATTAGTCACAATACAAAATAAATAAATGAAATTGACTAGTCAGAATCTAGTGCCAGTTGCTATTCAAAAAAATCTAAAACATCCAGAACATATATTATACAAGCAATTAAATAGCAAACTTCAGAAATCAAAACAGCCAATGCTTAGCAGTCAAAAACTGTGAGAAGGAAGTTCCATAACTAAACTCTTTGGCAACTAAATTAAGAGCAACTGCAATACTGAACTAGTCACTGAACAAGACAGGACACTGGAAATCAAGGATGGACTTTTGGTGTTTACCATCCTAAATAGTTCAGTGAAGACTGGGTGAAGTTTCAAACAAAATATCATTAATAACTCAGAGGGAACTTCTCCTGATATAACAAAGGTGAGGAACACTTAAATAAAACACTCTTTTTCCAACATATATTCAGTGACCTGTGTTAATCCACAATGACTGGCCATCCTGAGTAGACATTCCATACTTGTAAAATACTATTAATAAAAGCATTAATGATAGCCAGGGAACTCATAGTCAGGTCAACACGGTATGCCCAACACATCAGAAGTCAAGTTCCAGTATACTCAGTACGGTGTCGATGACCATTGCTTGATCAAAAGTAGAGAAGGTACAAATGAATTTATTTTAGTAAAAACTGTAGCTACTTCCCAATTTAAAATGTAAATCACACACTCCAGCATTTATCTATAGCTCAGCAAGCAAGGTCCTAAATAATGCTACGAGACTGGTATCAATGTAACTACAGAACATGGGGAACATGCTTTTGAAAGCTTTCAATGCTCCATGTACCTCCTTTTATTTATAAGTGGAAGAAGAAATGTCCACGTTCCACTTTAACGTATTAAAACTGTTCTGTGTCCTTCATGCAGGAAAGCAAAGATATTTTTAAAGAAAGATTTTTCTATCAAGTCTAGAACTGTACTGTACATTGAGATTAATATATTCTGAGCTGCAATGATTTCTATAATAAAGGCAAAGAGGGTTATGTAGCTTTGTCTGGGATGAGACGATAAGTGTAATCTCAACCTCCACATGTCTGCCATTCAGTGATACAGAAAAGGTTAAACAACCTTTTGATATTGCAGGTTTCTATTCAGCAGCAAAAGCATACATAAAAACACAAGAGAAGGCACCTACTTCCAGGCTTTGATTTACTGCTGTGATTTCTTTGATGTGGGGAGGGATGGAGGCGAGCAGTTACAATACATCACCCCCTAAAAAGAGCTTGTGATGGGATGGTCTCTCTTTGCCATAAAACTCTCTCTCTCGGGACTCTAGCAATCTAAAAAATTCCCCCTTTTTTCTCCTAGGCAAACATACCCCACAGCATTAACTTACAGCTTTAAAAAGTTGATGAACTACTCCCTAAAGAAATGTTTCTCAAGCTTCGAAGGCTGATCTGCCATCCCTTCCCAACAATAAGCAAGGGAAAAAAAAAAAAAAAAGAAAAAATCTAAACATATTTTCTTCTCAATAGAAGACCACAAAGAAAACCAACATTAGCCAAGACTAGCTTACAGAAGGTTGACAGTCTCTCCCATACCCCACATATTGGGAACCCCTACCATAAGTAAATTCCCAGTACAAAGTACATGCTGGCAGGAAACACCTTTATTTAGCAAACTTCAAAAAGCATATATGTACTTGAGGATTTCGCAGGCCCTACAGGCCCTTCAAGAACCAAGCTGAGAATATCAGGCTTGTGGATAGCCTCTACGACAGATTATCTCAGAAAAAAAAAAATTCATCTTTAAATAGGAGGATACCTGAGAGGTGTTACTTCAACTGAACAAGTATCAAAAAAACCCTTTAGACCAGAATCATCAGTATTATCTATTTTAATCTTCTGTGTATGACAGGCTAAAGAACCTACAAACTGAGACAGCTAGGTAATCATAAAAACGGATAAATATTTAATATTTTTCTCTTTTTGCAACATTTTGTTGTATTTAAAATGTATACACATATTAAGAAACGGAATTATTTCAACAGCAAGGAAAATACTTTTAATAGATTGTTTCCTTTCTTAGTATTATCTTTTTGAAAACAGTCCAACAGACAGATTTTCTTTTTAAAGATTTAGCTTTTATGCTCAATAAAACTTATCTATTCCCAGAAAACGATGTGCCCCCCATGTGTCTCTTCCTGTTTGACTAGGAATTCCTGGAACCAGTCCAAGGAAGAAAAAACAAAACAGCAAACCCTCAGTTGCTGCAAAAGTGGGTTAGGAAAAGCAATGACAGATTTCGAAGTAGCTTGTCATGCTATTTTTTTACATCCCTGTGTCCAGGAAATAAATGAAGATGAAATCTAAAGTGAATATCCAATATTCTTACTATACTGTAACATATATTCCAGATATGTTTATTTGGAAAATATGTAACCATAACAATTCTGTACTTTGATTCACACTTCCTAATTCATGTATCTTCTCAAATGTTTACAGATTTAGTCAGCAATATGATCTGACTTCAAAGTTCAATCAAACTGTAAAACTGTCCATATTCTGAGCAGAGCTTTGGACCAAACAACTTCCACAGGTAAGTTTAACTGGTTGCATAAACTGCCAGTCAAATGCCTACAATTTAGTGTTTTTAAGAGAGGTAATTTTATATCTAAAACCAGCTAACATGAGTTTACTGACTACCAGGCCAATTTCAGTAACAACTGTGTTTGTAAGCACAAGCCTGAGCATTCAAGACATTTATTCTATCACGTAATTTTTTACCTTAAGCCTTTAAGAACATTGAAAGCCAACGGCAAAACCCAAATCGAGTCAGAAATCATTGTTCTAGACTCATTTTTTTGTTGCCCCCAAAATGCAGTAAAATAACAGAAGATTCTACAAATCCTACTTCAGCCATATACATCACAAATATACACTCATAATGAATGAGGCATGTTTGGCTCCTGCAGAAGAACACATTATCAGTTTCATAAAATCTGCTCGTTTCCAAATGCTTTTGACTACATGCTGCACACTTCAGGACATGTACCCTACAGGCAGAGAAGATGGGGCAAGATACCAAAATTATAGTGCCAAAAATAAAGTTTCAGGTGGTAGCTTTCAGCCCAAGAAGCATTACTACAAATGAGATAACTAATCCTTGGCACTGCCCTGGTTGGCAGTACAGTGTCCTACTGGAGTTATTTCTGTCTACTTCCTAATACTTCCCCCCCACAATATAGATAGATTTAATCCATAAATAAGAAAGGTAATTTCAGGAAGGGAAAGTCATTTACTTTTGCCTTCTAGAAACAATTACTCTTTCTTGGTTTTAGGAAGCATTCCATTGGACAACTCCTCGGAAATAAAATACAACTACGTTTAATAAATGAAGATAGGAATACCAGGCACAGATCCTGACTTTAATAGTCTTAGGAGGCATAGTACAAACAAAAAAGGAAACTCACCATTTTGTCTTATAAATAGGCAGCTATGACTAAAACCAAGGAAAGCAGGAAGTATTTTCACACTTATTTTACTTTTTAGAATATGACTGCATCTGAGGCCTTGCCACAGCAGCAGTATCAGTTACCATATCCAACAACCATGCCCCTGGAAGTGGATAGCTGCTGTAAGTCTAGTGCAAAGATCACGAGTCTACCAGCTATCCTGTTAATTTTTTTCTAGTACACGTGGCTTCTAAGGGGTCAATTATGCACTATAAGTTGAATTCAAATGGAGTAAGTATGCTGATTGTAAGAGATAATTACTTACTTTGTTTCTTAATGTAAGTTGATTATGTGCTTATGCAAGAGGCTATCCGGTGGCAGCTGGAACGTTTTACTTCGGCTAAGCCACTGCCTCTACTCAATGGGGCACTGTGAGGTGGAAATGGCACTGGACTTTCCTTCTAACAGTAGGTTAAGTCATGTTTACACCAGTTTGACGAGTTCTGGCACATATAAGGAATAAGGATATTGTGGCAAGTTCTATCGCAAGTGAGTTAAACGTGCTATTGTTTTGAATAAAAAGAAAACGTAAGTCTTAATGAGATTTATTATGGAAAATATTCAAAGAGCCAAGAACATTGTTTTTTGTGGGTTGCTTGTTTGGTTGTTGTTGGGGTTGGGTTTTTTTTTTCAGTGAGAACATAACATTATAGAAGGAAGAAAACTGACTTCAGTTGCAAACTTCTGGAAACAAGACATCCAGATGCTTTTGTGAGGACAGTGACAGAAGCCTATTAAGCAGAGAATGGGTTCATCTGCAGGGTAATTTTTTACATTTACAGAAAGAGTAGTAGAAAAGTATACAAGCTATGCCAAAATGTATTTGCACTTAACATAAATCCTTCCAAATGAAAAGTGTTAAGGTCCTATTAAAAAAGTCCTCTCAGAGGACTATGCCTCTAAATAATGTCAATATGCTATAAAAACACTTTCTGGAGACAAGTCCAGGACAGATTTTTGTTTGCAGGCACACACACAGCATCCTCTCTTGACTCACTGTACTTTTGAAATAGAGTTAAAATACCAACCAAAGAACACCCATTATTTCACTTGTATATATTAGTCAACTTCTTCAGTAAAAACAAAGAAAAAATTATAAAACCTGAGTAAATCACACATGTTAAAGCATCTGTATTAGAACCTGTATCTTCCCTCCTATATACTCTATAAAAAGACTATAAAATGAAGCCTTAGCACTAGATAAAAGCAAAGGTTTGTCCTTGTAAGGAGCAATGCTAACATTGGACTGTTAACAGGGAACAAATACAAAATAAACTGCATGCTTTCACTTATTCCATAGGGTCACAGTTGAAAGACTTGGAGATACTGTGAAAAGAAAGGCTTGCTATGTCCCAAATATAAAAGTTACATTGACCTAGTGATCCTGTAAAAACAGTAGTATTTTTCTTTGAAAGCTGCTTAGATTTCTACAGTAGTAATTGCTCTTAAAAGTCACCTTGCTCCAAATCTGTAAATTCAGTATCAAAATTAGCTGTTATAGAAAACATGTACATTTTGAGTACTTATGAAATAACTAATGTTTCACTCAAGACCAACAAACAATAAAAATATCCTTTCTCTACAAGTGTTATTTATGTCCGACTGATGAAGCTGCTTGCTTCAGATCTATTGAACAGAGGTTACAACCACATTCTCCATTTTCTCTTTGGGTGCATGGCAG
The DNA here is from genome assembly GCF_026419915.1 of Harpia harpyja. Classification (NCBI taxonomy): domain Eukaryota; kingdom Metazoa; phylum Chordata; class Aves; order Accipitriformes; family Accipitridae; genus Harpia; species Harpia harpyja. Next base: position 19,989,924 of record NC_068961.1, read on the forward strand.
GAAAAACCCCATAGTATCACCCTCTGAGAGAACTCTTCTGCATTTGCTCAGGGAACTGAAATAGGATGAACTTTCTTCTAAAGTTTTGTCTTCATGTGTGCACCGTGGGAAGCAGGCTAGGCAATGGAGATGGAAGGGACAAGGTATCATGAAGCAACTCATGCTGGAAAACTTGTACCATCTAACAGATACCCATGCCTTCCAATTAATCCTCAAGCAAGTAATTTTCTCTCCCCTTGTTATCATTTTAAATTATATGCTGCTGACCATTGTAAGGATCTCCATACTTCAATACTAGGAGATTTAATACCAGGTGAGAATTATATTCTAAATTACTCTTTGAAGTAGGGGAAAGTTGGTGATGGAAGCAGGAGGTTAAATAAAGCTGATCAACAAATTATCTTGGGAAACTTAAATCGTTCAAAAACCAAATTGGTTGCTAACTGATTTTCAGCAAACTAGATAAATGGTCCAGAAAGTCCAAATTTGTACTTTATGGTAAGGTGTCCATTAAAATTAACACTTCCTGTAAGACTCTCCCATCACTAGTTTTACTTTCAAGTTAATATAAGCAATATCAATATTGCCAATTCAGTGACAAAAGTACATTTTATGGTTTGTGTTTTGGGGTTTTGGGTTTGGTTGTGCTTTTGAGGGGTTTGGGGCTTTTTTTTGTTTTGTTTTTAAGAAAAACTAGTTACTCCATCACAGAAAAAAAAAAAAAAATCAAGAGTACAGAAACAGAAGAAGGAGAAAATATAAACTTGAATAGCTGACATGACAAACTAAAGTTTACTGGCTTAGCAGACTGATGTACTTTCAAGGACAAAATTCTTTTATATTGGAGCCTGAAACTATTTCACTGTTTAAAACATTTTGAATAGAGGAATAATAAGCTTATAAACAGGTTATAATCTTAAAAAAACCCAAATATTATGAAGATTGATTTTTAACTCTCAAGGTATTAAATCTCTCATAATACACTAACACAGAACATGTCTAAAAAATACTCAGATCTGGATTTAAAGATGACATGTGAATTTTACTAGTGTCATAACTATGATGCTACTTGCTTTAAGTTTTCCATTACATGGAACGTTCACTGCCTCAGCAGCCTGTGGTTCCATGGCATAAAACATTAGTTTCTATGTTTCTCTCAATTTAATCAGTGTAAGGTAATCCTTCTAATTCTCAGACACTATCTTTGGCTTTTTATTGCACTCTCTCCAACATTTAAACAGATTTCTTACAATGTAGATACCAGAACAAGGAAGAAATAGCATACCAGTTTGTTTCTTAATGGTATAGAAATCTGGTTACTCCTAATGTTTCCATTTTAATGTTACATACTTATTTGAGGCAAGTGAAATATTATTTATAAATCCTTTTTTGCTTTGTTTATACATTTGCAGAGATATGAAACTGGACAGATGGGAAAGGATTTTCCTCAAATGTGATGCTGGCTGGAAACCTCATGGGTAAAACAAAACAAAACCAAATTCCATCTGTTCATAAATATTTTGGTTTCAAGATGAAACTGAGCACTTTTCCCTTTTAATCCCTCACCTTAATATCAACCTCCTTATTGATATCTCCACTCTGAAAGTCTAGGCATTTCTAAATATTGTAAAGATTAATATAGCATTTGATTTGCCAAATATTCAATACTCTCATGACAAATACATAGTTTTGTCTCGATGAATTGTGAGGTACGCAGTCTTGGTGTACCTCAGGTACACCTCAAAGAGGAAAGGACAAAGAAGAAAGGACACAGAGGGGCCACCCATGCTGGTGAGCTTTGCAAGCTCTCCAGTTCAAAGAAAGGCAAATACCTACGCTTCATACTTTTTCCTAATTTATTCACAATGGGATTTGCTAAGCGAATCAAACTGAAGACTGACTGGTGAAAGTGAAGAGCCAGCAAGCAGACGGTTAGGTATTGAAGAGGTCAGACCTACTTAATAGGGGGCAGGAAAAAAAAAAAAAAAAAAAAAAAAACCACCACGGAAAAGCCCATACAGGTCAAACGGCTTTGGAGAACAAGTAACATGGTCAGGCACTGACCAAAAGGAGGACGTGCAGCAGGGTAAACCCGCCTCGGCATCAGCCTCCAGAGGCTGCAGGCACGTGGGAAGACAGCAGCCGCCCACCATGGCTGTCCTGGGCTGGCCAGGTGATGGCCGCCGCCAGAAGGCCCTCTCTGTTAGGCCCCGGGTTTAAGCACGAAAAGAAAGCCAACGCTTGGCTGGAAATTTAACGCAGGGCTCCCAAAATGGCACCAGGGGAAGGGGTGGAGACGCAGCCAAACCAGCTGCGCTGTGGGGAAGGAGGCGGGGAGCGCCCGGTCCTGCGTGGGGAGGGACCCGGGAGACATGGCAGCACCCGAGAGCAGGCGCTCCCCAAAAACCAGAGGGGCACGGAGACAAAGCTGATGTAGTTTGCTCTGAGGTAGCTGCAAAGCCCCTGCTGTAAGACAGAGGAACCGTCAGAGTAAACGAGAATGGTGAATTCCACCTCCAGTCTCACAAGGGACCATCCGCATACTTTTTTCTTTTTCTAAGCATTCAGGTTTCACTGACAGAAGTGGTTTTATAGTGTACGCATCTGGATGAAGGAATTGGGTTCATATGTTACTCAGTTTCCTGATGTTAAAAAAAACAAAAACAAAAACAAAAACACAACCACAATATATTTTTGAAGGTCTGGCACTGTACCCGCAGCTGCCATCCTGTTTGATGGAGAGCATGCGCTACTGAAAATCCAGCCTGACACACAAAACGTAATGTCACTACGACCCGACTACAAATGAACACAGCAAATAGGTCAAACAGTTCTCAATCTCCAGGGCCACAACAGCAGCCATTGCTGTACAGGGTTAAAAAGCCATGACTTTCCAGAGTCTGCTGAATCCCTGGCCTTGATCTCGCCTGGCAGCCCTGGGCACACAGGAGTAACACTGCCATTCAAGAAAGTCACCACTGCCACACTCGTGTGACAAATGCCAGTGTACAGGCACACTCATTTTATAAAGCCTCTGTCAGCGAAAAAACGGACACAACTGCATCTTCAGTACAAAACTGCTGGCACATGCTAAAATTCTCACCTGTGACAGTACATCAGCCACCTTAGTGGCTTACTGTAGCTAATAACCACATGGTAGCCACCGCCACCACCACCAAAAGGTCAAGCAATTTGCTTATTCCACACCTTGAACGATGAAGATTAGTATCAGCTAAGAAAGCTTCTTAGCCAGATCTCTGTGAGATGCTCCAAAAGCAAAGAACTTCTACAAAAATAGAACAGCAGAGAGATTTGTGAATTTCCAACTTCATTTACAGGCATGGAGATAGGAAAGTCATCTACCTGAGAAGGTCCCATCTAGTGAAGTACAAAAACCAAGGAGACAACCTTTGCAAAAAACAGATTTGCACTGGGGGTGCAGTTTTGTGGAATGATTATTGCAACAACCTCTTACTATTGAAAGACACTGCAAAGGGTCTTCTCCTTTGCTGTTCTGGGCTTCTGAAGACACAGATACTTTCCCTCGCTGTAGAGAATAAAATTTTCCCTTCCCACCTTGTACACAATTGTATGTATTATTTGGAAAAAAAAAAAAATCAGACACATCTTAGCAGAAACAAAAGGTATGTTTACTATCTTTTTTAAATAATTGTAGTGTTGAGCAAAAGTCATACAATGTTTGAAGTGATAAAGCAGCTAATGAGAAGTAATCACTAATCTTTTCCAACGCAGCCTTAAATTTGGTGAAATGAGTATTTCTAGTCCCTGGTAAGACTTCCATCTATGGGACCAAATTTGCTCTAAATGACATATTCTGTTAAAATTGAGTTAGTATAGAGTTACACAGAATAGCCAAAACACATAATCTAGCCCCATATTGCTACCTGGTTAATCTCTCAAACTTCTATTAGTATTTTCAGTTCTAAGCTTTCTCAATACTGTGGATCAGTTCACACCACTGAATCAGTTAAACTATCAATACTGTAATGGATAACAGGAAACAATGCAGTCCCCTCTCAGCATCTCAAAAAGGTGATGCCAATACTAGATGTTGCACTGATTTCATCACTTTCTATTTCACATGGTAAACCTGGAAGAAAAAAAAAAAAAGTGACTACTACTCTTGGAAAGTCCTTTCCTTTAAGCAGAATCACAGTTAAGTCAACTGACAATTGTGCAATTTGGTTTGGGTTAAAACAACACATTTAACCTGTATTCATGGCCTTTTAAAACTCATTTACACTGTTCTTAGATTAGGTTTATCTTTTTGTACTAGTACTCAAATTGCCACAAGCTAATAAAGTCACTAAATTAAAGTCTGAGGGTCTTCTGATGTTGCATTTTAGAGTACTATACATCTAACTGTGAATAGCATCTTTAATCATCTTGCAAAAATCTTACATCTCTCCCATTTCATACAGAGCCAACATTTAGCCAGCTTTCTGTTTTGGTCTCTTCAACATTAGTTAAGTAGTTCCAGTGTCTCTGAAATGATCACACACCAAAAGATCTAAGAACACTCTTGTTCTTTTGAAATCTCTCCAAAAAGGCTATTCTTCTTTTATTGCTAGCTTGTCATTATTGGTTGGTGCCATTTCCTTCAAAAATAAGAAGCACTAAAACCTATTGATTTGAGAAGTTCCGCTCCAGGGAGCTCCCATTAAATTCAGACAAATGATGAAATTTATTGGATTGTCCCACCACCTTAGTTCAAAAATTCTCTAGGTTACAGAACAAGGTGAGGCTAAGAAAAGAAGTCACCTTGGTGATTCCTTAGAAATAATAAATAAATGAGAAGGCCCGTATTAAACACTTTTCCTTCAAGTCACAGCAAGTAATAGGAATCAATACACATCAAATCTATTACTTCCATTATTTTTTCCCATTCTCCAGTATTGAAATAAGAGAACAGATCACAGCTTTTGCAAGTTAACTCTAATTACAACAATTACTTCCAGTGATGCAAATAAGACCAATCTAAAGTTATGCAAGGCTGGTTTAAAGAGATTATTACTACTTGTCCAAGCCCCAAAACTGAAAAATTTACTAGCAAATGTCCATTTTGGGATGTTTTGAAACTCACACCCTCTCCAGACACTTTCCTTTCCCTGCTCAAGCCTGCTAGAAATGTTCAAGCTTTCTCTTTAAACATCTCTAGATGAACATTCAATACCAATACACCAAAATTACAAGTCAGCACTGTGTCTTGTAGGCCAAATATGATAACATAAAGGCGCTTCCAAACACAAGCTCTCTGTTGCTGCTTCTTCCCTCCAGAGAAATGGAACAGGAAAAAAAGCACTAAAAGGTACTTCAGTTTGCTTAGAATTATACCAATACCCAAGGTTCTACAGGTCATTTAAACACCAATACTATTTCTGAGCTTTAGTAATTACTGTGACTGGGGCAAACACACAATACCTTTTTCACCCTAGGAAAAAAACTCACCAATTTCATCATCACTTACATTTGGCTAGATGTACTTTCCTGTGTTTCTCCCACTACCAGACATAGCTAAGAACCAACACTGCGTATCCAATTTCTGTTGAAGAGAGAGTGCCTGTAACAACCACATCAGTCTGGCATTTAAAAGAAAAAAATAACTTGGTCAGCTCAGCCTGTTACGTACATTTCCTTAGCTACGTCCAATATAAAACCAAACAGCCAACATAAGAGAAATGAAAAGCCAAAACAAAACAGAAAAAGACCTACACATGCTGAGCAAGCAAACCTCAGAGCAGGACCTAAAGTTCCCTAGCTCAGGTTCTAGAGAATACAAGTGGATCAATTTCCAAGGTCAGAGGACCTTCCATATCCGACCTTCAAGTATAAACAGAAGTCCAGCAAAAAACAGGAAAGGAGATCATGTCTGGGGGAAAGGTTGTTTGGTCACAGATTTTTACAAAAACACAGCTAACCTTATAAATTCAGCAGGTTGTCAGACTTTGCCGAACTAAGTAGTATGCTGTCATGCAAATCCTGTCTGCTCAGTAACTCTTTGTACTTAAGGTTTTGAAGGTTCTGAAGCAGGTTAGGCACAATAACAAACATATTTGAAGTTGACAAAATGTGGGTAACTTTTCCTACATGACACATCATGAATAAAGACCTACCATACACAGAGGGGAGGACATGTTGGTTCATGCTTCCATAAGGTCCTTGCGTTTAGCATGTTACCATAAACCCAGAAAAAACAACAAAAAAAAGCCAAAAACACAAGTAGCCTCAAGCACAGATAAAACATCTCAGTCTTCTGAAGGTCCTCACGTCTACCAGCATCACTTCTGTCATCTAATAAGGATTATATACCACTGGACAAAATTAAAGCTGATATCATTCTTCACTGAGAATTACTGTAAAGCCAGTCAATGACACAACATTAATTCTCATTCTTTAGTGGATCAGAGGTCATCAGAACAACTTACCTATGTAATGCCGTTTTCACAAATCAGATCAGCATAGACAGCTTTCCACTGCACATCACCAAAGGCATAAAACAAGCAATGTAACTGATACGATTTTCATGCCATATCATATCTAAGTCTATAAGCTAAAGAGACAGAAATCAAGCAATTTTCAGTTAAACAGTGACTTGGCAACCACTTTATCACCAAAATCTTCCTTCCACGTAAGACACATACCAATCAGCAAAAATGCTTCACTCTTGAGGTCAGGTATTTAAGAACTTCAGAAATCTTACACATCTCAATTCGTTTATATAGAATAAAAAACCCCCACATCAACTTTCCCCCCCACCATCATTACTTTTCTCTCCATAACACGTGATTACTCCTAACTAACAATCTTCATTTAAACATGCCATGAACAAACAAAAAAATTCTAAAAGAGTAAATGATTCTCTCAGTGTGCCTAACCTTATCTGTACTGATGGAAAGCAACTTCAACCTCAGACTTCTGGTTTTAACTCTTGCTATGTATATGAATAGATTCCTCTCTCCCTCAACAGTTAAACTACTACTAAGTTTGAAGCAGCAAAGGAGAAGATTTAATTCTTAACCAAAAATTTTTACAGTGTAGTAACTGATTTTCATATATATGATACTACAGAAAAAGCAATATTCTCTCTCCGGCAGGTTTTGCCACCATCCCATGCAAATCCATCCTTCACTCTTAAGACTTGTTGTCCACATGACACTTCAGTCGGTTGCCTTACAGTTAAAAAGGCACAATCCACGTCCCCTCTGTTTCAAGATCCATGCAGCGTTACTGTGCATAGACTATCTCCTAAACACTGCTGCATTTAGAAATCTGAAAGAGTTTTTCGACCTCTTCACTCTATGTTAACATAAACAAAAAAATGCCTTGTTACAGGACTATGGTGGCTTTTTTTTCTTCTTGGGAAAGCAAAGCACTTGGAATTTCAACCTTCAGTTTCTATGCTCTGTTAGTAATCACATAATAAGAGATTAGAAGTTAACAATGCACCAACTGTTACAGATAATAAGACTTACTTGTTGGAACAAAGAAGATATCTACTAATATTAATGCATAAATCCATAACACACATTTGCAAAAGGAGAAAAAGCAATCTATTTATCTGCAAAAACAAATTGCAAATACTGCAGGTTTTACTCCCGGCATCAGAAAAGAAAACTTTTTAATCAGATCATCATATTAAATATAGTGCTACACAGTGTCAAGTTAAAACAAACAAACAAACAGGGGTTTAAGTTTCCTGTACAGTTTCATTCCTGTGTTCAACACAACATGATCTAAGCAGCTATGGTGGGAATTATTCAGGATTATTCTAGAAGAAAAAGCTTTTATTAATAAAAATGGTTCCTCTTTCATGAAGGAAAAGTAAGCCATAGCATAAGCTGTTAAGTCACCCATACATAATACAGTAAGCAGCATCCTCTTATGCAATGTGTCACTTGCTCAATCTTTAATATAGTTTAAATTACCATAACCTAGAATCATGGAAATAGAAATAAAGTATACAACACAACCTGAACAGAAAAACAGTTTCTTTTGTAAGACACGTGAAAAGATCTCTAAATACTACTTGTAGTTTCATCTCTACGTTTTTATTCTCTCAAGGCTGCCACACGAGATCTCTTTTTCCCTAAGGAGTCCAGCATTTTAATAAAATCCTCCTCTGCTCTTCCACTGTTTATATTACTCGTTTCAGTTATTAAAAGTTTCTTTCTATTATCTTCCTCTTATGAAAGCATTTTTCCCGCATCCATACTGACGAAAAGGCTTCCATTGAAAACTCAGTGTCACATGGTGTGCTTGCAACTAAGCGGGCTCATCCTGTTCTTTGCTGATATGCAACTCTAACAAAAGACCAAAAAAATCTGACCATAAGAACAGTTTTACCTTGAGAATCTTCCCACTAGAGATTAGAGTGAGCCAACACAAGCACGCAGGCTTTAGGATATCATTTAATAAAGAGTAACAGAACCATGAGCTAGGTCCAGATCAGACCAGCAGCAGGACCACACACTGCACTGTATCAGTCCCCCAAAAATGAGTGCTGCATGAACTGTTTTGTGCGTGGTTTTCTTCCTATTCTACAAACAGAGAATCTCAAGTCCGTTATCTTTTCTTCTGAACCAGAGCAAGAAGAGAAATACACCCTATAGTTCTGCATTTTATTACAGAGAACCAAACGAAATTCAGAGTGGAAAAACAAATGCGCTTTTTTGTGGAGAACTGCCTGATAATGAAAGCTTGGAAGCTGCAGGGTGTCTGGTGGTCACTCAGCATGGCAAGGATGCAGACCAGCCAGCAAAACGAAGGCTACATCTGTAGCAGCGGACTAAACAGGGCTAGGGCCTGGGTGAAACAAGGATCATCCACACCATTATTCACAAATAACTACGGAAATGTTTTATGGACTAGTGGTATATTTTGATGACAACACAAAGTTGGGCACCCAAAGAGGACTGGGATATTGTACTAGAACACCTTGAAAACTATAGTAAAAAAAAAAAAGCAGTAAAATTTAATCCTGCAGAGTACAAGCTGAAGCACTTCTAAGGACTAACAGCAAAAGTTGTGGCTATAAACTGGCAGTTCATTAGTTGGGAGAGAGCCAGAGGATGAGATGCTGCCTGTAGAGAAAGTACTGTACTGATATCATTATACAAGGCATGGGTGGGATCTAAAAACCATATGATTCTGGCCCTCCTTATTCAAAAAATGTCAATTCAAACTAAACCAGGCACACAGCACGGCTATATCAATAATCATCAGAGAGCCTTTTTTGATAAGAAGAAACTAACCCATCTTGCTCTAGAAAAATCTAGGAATCTAGGAAATTTGTGAAAAAAAGGTGTGATTGTCCTCTAAAATACACTGGAATAAGAAGGCATCAGTACTAAGTAACAGTAAAAGTTTGGTTTATGAACAGATGTGTATAAATAGTCTGTAAAGTTTGATTGGAAGTTAAAAGAAGGCTTCCAAACAGAGAAGTGAAGTTTGGGTTGTTTGTGGGGGTTTTTTTGCAGGGGGAGGTGATCAAAAAACTCCTTCCAACAGGGGAAAAAAAGTTCTCACAATTCTTAAGCCTGAACTTGGTAAACTGATGACAAAAATGCCTGGAAGATTCACAAACAAGTGTTGGCTGTCTGAAATACAAAACTTTATCTGAAAGAATAAAAGCCAAAAGGCATCGGGCAGGGGGCAGGGAGGTACTGCTAATCATTCACCTGCAGACACATGCCCTCTCACAGAATTTTTTTAAGCCACCACCAATCTGCATATTTTTCCACTGCAAAGATGTTAAGCTCATAAAATATTTTTCATTACAGAAACATATTGACTTGAAATAATGACACTTTATGAAATGAGAGTCTACGGAGAGTATTTCAGAACACAGCTTAGAAAATCACCCAACACACATCTAACCTAACATCTCAAATTGCTCATCTAGTCTATATTTAAAATGTTCTTCCATCCCAGAAGACTTTTTGCTGACAAACATGACTAGACAGATGACTACACCTATACATCTGTACTTATTGGATATACCTATTGTGCAGTCAACAGAACGGGCAGTAAGTCAGAACTGAAAACTAAGGCACTCCTCAAACAACTGGAAGAAGCTCAGACTCTGCTTATTTCAATTATCTAAGCCTAGCAGGCTGTAGCCTCAAAGCTGAAGATCAGCACACTTACTTACATTCTCAAAACCACGTCAACACTAAGAAGTAGTACAGCCTTTTCTAATTGTTATGAAACAGCTTTGGATACCAAGAAAAACAGCAAAATACATTAAGAGAACAGCATAATCCCAGAATTTTCAAGTTTTCAAGCTGCAGAACAATAACTACAGTTATTAAAATATCACTGGCTACCAGTGAGGATACTCCATTGTGATGAGGGCCACCACAGCTAAATTTAACCTTTTTATAGAAATTATTTTTAAATTCCTGGACAAGTGACAGTGTTCAACCGAACAACAAAGCCCAGGGTTAAAAAACAAGTGCAAGTGACATGGTTGGTCTTTGCTTAAATAAAAACCTATCCGTAAGGTACCAGTGGATTCCTGCCAAAGAAAACAGTGCCTGAGACTGGGAGTATTCCCATAGTATCATATGGGGATGACGTATGATGTCAGAAGTCTCATAAACATCTTCCTGTAATTATACTTACATTGTAATTACATCAGTTTTGCAATTACATTAGTTTTGCAATAGGTTTCTGCAGAACATTTTCAGGGCTAAAAAGATGACAAGCTAGGAGCACCCTGAAAACAGTCACCACTGTCTGTAAGGCAATCTGCCATTCCCTCCTGATTCTCTGTTAGAACGTTCATAGCCTGCAACACAGATAAATGAAGCAACTTCTGTTCTTGCTCCTGTATGATCAAGTGAACTGTTTCATGGAGTCAGTACAAATAGACAAAGTGCTCCTGCTTCTGACTACGCAGCTGCTGCCCCAAGATACAGCTAAGGAATGAGGCCAAGGGCAATTCCATGGAAGTTTCTTCTGCCTCAGAAGGTGATGGTGCCTCTTGGAGAAGACACTTTGTGTGTGCTGTAGTCACCGAATTTTCTAAGTGTAACAGGTTATTCTGGTGAAGGAAACGAGAGCAAGAAGTGGCATACCTGTCTAAACTTGCTAAGCTATGGCTAATAGACAGCTACCTATCTCAGCCTTGAAAAGACCTATAGATAACGTTTTGGGGGTTGTCATATCAAGATTAACACATTCAATCTCCCACAAGCCTCCACTATAATAATGGTCTACCAGTGACAGGTATAACCAGTGTGCTTGAAATAAATAGCTCTGCTCTAACAGTATTTGATTCACAGGCCACCAAACCCTGCTTACCTAGGTTATTGCTGCAGGCAACAATAGCTAAAGTTTTAGCGCTCCCTGAGCTTTTAACAGTTACCAAGTATGGTACTAACAGTATTGCAGCTAGGCATCCTTGATGGCTGCCTGGGTATAGGGAGCCATGTACTGCAGAAATTGGACTGTGTTCAAAACTGAAAGGCAAACAACTCTTGGGTCATAGGAAATGAGTGGACAAAAGGACCAAAAGATTAAGAAATGTGGGTTTACACCAAAAGATTACCTAACACGAGGTTGACTGCACATCCTCTTTGCAAAGTGGCTCAGTCAGAACTTGCCCTGAAGTGTAGAGACTTTAAACTATATCTTAACTGCACACACAAACTTATCCAAAACACAGGCATAATACCAGCATGTATGACAAAGTGAGCTGGGAAGACAGTAAAAACACACAGAAAGTTTACTGTGAGGACATGGCAATAAATATAAAAATTATCTTTAAAAATTTCCACAAAAGCTTATTTAGTACTTAGCCGAGACAAAGTTTACAAAACACTGCCTAATTTTATTAGCACTGTTAAGCACACTTCAGACATGACTATTCACCAGAGATAGCCATCAGATAGAATTTCACTCTTCTGAAACAAGAAGAAATACATGTGACATTCAAATCAAGCTTCAACAAATATATTCTGAACAAAGAAAATAGGTTAGCATGGGCACAGGAACAAAAATACACCATGCATAGAATAAGCCAAAAGAATTAACGTCAAGGAAGGGAATCATTGCAGGAGGTAAAGTGTGCTCTGAGCATATGCAGATCAGTAGGCCCAGTATCCTCATTTTTCATGCAATTCCTGAGCCCTTCCAGGCAACAGTAAAACCTGTGAGATAGCACCATATTACCGAATACCAGAAGCAAAAGAGGCTGGAACGAAGAGGAAAAAATTGCCGAAGGAAAGGAGGGGTCATGAAAGGGAAAATGGAAAAGAGGTAGAAGTCCTTTGAGAAATGGTGTTTCTTCTGACTTAAATCTGGCAAATTTAAATGTCACTGAAATAAAGTTCTTGGTAAATATGATGCCACATTAAAGAGGGAATTGACACAGAACACAAAGAGAGAAGCTCTTCTATTCCTGACAGAAATCCATTTAAGATGTGCTCTACTAGCAAATTGCTAAGTGGCACTGACACTCAACACGCAGATAAGGTATTTACTTCACACTCTATAAGCAGCTACAAAATTATCTGCCATTTTCCAAGGACTTTTTTTGTTTTGTGCCAGTAAACAGATAGCAACGTTTCTGCCACAACAGAAGATATTTTCCTTTTATAAGTACTGAAACAAATACTGCAATCTACTTGCACTGATGTTTCCACATCTTGATTTTAAAAAGGGGCCCTCAAAATAATGTGAGCCCACATTCTTTCCACACATTAAATGAGAGAAGAATGATGACTTCAGCTTTGAGAAGATATTCTCTAACTGTGAAACACTAATCTTTCTGTGAACCACACAATTCTCCAGATAATTTCCACTGCACTGGCATGAGCAGAAAGTCACGCAAACCTACATTCTCCTCCAGTACTAATACAGCTACATAAACTGACAGAATCACAAATACTTATTCTGAGTTGAAAAAAAAAAAAGAAAACAATCCAAAGCCTGTCCTTACAGGAAAATATTTTGAGTTTAAATTTCAACTGTTCAATGCATCCAGTGCCTTAAGGTAAGGAAAAAACCCAAGCATGAAGAAAGCAAAAACTATTGAAAACCTACTTTTCAGAAAGTGTGTCAATCTTCCCCTCTTCATCCATCGATCCTTCTGTTCAGATAATAATTAAGTTGTATACATCATTTTAGCCAGTGATCAACATTACACAGCATTAGCTGCTTTAACAACACTTAAGTAGGAAAAGGGATTAAGTAATTTACTGTGTAAATGGTAAACCACACGCAAAAAAAAAAATCAAAACCAACAGAAGCAATTTAGTGGTCATGTTTCACTATAGTGTCAGACTTTGCAAACAAAACAAATAATAGGATTTCTAATTATTTAAACAGACACATTTTGGCATTTCAAACAAATGAGGAATTATCAGGGGTTGATTTCATGAAGCAGTTTGCCTAGAGAGAAGACTGGTGCACACACAAACTGCAAATGAAGCCAAACATTTTTACCTTTAAATAAATGATTTCCAACAGTCATAGTCCCTAAAGGCAAACCTGTTCCAGCCCTCTGCAGTCTTAATCCTGTCATAGCTGATTTCCCCACAAATTCTTGCACAAACTAACAAAATCTTCATATAGGAAGAATTTTTTTAAAGTTGTAACAGAATAGCAATGAATATTTGAACTTCAAACTCAGAAACATTTGTAAATCACTTCTGCAGAAAACACAACCAGTACAAAGGCTGTAAAACCTCATTTTTATTCAAAAAACCTGGACCTAGTATGGATTAGGCTATATTTTAAACTGGAGTTTAATTCCCCTCTAACAGAAAGCCTTGAAGAAATTCTACACATTCAAAGGCTTAAGAGCAGTGCTGTGCCAGTACTGTTCTTCCAACTGCTCTGAAAGTCCAGTTGTGATTACTAACAGAGGAAACATTTGATATGCTTTTCTAAAAGCTGAGTTTTCTTTAAATATATAAAACCAGAATAATCTTCAGAAGAGTTCACAAAAACTTTAACTTTAGAGATAGCTGTATCTAGCTGTCTTAAAATTTAGGTGGCTTTTCACTATTAAGCTATAAAGTCCAGTACATCAGTTGTTAAGAGGGGAGGGTGGTCAATTCTTATGTCCATATACAAAAATTTACTGTTGTCTCAGTTCAACAAAAGTTAAAGTGAAAAAGTAAGTTTACAACATTAAATAGACACCCAATTCAACAAAGTTAGAGCAGGAAATTATACCAAGATTAAAAAATGCAAAAATCAAAAAATCCAGGTTGAATAATTACATTTAATTACTAAGTAATTTACTCCATATTGCAAAAAACTAGTATTTCATAGAACTGCTGATTATCCTCAGTTGTAACAGATTCAAGCATACCAGAAGTCTCAACTACAACTTTAATTTCTTTTCACAGATTTTAATTTGAGGGAGAAAAAACAGAATCTTTCAGAAGCAGTTCTCTTAGGATACAATTTATAACGCAGTAAATAAAAATCCTCAATTTGTATCAATGTCTCCGAGTTTGTAGTATGCAGCTCTAAATATAGCATTATGTTTTAACCAGACTATCCCCAATTATGTCAAAGTTAGTTTAGAGCTTCCCACACACACTAAAAAAAAAAGCAACCTCCATTTATCTCCCTTCATACATTTCACTAAAGACTGTGTTCAGAAATCTCTTCTATTAGGTTAACTATTTAAGTGCATCTGCTTTAAATAATCAGTTGCAGAAAGCACTGAAAGTTAGACATCCTCCACACATTTTCAGCCCATTAAGGTTATACAAATTCAAAATACAACTCTCTGCATTCTTTGCTGTCCTCTGCTCCTCCTCTCTCCTAAAAGCCGGCCCTAAAAACAAAGAACAAGATTTTGAAAGATTTGAGGTTTTTTAAAACAGAACATTTACTACAAGTGTAACTTTATACCCTGCAAAAAGTAAGGATCACTAGATTGATATCAAACAAGAAACAACCCTAAACAGCTCCCTCAAAAAAAGATAGATATAAAGGTGAAAACAGAGGAGACAGAACACCAAGGCACAGGGTCTAAAGGCACTTGTCCCCAGCTGTCTCTCTACAGTGGCTTACAGTGTGGCATTTATCAGTTTTCACTTACTGTCCATATTGGTTTGATGTTTATGTACTGCAGCTACTGAATAACTTCTGTTTATATTACTCACTAACTCTGGCCTTCTGCATTAGAAGGTATTCCACTTGTGCTTGTCAATCTCCAAAATGCTTTTCTTTCAATCCTAAATCAATTAGAAGGTAGTGAGAGAGATACAGTGGAAATATCTGTCTATATACTTACTGTTCTCAGGTTGTCTTAGTTACCAGAAACAGTTACTCACAATCAGCAAACGATATAGTCAAGTAAAAAGCACATCAGTATAAAGTCCTATTCTTATGCTAACAACAGTGTGCACACGCACTACTTTTCATATTAGCTGCAAAAAAGCCAAGTATCCTCCTTCCCACAGTTAGTACCTCCATTGCAAATTATTTTAAAACTTGCACCTCCACTTCAGACCCCAGCTGAGGTTGGAGAAGGTGACAAATAGAACCACTCATGTATGTGACAAGGAAGAACAGGTCAGACAAAGCAAGGAGGAGGGCTCAGTTAACTGACATCTGAAATGGAATAAAGTTAGATCACAGGGGTAAGTGCAAAACAGAGATTATAGCTGATAAAAGTATAAACAGAAAAGAAATTACAATTACAGAGCTGGTTTTGAAATTTGAGGAAACTAACCCACCCCATTTCAAAACTCACAGTATCTTGTTAGATTACGGAATTACATGCTGTCAGTGGGCTTCCCATTCTGCTCAGAAAAGACTAAATACATAAGTAAAGAAAAAAGCTTAATGTACACACTTACACAACTCAATACAGAAGAAAAATGGTTACAATTAGTTTGAATTTGGATGAGATACTGATGTGTTTAAACTATTCTTTTTTCTTTAAAATGAATCCTCTTGGGATGGAAAGAGTTTTGAGAACCTTGTTAGTACTTTGTAACATTTGCTCAATTGCTTATGTGACAAGATGATTTATTTTACCTTTTTTCTTTGGAATAATATAAAAAATTTAGGAGGTCTATTTGCCCCCATTTTGTAATGCATAAGCTACAATTTATTCTACATTGCATGGCACTTAAATGTAAGTACAGACAGCATTAAATAGAAAATCCAGAACTCTGAAACAGAACTATTTTCCAGATCTATCCAGTCCATACAAGGAGAGTTCCCTAATTTTTTTACTCAGCTTGCAGTGGTGAAAAAAAATATATATATTATCCAGAAAATTGTGGTGGACTACTTCTAGTGTTTTGGGGAAACATCAAATTTAAAACAAAAATTAGTTTCTGGCAGCTTACATGAGATCATCAGCTTTCTCTTCTACTACCCATAATACCTGACAGCAATCTATGGTAGGTGCTTATCAACCACCACAACCTACAGGGAGGAGACTATTCAGCTCATCCATCTGATGACACATTCAAGGTGACACACAGAAAAATGTTCCATAATTGAAGTTGTAACATCTGTATACCTTTTCACAAAAGCAACAGTGCTTAGCCATAAACCTGACCCAGAAACACTCACTAAGGTCTCTGAACAGGAAACAAAATCCTCCCCCTTGTGAAGGTGAAAGTTATGGCCAAAGTTATCACTTCAGGCCTGAAGGAAGGTGACTAAATTAAAGCTGCTCTGGTTTTAAAGAGTTCTCACTACAGCTTCTCCTGTTGTAGATAATCAGGGCTGTAGGTGATTAATACCTGTACTAAGAATGCTGTTTTTCAGGTTTCAAAGTTCACATGCCCAGGTTAGCCCACGTTTGTATTCCTATATGTAGATAACAGAAACCAACATTTTCAAAGTTTTACAGAGGAGACAACTGTTCATATTCAACCGAATTACTGATACTTTACATGACAGCCTTGAAAAGCTAGCTCTTTTTGCAGTCCTTTATTTTCTTCTATTTAGCATCAATCTTAAACTGATCAGACTCTTCTCTAAGATCTTCTGTAACCCTCTCCATAAAATCCACTCTGCAAAGTATCTTTCCATACTCATAGAGTAACCCATGTAATGGAAATTCCCTTGCAATAAAGTGGTGGGACTTGCTAGGAAAAAAAGCATGGAAGCATACCCTTCAAGGTCCCTCTTCCAGAAGAATCTCCTGCTTAAGGTTTACCCATAAACTTTCTTCTCACCACTCAATCCTGTTTAGCTTTCCCTCAAATGGAAGTCAGGCCGTAGTGATTACCCCAGTCACCATTACTAGGTTTACTCATGGTCTGAGGCAGTGACTGAAGACATAGACAGTATCCAGTACACCAAGGAGTAACAGTAATGGTGTTTTCTATTCCATCTTCTACTCCCTTCCTCAATACTTCTGCCTTTGTTTCCATTTTTTACAGCTACTGAGCACAAAGCTTATGCCTTCAAAGAATTACCCACAATAACAAAATTTCTCGCAAAGAATCACAACTAATTAGGACTCTGTTAAGGCAGCCGTGTAAGTAGAATTGCTTTCATTCTCTTCCTGCAGTATGCATTACTTTGCATTTAGCAATGTTGAATCCCAGCAGCTACTTATTGTCCAGTTTCTCTGTATTTTGAAATTCTTCTTCAACGTCTCAGTTTTGGATTGTGTGATTTTGTATTCCTACTAGTTGAACGTCAGCATATTTTGTTCCTTTTTCTAGAACATGTATGAATTTGCTAAGGGCACATATCCTCGAGGATCCCACTGGAAAGACCTCTGTGGAAACTGATCATTTTGTCTTACCTTTTTTTCATCTTCCGGCCAGTTATTAATACAACAGGAGGCGGTTCCTCTTAATCCACAACAGCTGACTTCCTTTAAAAGCCTTTGGCAGGAGATATTGTCAAATGCTTTTTATAAATCGAAGTGCATTATACCAGCCATATACTTGTCGTCGTGTCCCCCCCAAAGGATTCTAACTGCTCTGTTATGGCTTTTTTTAGCTAGAAGTATGCTTAATCTCTTTACTGTATTTATGCATTTACAGAATTTTTATACTTCCTTGAAACTCCCAGTTCTACTTCTCTCCTAGGCCCCTATGGTATCATACTTGCATCTTCCACTCCTCTGGCACACACAGCCTGATGTAAGGGATGGATTACATACTTATGACAAAAAAATCTGACACTTCCATACCTGAGGTATTTTACAACTTGAGTGAATATCATCTGGTCTGCATGATGTCCTCCTATTCATTTTACTGATTCACTCTCAATGCATTAATTAAAAGACAGTTCATGTTGTCTTGTCCATGCCTATAAAACTCTTCAGTCTGAGAATTTCTCCACAGTCCTCCGCAGTGAATACTAATGCAAAGAACTCCTGTGGCTTGTGTGCTGTAGCAGCACCTTTCTTGAGACTTCCCTGACATGCCAGTCACTTAATGGACTACAGCCTTCCTCGCATGCTTCCCACTGTCAGTGATAGGGATATTATCTTAGGGTTTTAATTTTAAATTTGCCACTCTCTTCCTCCTCCTATTTTCTTAGATAAGAGTTCTGCTCTTTGAAGTGTTACTATCATCAGCTTTCTTCGTTCTATTTAACCAGTAGATTCTTTTATTTTCTTAAAACCTTTTTTTGATACATGTTACTTCCAAGTCTCCAATTTGCTGTCTTTATCTGGTCTCCATGACATATGCAAGACTCACCTTCACAGCTACACCTCTTCATTGCTTCCTGTTTGGCTTCACTGAGTCTATGAGGCTTGCTTAAGTTTTTGGGAAGGGGGAGGATAAGTCTTATTAAAAAAATTTGGGGGTGTTTTTGTTCATACAAGAATGCCAAATAACAGTACAACACAGGTAATGTTTACAAGATGATTGCTGAGTAACATCTTGAACCAGACCTCCTGTATTGCTTAAGATTAAAATTTCCTTTTTGCACATTGAGGCAGATGATCAAGGAACAACCTTGACAGTTGAAAAAAAAAATTGTCTCTTCATCACATTCATTTGTGAATTTGCTGTTCCTCCTCCCTCTAGAGAGAAAATGAAGTTTACTGCTATTACTGTGACTTTTTCCTTATGTTCTTTCATGTCTTCTGGCATTTTACAAAATTGTTAGTATTCTGATTATGTGGTCAACAGCATAGCTATAATATTAAACCCCTCCATCTCCTTTTAAAGCATATTTCAATCCATATCAATTAACACATCTTACTTTATCCCATTCTCCTTAATCATACAGCACCTTTCTACTAAAGCAACTCATCTGTAATGCAATTCCTACATATTTGCACCCAGATACTGCAGTCTCATTGATTATCTTCCTTCCATCAAGTTTCTCAAAACACTTATAGCATCAGTCTGCTCATTTTAAAACAGGTATTTCAGTGCACTACCTTTTTTAAAAGGCACACAGCATTTTGATAAAAGCACACAAGACTCTGCACTTAATCAGCTTGTCTATTTTTACATGCACCATTTAAAAGGACTTAATTTGCCGACACATTAAAATTCAGGAAAGAGGCAACAAGAAAAAAAGGTATAAAACTTTGTTCCTTGGGCTTTCATCACCCAGTGAGATATTACCCAAAGAAACTTTTCTTCTACAGCTTTCAGGTTTTTGTTTTCAGTTTAATGAATTTTTTTTTCAATAAAGCTAGTATTCTTTCTACATTTTAAAACAGCAGATTTTGACAACAGGGAGAGTGTATCTCCAGTCCCTGAGACTAAAAAGGAATCCTTGCATTTTTCATTCACCTGCCCATTCACTGCCCCCTCCTATACCTCCCAGTAGCTCTTCACTGAAAAACCATTCAGCCCTTTTGCAAGTTCCTGGGAGGTCTAACAGCTCAGCACACCTTCATTTCGCAATGCTGCCTCTCAAATACTGCCTTATGACAGCTCCTTCTCAGCCAAATGGTTTTCATTAACCACTTCAGTGTCTCCACCAGCATGCTACATCCAAGCACTCTACATTCTTCTTCTCCAATACTATTAGACTATTCTTGAGGATGCCTGAAAAGCTTCTTTCTTACCCAAGGCATGCCTTTTGCTTGACTTTGGCTCTTGTTTAAGATTTCTTTCAATTCCCCTTTTCTGTCATCATTGCTTAACCCTTCTCACTGGCAAGCTGAGACACCTGTTTGCACACTGGTCTGTGTTATTAAGGCCCATCTGAACTTCTTTGGGTCTTGAAATTACTAACAGCACAGCATTAATACAACCACTCCTACTACAGTTTAGTGGTGGACTTGGCAGCGTTAGGTTAACGGTTGGATTCTGTGATCTTAAGGGTCTTTTCCAACCTAAACAATTCTATGATTCTATGTCTTAGCATAACAGTGCAGAGAAAACTAGACTTAGTTGAAACAAAACAGCAGACAAATAACTAGCTAATGCCTAAGGATGAGCAAAAAATATGGCAAACAACAATCCTTGCTTACAGTCTCGAACTAATTTCAGCTCAGATGCTCTCTGGGTGGGATATGGTTTCTACATATTTAGATGTATGCTTCTGTACAAAACGTCAGCATACAGTGAAATACTAGCATTCCATTTGTTATCACATCACACTGAACTACAGTGCAACCTTCCAATTTTGTTAGGCATTTTTGATGTAGTTCACTAGCTGTCAAAGTCTCTTGATGCCTTTTGTTGCATCCTCTTGAAATGTCAAAGTTTTATAACCTGCAGCTACTCTGTCACTTCATCTGACTTTGTATATGAAATAATGTAGTGGGCATCAGATCACTGAATTTGGCCTGCTTGAAGGGTGAAAATTTAAGTCACAGCTCAGAAACTAAGTAATATAATCTGGCAGCCTTTTATTAATAGCATGAAAGCAAGTAGAGCATGGAATAGCTTTCTTATTACACTAATAATGACATATTAGATTACAGTATGTTCATTTTTTGTCAGATTATAGTCATTGCTTCTAGAAGGACAGAGAATTAGAATCTTTGTCTAGCTTTTTAAGCATGATAGATTTTTCCAAGAGTTTGGAGGCTTCTTGGTTTTGTTGTTTTAAGAACTATCATTTTCATTCTTGTCCTATTTCAACTTGCTATTGCAACTAGAAGAGATATTCAAGTATTAAAAGATTTCGGAAGCAATCAAACTGAACCCTTAACTTCAAAATTAGAAGAGCTTCATTGTTCTTGTGATGCTGCTCAATCCTGCCGGTTTCTGCTTTCCTCAGAGTACTGTCTTTCCTCCCCGCTCCTATGAAAAAAAAATACCTTTGCAGACATGGTGACATATACACCTCAGCATGCCCCAACTGCACCTGAGCCTGTGAAATCATGAACAGTCACAAGATAAAAAGATGGAAATCTGAATACCACTACCTAGCATGTGAGTAAAGTCGGAGACTGCTCACCAACTCTACACAGTGACTGGAGCAGAGAGGAAGCAGAAGACTGTTCCCCCATCCACTACAGGCTCCTCTATTGTAGGTATTAAAATCAAAACAACAACTCAGATGAACCTCAGGTGCTCACCCAGCAGAGAGGCCTGTTAAGGAAACACATAAACCCAAAGACATGTCCACTCCCTCAAATAAAAACTCAGCTGAAAAAAAACAAACAAACAAAAAAACCCAACAACTTGAAATTGCTTTTATTTGTTTATTTAAATCAACTACTTGATTTTGGAGATGGGAAAACTTACGTTATTTTCCATATAAGCATTCATTGCTTTTTGCAGTTTCTTTTTCTGCATAAAGCTACAGTTGAGCTGATGAGACTGAATGCTCAACACCTGTTAAAACAAAATACTTTACTCTGTTCATTACCATACCACCAAGCATAATAGGTATTACACTGCAGAGAACTGAGTACTGTTTAAGTAGACAGACAAATCAGGAAGATATCTAAGGTCCTAGGTGTACATCTTGCTAGCACATCTTCTCTTCTTGCCCTTTAGTCAACATAACCTGCTTTTGTTTTGTTGTTTTAATAACATGCTAGTCATTGGCATGAATATGAACAAAAATATAAAGGCAAAGTGCCAGGCAAATTTTAAAAGGATATTTAGGAAAAAAGTGCACTTAGAGCAATACATCCATTAGAGGTTATTCAGGTTTGGTCTCCTACCTAAATTAAGATATTTGAAGTATATAGTCTTGAATGGTAGGTAGCACTTTGGGTTTCACTCCTTGCACAGCATTTCTCAGCTACACTATGAAAGTCAGTTTCTTGAAAGGGCAGATACGATTTGTTATCTCTTGCTATACAAGTTTTAAAAACAATACTATGGGGTTTTTGGAAAAGTCATCATTATAGGCACCTCTCTCTGCAACAGAGAAAAAAAAAGATTACAAAAGACATTTGGAAGGGACTTTTCTAAGAGGCTTTTCAGACAAAAGCACCCTCAAAATAAAGGCCAACTTGGCTGATGTTAATTTATCTCCTTAAGTAACATCTCACTTAAACTCAGTACATAAATTCTCAGTGTGGATGCAATGTTCCTTTCAGAAGGACTGCAGTTAAATTTAAAAATAATTTTAGTTCATAGGACTACATTCACACACTTGACTGGACATAGCTTTAAAAAAAGTAATAACAGAAGCTGAATTTTAGTGAGCCATGATGAAGCCATGAAGATGCAAACTTCTAGGTGTTATGTTTTTCACTACTTACTAGTTTACAAGAATAGCTTCACAATTTAAGACAAATGGATGTTGTATAGCATTATACTTCCCTTATTTGCATTAGTGAGGGGGTTGAACCTGGCAGCCCAATAGAGGGGAGACTGCCACAGCTCCAAGTCACCAGGTTCAACCAGGAGTAAGGCTCAGCATACACTCCCTCTTGGCACACACACATATATACTTATATACCATAGTCAATCAATACACTAAGCACTCAAACACACACAGGTAGCACCACAGCCTCATCCTGCTCCCCTCTCCAGTCTGAGCAGGACAGAGGTCCACTAGTGAAGGTATATCTATACATATGTACAATGCAGATCCCTCCAGCAGTCTGCCCAGTAATCAGTCCCAGGATCCCAGTCTCTCCAGTTGCTGCCACCTGGATATAAGAGCCCCCAAGACCATAGTCCCACTCCAGTTGCTGGTACAGACTGTCTCTCATGTGCCTGCACACACAGCTGGCTGGAACCCCCCTGATCCCCCAGTAGCCAAACCCCCATTGTCCCACCCTTAGAGACACACACATAGGTCTCGCTCTTAGAGACACTCAGACCCCAGCAACTCTCTGGCAGCTGGTGGGACTCCCCTGGTCCCACCGACAGCCAGCTCCTCCCATGGCATCACCCCTAGATACCACATGCACATCTGTCTTCCAGGCTTGATCTCTGCTAGTGCTCACACACTCATTGGCACACCCACACTCTCTGCAGCTACTAGCACCACGGACACAGGGGCCCCTGTGACCAGAGGTCCCGCTCCAATTGCTGGCACTTACGTCTTCTCATTGCAGTGTCTGCAGTTGCTGGCACCACGGGTACATGGGCCCTTCCGCCTGTGATGCCACTCCAGTCACTGCACTCCCATCAAGAGTGCCCAGGAAAAGAGAAAGTAATTTAACAAAGAGAGAGGACAGGCTCCACTGATCAGGTGAAGGGCATGGCCAGATAGGCATACAAACAAGCACCCTATTTGCATGC
Organism: Harpia harpyja; assembly: GCF_026419915.1. Lineage (NCBI taxonomy): Eukaryota > Metazoa > Chordata > Aves > Accipitriformes > Accipitridae > Harpia > Harpia harpyja. Next base: position 20,013,521 of record NC_068961.1, read on the forward strand.
AACCAGCCTTTCTTTATCCCCTTATCCCTCTATTTTCCCCACACTTGTTCCTCCCTGAATGACCTAGATCCCTCTCTTCTCCACCTTTGGTTCATCCCCTAAACATCCCATAGCAAGTCCTATGCTATCCTGAAATGCTTTTCCCCCTCAATCCAAAAGGTGCTCAGACAGTGACCCATGTTGCTTGGTTTCACTCCTGGACAATGTGGCTGAGGGTCTGCTGGGAGAGGCCTGGACAAGGTTTTCCTTTCCTCTGAGTCCCTAATGTGGGTTCTCCCTGCCCAACATTTTGCTTCTGTATTCCTCCACCAACTTGTGGAGATGGGCCTTTGAGGGGCTGATGCTTCCCGGGATGGGCCTCTGAATATAGCCAGGCAAGGTACTATTCAGGCACCTCCAACTGCCATTGTCTCTTCTGCGCTCCTCTGTGTGTGTGCAGACAAGCTTTTATCGCATAAGCTAACACTTTGTTCACCTTTGAACACTTAACTTGAAAGCTCCAGGAACATATGAAATTAGAGGGGTGCAGCAGTTTTGATACATTGATGCTAGTACAATAAGCCATTAAGAGTATCATATCATTTATCTTTTCAAACCTTGCGATTCAAAACTATGCATCCTAAGCTTGAGCTGTGTAATTCACCTGCCCTTTTTAAAGTAAGCAACAGTGATAAACTGGAAAAATTAAGTTACCTGCAGCTGATGGGAAATCTCAGCTTGAACACAGGTTAACAGTCATATTAAAACATTAGGCAGATGTTTGTTTTCTCTTAACTTGCCTTCAAAGTACAGACTTCTCAGTGCTAATGCCTGGCTAATGGTTAAATGGAAATCAGGTAGGGAGAAAGTGATAGCAGGCAAGTAACTCCACAGTGCTTTCACTGCCACCACTGCTTCACCTGCCCTGCAGCACACCAGACCACTTCTGCCAGTCCTGTCAATGGACAGACCTGCTGGTGCCCTGCAGAACAGATGGTGCTGAAAGATTAAAAACTTCATTTTAGTTGACCAGTTTTATCAGAAAGCCCAGTCTATTGAGAGCATTCACTAGGCAAATCCTAGTTTTCACTGTTGCCTCTAGGTTTGAGGGACCCTGGCCAAGTTGCTTATCCTGTCTGGAACTCAGCATTTGCATTGCATATGAAATAAACTTGTCCACCTCACCCAGATTTGGAAACAGAGACAGCAATTCACTAACACTTAACTCCTTGGTAAGTCTTCAAGCATGGCCAGTACTGACCTAACTAATCTCCCAAGGTCAAAAGTACAAGAACACTTGAATGTATTAAATGAATTACATATTGGACTGGGGGGGAAGTGGTGTGTCTGTCTGTTTCTGAAAAGCTTGAATTCATCTGATAGTAATTGTATATATGATGGCTTATCCTCCTGAGAACCAGGCATATGAATAGCTACCTTCTTACAATTCAGTCCACAAACTGTGACATAACCAGAATACCACACTGAAGATGACTAATAATCTTGTTTTATAACAAAACTACTTGCTTCATAATTGCTAGCTAAATGTCTAACAGTTTTTTCTTTTAGTCATCCTATTCACCAGTTTTTCTTGGTAATGTAAAACTATCAGTTGTATGCCATTTTCAGCTTTAAGATGGTCAGATGACCCGATGCAATACCTCGATCTTTGCTTTTGCCATTTACTCTTAAGGGCTTAAACCAGTACAAACTGATTCTTGAGAAGTCTAAACTGCATGCCAGACTGCACTGAGGGCTCTTCATTCATTTTTGGTGGCTTAGATTTGTCTTAGCTAATAAAAAATTCAAGAACAATTCAGACACAAAAACAAAAATTTCCAATGAAAAAATGTTTACTTGCCACTGGGAGACACTTGTCAAGCTCCACTTTCTCAGTAACAGGCCTGATGACGGGAGAAATGAGAGCAACACTTCCCTTGAAACGGACTCAGACAGTGTGTAATACTAGTTAAAAGGAAGGATGCTTCACAGACAGTATCGCTGCTGGAGAACACAGACAGGGAAGGCCATTTCATGAGACATTAGACAGCTGTGCCAGTAATGAAGAGAATGAAGTTACTTATCCTCCATGCGTAACAGCAGCATACAGGATGCATTACAATGTAAAAGCTTCCAACATGCACACACAAGCAGTAGAGATTACATTAGAGGCACATCCTGAAATATCTCTACAGTAAAAAGGGATTTTTTTTTCTTTTTTAATACACAGAAGTACAGTAACATCTACATGTACCATCACAATACATTGTGAGGGATTTATCCTCCAAGATTAAAACACAACTTTTTGAAGAGTACAATACCGAATAAAGGGCAGTAACTGCCAAGAAAATGAACAAAGCTTCGTTCTAAGTTCAAACAATTTACTTAACCATACTTGAGTGAATTTACCTTTTACTAAATGGCATGTTAGCACACAATACCACTAGATTCAGAAAATATAAAGAGGAGGAAACCTTAAATTGATTTTAGAAAATATTTTCTAAAATTCTTTATGCAGGCAACACCTTCTTCCTTCTCCATTTACTTCCACCTCTACTACACCAGTATCAGACCAAGAGTCACATTACTCTAGGTCATCAATGTTATAAATATGGCATTGTATGAAAGCGTCATTACTATCTGAGCAGTTGCCTCTACTGATTAGGCTTTTATCTCTGTAGTAGTAGATGAGTCTTATGTTAGCACTGCAGTACAGAGTAATATTGCTAATCAAGAGAACAAAACATACTTTATAGTATATTCATCAGGGAGGCATCTTTCAAACAAACTGTGCTGTAATAGAAGCCTTCAGGGACTTCTGCAAAACAACCAGAAAAACAATACTTACTTCTCTTAGTTTCTTGCACTTCTTGACTCCTGATACATTCCAGATTCCTAGATATCAGAAAGAGTTCTCTTTATGCAGGGAACAGCATCTTTCAATAAGTGTCCTAACAAATAACCTGTGGAACTGCATCTAAGCATTCTCTTGGGTTTAATTTTTAAGTGTAAACTGATTAACACTGACAAGTGTTTAATTCTTCAAACATTTTAAGTAGTTCAAGTATGAAACTAAAGTCCCAGTCCACAACATGATATGCTCTGATAAACAACTGAGTGTTTTATATCACTTTTAAAGTTTCACTCTCTCCCTGCTTCTCTTCCACACCAAATTGCAGCTCTTCACTTGCCTACCACTTTTCCATGAGAATTGTTTTTATTTTATCAGCCACATTAGACCACTGAAAGCATGGAGGGAGTTCAAGGACAACACAAAAGTCTACATGCACCTGCAACTAATCAACCAAAAGTATTCGAGAGTATTAAGACCTTCTACAAGAAAAGCACTTGCTCAATGGACAGCCTGTTTCTAGCTTGTCCTTCTACTGAAAGCATAGCTTGCTGATCGTTAACCATTTTGGAAGAATCTGCTTCATCACCCTTTCTCTAGGATGCTTTTTTAATCAGAAAGCCATCAAAGCTAGTAATTTTCCCCTCTTATTTTTCTCTCTCCTTATTTCAAGTAGTTAAACATAGCAAGACCAGTACTTTACTTCAATGTTCCTTTCTTACATCAGTGTCCTTACAAAAAAAAAAAAAAAAAAAAAAAGAGGAAAAGCTCCACTAGAAGAGGAGCATATTCTGAAGTTACTCCACATATAAACAGAGTAAAACCGGTGGAATTTATGTTTGGCTCAATTTTATGAGAGCTTCAACACTCCATTCCCTACAAGCAACCCCATTTTAGCACTTTGAAGAATCACAAGTATACTCAAGGTTAAAACCCAAAACTTGACGAAGAGTGCAGACCACTTAAGAGCTGAAGTCAGACCAATTCTGCAGTTAGCTTACCAAGTGGTAAATGGGCTTTGAAGGCAGCCCTGGACAGGAAGGCTCCTACGTAAGATACAGGATTTTCCTCCAACCTGGAGGAAATAATGAGGCTTCCTACAAAAGAACAAACTAATAGCAGAGCATGCTAAAATAACTTCTAGGAGGAGGTCTCAAAATGCAGACAGGAAAGGACAGCAGAGAACTGCAAACATTTGCTTATAAAAGCCTCTTGAGCATGAAACCCAGGAAAGAAACAGGTTTTTCAGAATGTCAGACACAGAGGCAGGAAAAACCAAGTGTGGATTCAACCAGACATGAGTCAGAAATTGGCTGTTTGTTTTGTTAAGCCATTTGCTTTTTGTGCAGTAGATATGGGAGGTAGCGTTAAAAAAAACAACACACAAAACAATCAAACACATTTTGTTATTTGGCAGAAGGACAAACTACTTCAGAAGCATAAGAATTGGTGCATTCAAATAAGGGAGACAGGAAGGGCTACTCAGGAGGAATATGGAGACTTGGAAGTGATACCTCAGTCACTTTTCGTTTCCTCCTCTGAACATCTATATCCTTGGTATCTACAGCACACAATTTGTTTCCACAGAAACAGTTTTATATGTATATGTGTGTACACACATACATACACACACAGTATACAGTCACATCTTTATTCCCCCAAAAAGAGACAGCTTAAAATAAATTGTCAAGTCTGTTCCATGGAATGTTTCAGAACACAAAAAATTAAGTCCTGTAACTTTTTCAAGGTCCAGCAATATTAACATGCATACATCTTCTATCAGGTCTTTCATTAAGGATACAGCATGCACAACAACTGTTAGAAAGTTAACTAGCAGGCTCTATTTCAGTCCCCCAAGAGACATCAGGAGTTGGCAGAAAGATTGCATACCACTGGCAGAAGTTGCTTTCATGTCTCTTCTATGGAAGGATTATTGCCATGAAAGAGGTGAGTTTGATTTCATCATATTTCTTGCATCTAATAATGCCCACCACTTAAATACACCCCACCACCACATTTCTGAAGCAAACCACAGTAGCTTTAAGCCAAACCTAATGACCAATTAAAAAAAGGAATCATTAAAACCTTTTTAATGTTCTTATATTTCATAGTATTCATGTGTATTTATTAAGACCAGGTTATAATTTAAAATTTAAATTTAAAAAAAAAAAAATCTCAATAGCAAGGATTTTATCTTTCTGTCTTACCCAAAACAGAAATATAACAGGCTCATAAAACAGAGGAACTATCAGCATTTTCAGAGGTGGTATTATTTGAAGAGCAATCTAATGTCTGTGCTTTGAACTACTGTTTTGAAAGGTCACTTCTACAGAAGTGGAAAACAGACACCCAGATACACACACACACTGTAACAGTTTTAGAATGGCTTTATTTTAAAGGAAAACAAAGGAAGACAGTACTGCAATCCCAGTGAGATGCAATATAAAGCAGGAACTTCATTTTTATGAAGCTTAACTTCCATGGGTGCACTTTGCATCTGTCTTTCCCCATTTGCAAAAAAGTGAATTTGGATAATTTATGTTAAAAGTTGCTGGACACATTCATGTATTTTTAAAGATAATAGTGTGCTTTCACTCCAGATACACTTGAACTTATAAAAGGCAACTTATATTCTTGTTTGGAGCATAAGCAGCAAGAAAGGAAATTAATACTAGTACATAAAAGTAAATCCCAACATCAAAAGTAAACTGCAGACTTGAGGCATGAAAGTATGTTTGAGTTTTTTACTTAAAAAAGGATTATTCCTCTCAGGCACAGCCCTCATTTGTTTGCCTGGCAATCTTGCTCATTCCCTTTTTTAATGCTCTAAAAACTACAATGCCTTCTCACCAGACCAGGATTACATTTAAAAGCCTACAGTGAGCTGGGTAAAGGCCTTCTTGGCGCTTGTCTCCCATCACTACCACAGACTCAGTTTTGAAATAAAGATTTATTATCCCTGAAGAGAGCTGTGGTCCCAGGGTGGGTGGGAGAACCACTTATGAAAATGGTAATGCTGAAAGGAAGCACATTCCCAGCAGACAGCTACCTTCTCAAATGGCGGGCCCTTGCTGTGAGAAGTAGGTAAGCTCCTACCTTCTGAAGATGTCTTCACATCTTTCCTCAGTTTTATCACTCTTCATTCCATGCAACAGAAATGGAACAGTAACAGTGAGGAAGGGGAGAAGGGCCAGGTACCCGGTCTCTCAACCGATAAAACATCCGAGGGCTTGCACTGTCTTAGGCTTTGTGTCTCGGGACAGAGGGGTACCCACACTGTTGTTTTTTTCTTCTGTAACAACTTTGGTCCCCTGTACCTTATATACCTCACTACTTCTGTTCACTCCTCCCCTAGCCTCAACCAGTCTGAATACTTTTCTTTTGCATTTGAACAAAGAGAGAAGAGAACTTTTCACAAGTTCTGTTACACACTCAAAGCATCAACCACACTTGCTTCACATGCTTTCCCCTTACACTGAAGCTGTAGCTATACCAATAATCATTGTCATCTTTAAATACTAGTAAATCACAAGGGGAATTCATGTTCCCATGAGAGTTGATAGCCATGTCTACCATCCTAAAAAATACTTTTTTTTTTTTTTTTTTTTTTTTAAATGACAGTTCCATTGTTAAGACTTTCAAGCAAACAATTCTGGAGAAAAGGAGGCTGAGGGGAGACCTTATCGCTCTCTACAACAACCTGAAAGGAGGTTGTAGTGAGGTGGGTACTGGTCTCTTCTACCAAGTAACTAGTGATAGGATGAGAAGAGATGGCCTCAAGTTGCACCAGGGGAGGTTTAGATTGGATATTAGAAAAAATTTCTTTACCAAAAGGGTTGTCGGGCATTGGAACAGGCTGCCCAAGGAAGTGGTGGGGTCACCATTCCTGGAACTGTTCAAAAAACGCATAGACATGGTACTTCAGAACATGGTTTAGTGGGCATGGTGGTGTTGGGTTGACGGTTGGACTTGATCTTAAAGGGCTTTTCCAACCTAAACGATTCTATGATTCTAATTCATGCTTTTCAGAAAAAGGATTACAAAGCAAGCGCTCCTAAAATTGAGTCAGCTGAAGCATGGGGCAACAGAATTTCCAACATCCAACTAGCACTACAGCTACCATCTGGGATGAAGATATATCACCCTCAGCCATAAAAGTGGTATTACTTAGATTTTTTTTTTTTATCATGCTTAAAACCCACCTACACCATTTATGTCTTAACTCAACTAAGACCATTACTCCTGCCATCTATGTATCATAAACCAGACAAACCCAATCTCCTTATGTGCAGCATTTCATAAATAATTTAGAATGGCAATTTCATTTCCTTTAGATCAGGACTTTAGCCTGTTGAGAACAAGAAATCTTTACCACTCTTATTAAATATTTACTATATGGCTGTTCTGGCATCATCACAAGAAACACTGCATACAAATGTTATGCATTAGAAAAATACAAAAGCTACATTTAAAACATTTAAAAGATGCTGGCAAGAGGACAATAGCTAGGAAATGCAAATAAAGCTGACAGCCTAACTTTCACTGCTGATTCCTTCCAGGACAAAAAGCAGTTCAACAAGACAGCTTAACCCTTTGGTTTAAGGTCAACATGCATCAAGTAGTTTTCCATAAAACAGACATTTCTCACTACCTGAAAAAAGTAAAACATTTTTAGTGAAACAAAAAAGACAATCAACTTGTTTCCCCATACAGCTTTCCGTCAGTGTATGTTACAAACCTAGAAAGGTTACAAGTGTTTACCAACTTCATGTATGCAATAAAAATTATACCTACTCTACCAGCAACATTTCTACCTTCAGAACAGCAAACCTAACAAATCCAACTAGGAGTGTAACATCCACAAGACAACCCATAAGATGATGCAGAATGCAGGGGCCTTAAAGTAACACACTATCTTCAGTATCCCATCCCCTGTCACCAAAGGAAAGTTTCAACCTTACATTAAATCTATTGTTTCACCAAGCTTTTGCATAGCTGTTCTGGCAAAGCAACAGGCACACAGCACAATGAGGAGACTTAGCAACCCCATTGGAACTTTCAGATTTAAAAGCACAGCTGCCTATCCCAATTGAAAGAGCTACAGCTTGCGCTGCAGCAATAACCACCACAATTGCTGGCTTCTGGCAGGACTCAGCACATGCTGCAAAGCAGAGATTTTTCCCAGTGAGTCTCCAGTAAGAGGCCAAAGGAACACACTTCCCTCAGCTACTTGCTCTCTCTACAAAACTCTTAGAAGACACTATTAAGTATCACAACATCCTGCAAACCATGTGCCTGTGATAACAAGCTTCCAGATTTTAAGTTTTGTTTGAAGTGAAACAGTAGCAACCACTGCCCTCACAAAAACTTCCCAGCCTAAGCATCAGATCATTACTCAGATAAACAAAAATCTTCCAAAACAGACCTGGACAAGACCAAAATAATGCTGGCTGGGAATGTTTTGAGGTGATTCTCCCAGGTATGAAGCTTGCTTTCTAGCTAGTAGGCCAGGCCAAAGTTTCAAGGCCTTCAGTCTCAGGACAGCAAGGCACCTATTTCAAAAAGATACCTTTATTTTGTAACCCCCTTCCTAGCAACAAGCAACCAGGCTGCAACACTGACCATTCTGCAATCCATTTCTCAGAGCAGAGGGTGAACACACTAACATTCTTCCCCCACTGTAAAGACTGAAGAAGCCCTGAGCTACCATAAGCTAATTGCTACTGTGCTCAACACCAGCTTTCAATCCTCTTCTGCTGCCAGTCTGAATTGCCACTTTCAAATGCATCAATCAGACAGATACCCACTAAATTAGGAACTGCACTTCTTCCTAGCACAGCCTGCCAAGACAGCTGCACTGTTTTCTGTACTAATGACTTGAGAAGGTACTAAAATAAAGTTTTGGCACTGATGTCAACCCAGAGAAGGTACTCCCATCATTACTGGAGATGGCTATCATTGTGTTTTTAGTATAAGAGAGTCATGCAAAAATATATTTAGTAACCTAGTATGGCATAACCCTTTCAATCATATGCTTCAGCTCAGTTTGAGGGAGATAACAAAAGCATGTTTTGTTGGCTGTACTTTGGCAAGCACCAAAGGCAGTTGGATCTTCAAAGGACACGAGGGTCAATTTATCCCTCCTGCATAAGGCCCACCACACAACAACAGCTGATTTGGTCAGCTGGGGACCAGATGACCCAGATCAGACTGTGGGAAGGAGGGAGGCAATTTCTCTGTTAGGCCAGGAAAACTCATTTGGAGATCACTATGTTGTTTCCTGTAACTTCTCAAAAGGAATGTATATGAGAAGATAGACAAGCTTCAGCACAGAACCACAGAGAAACCCTATTGGCATCAGAATACATGCTGAAGGAGGACAGCTGTGGAACAATGAACCAGGAGACCCGAGCAGAAAGAGACCTTTAAGAAAGGCTTTACAGAAGAGACGGGAAACATAATAAGATCAGCTGAGGCGGCACTAAAGGGAAACTGAGGCACCAGAATAGGATGCATCTGGGCTTAAAGACCAGTATATTATTCTGAAATAGTGCGCAGAAAAACAGAGCGTCCTGAACCACCTGCAGAAGAAGCAAAGCTGGATAAACAGTGCTTCAGCAAGCCATGTGAGGCTGTTAGATACCATCCAGAGCAAGGGTTGTATCCTTTCTGGTATCAATTATAGCTAAAGCCCAGGCTCAGAACTTAAGCCCTTTCAGGAATGTCTCCAGTGTTTTAAAGGCTGCTGGCAAACAGACTGCACACCCATGAACTGTGCAAGGTGAGACCAGAGGTTTTAACACATTTGCTAATGAAAATAAACAGTTTTAGCAAAAAGCAATAGCTCACTTGTTTTATGTAAACGGATGGAAAGGCTAAGCCCGGTATGGAAGGAGTATCATTAATACTTCAGAAGTCTTCTTCAAAGAGAGGAAGAAAAAATCTTCCTCCTGTAGTAGTCTGTCAAAGCTTCCAGATCCTCTTTTAGAACACACCTCTCAAGAGTGCATCCCACAATTTAAATCACTTAAGCTGGTAGATTCACTTTGCCTTTTTTTTTTTTTTTTTTAAGAGCAAACTACAATCAGGAGGAGGAAAGCTGGCCTAATTTGCCAATTTAGTGGTCAAGCTTTAAATAAAAGTTCCAGCAAGCTTCAATTGACCACATAAGTGGAGAACATAAGTATTTATAGCTTGCTGTCCCTCAGCCACCAGCTCAGAAACCACAGAAGGACACATTACAACACATGACTTCAAGCACATGATATTAAGTGCTCAAGCTTCTCTTTCAGCCAAGGACTCCCTCTGTTCTATAGAATATTCTTTCACCTTCCTTCTCTCTTTGGTATTTTAAAACAGAGATAGAAACCCATTGCATTAACACACCCCAAACTATTTTAAGAAAACCTTAGTCAGGTACACTGAGATCAAGGGGGTCTTACTTCCATACTTTTCTTCCAAACAAATAATCTTCACTACCTTTTACTCAACTCAAGGCCTCAGAACCTTTCCAGAACTCGTCAGCTCTTAACCCACTAAGAAGTCCTTCAAGAACAGCTTACAGGCCATTATCATGATCCAGTATTTTTTTATGGTAATGGCATTCAATAAGTAAGTCTGTTTATACAGACATCTAGAGTTGATGCTATTTTCTATCTTCTTTCTACCATTCCCACACCTCCCCAAACTCAACACTCATGTAGTTTCAACACCTAAATGTAGCTCCAGAATAACTTCTCAGAGCACATGCACCCAGAGTCAGTGCTCCATGGTGACACAACTATCTTGTCATGAAAGCTGAGACCAAACAGTTTAAGTCTTAAGGGTACAAGCATTTTCATACTATTTGTTACTAATTAAAGTCTAGTAGCTTTTCTTTTCCAGCCTCTCAGGTCACACTTACACATCAGTGGCTTCCAAATTAAGTTATAGGCATGTAGCCTCTTCAGGCTCCAGAAGAGTTTCCCATCTACAGCTCCCGCCCCACTTAATTCCTTACTACCATCCTCTTTCACAAAGGTTAGGGCTTCCTCAGATATTACAAATATCTGAATTAAGGAACATGAATCAGCTTAACAAATTACTCAGTAATCTGAGAAAAACCCATTGTTTATGGAAAAAGATTTCAGAATAGCCACATGAGCAATTAAAGCCAGTAGAGAGTGATGACAATAACTGGGTATAGGCTGACTGCAGTAATTTTTCTTTAACTGGAACAACAGGAACCAGGAGCAGCACTTTAACCTGGTCAGGTCCACAGCTATTAAAGCCTCAGCTCCACCTACAGCAGTTTTTACTGAGCAGATGAACACAGGGAAGTTATTGTGAACCTCTATTATGACAATCTTGAAGCATACCAAGCAGTATAATTACTGCTTAGAATAACAACCTGTGGAGTCTGTAGGTTATCACTTTAAGATGTTATGCAGCTTTATCCACGGAGCCTGTTTTAAACTAGGATGTCTTATTATTACCATCTGCTCAGAGATTAAATCCAAGATGGCTGCAAAAGAGGCAAGAAAGTATTTTCTCCTTTAAATTAACACTAAGCAGAAGTCAACAGTTCTTATTTTAGAATCAGAATAATGCAGGTTAGAAGACTAGTCTGACATTAACAAATTTTTTTGTTGCCTGTTTTATAAATACCAAGTTTAAATAATTATTTTCAGAACAAATTAATTCCAAATATCCTTAGTGAAACAGATCATGTACACCTTGTCTTCATGCAGAGAAAACCTTGATTTTTAAGCATCTGACACTGGCCTTCACAGTAAACCAAAAAAACCGTCCTTTACCAGTCTCCCACAGTTGCCTGTGAGAGTTAAAGGTGCTATAGGCCTTCACAATCTTAACAAAGGATTCCTGTGCTGGCTAGCATCCTTATTTCAATCAAACATGTTCTAATATACACATGGGAGGAAATGCTAAGCATATAATGGCTTTCCATTTTCCCCCAAGTCATTACGCTTTGAGTGCACTTAGAACTTTGGGAAGGTCGAGCCACATGACACATGAGTGCTACAAGAGAGTGCACATCACAGGGTTAGTTTGGGGAGGAAAGACTGGAGTTATTTCCTGGTTGGTTGGTTTTTAAGTAACATTCCCTCCAGTATGTAGTCCCCCAAACGCTTTTCCTCATTCCATAAATCATAAAGCTTCTTGACATTTATATGAAGTGTTAACTCCCACCCCTCTCCCAATTACTTCTTTTCTGATGCCAGATGCTACCCACAAAACAAGCCAGTGTTCCATGGATGTCAGCAACTTGTCAAATCAGCCCTGACTCATCAGTCATTGCTCTGGGATGTCACTGCATCCCAGACAGAAGCACTATCTAGAACTCTAGCACTTGGCAGCACTCTTTCCCTCAGTGAAACTTGCTACTACTTTACCCATTTCAGCTTCAAACCCAGAGCAACAGTTACCATTTTAGGAATACACCCACATATACTCATTGCCCAATGGTTTGTCACTCAGAGTGAAGTAAAACAGGTATCTATCAACAAGCCAGCAGCACATCCAAAATAGAAGGGAAAAGAAAGGGCAAACCTGTCTCTACTGCCAGAGTCCCTTCTGACAGATTACAAGAGCTGTATATTGCTGCATCAGCCTGCTTAACATTCCTGCTTTGGTCTTCTCTATGTACTACAAGAAACTGAAGAGAAGTCCAGATCACACCTTTAATCAGTTCAAGGAAGAAGTGACAAGATGTGGCTGCCTGCAGCCAGCAACAATGCCAGAAATGTGCTTTTCCACTCCTTTTCTGCTTTTCCCCTGTGCATCTCCAAGACACAGGTATGAATTTGACGGTGAAGAGTGCAGTGGAACTTTCCCCCCCTCATCTTAATACTCTTCAAACATCAGCCAAGAGCCACATAACCAAGCAGATGCTATTGTGCAGCACAAAGAAGTCATTATAAGCAGAATTAAGTGGTCTGACTGGGGACAGAGGGATAAGGCAAGAAAAGTCAATGCTACCATCTTACTAGCCTTAAATGTTTTCAAGTATTTGCAGTTGTCTCAATGACTCACCTACAACCATGAGTCAACCAAACTTTGTTTGGCTTTTGTCATCATTTTTAACAGGCAAAAAAGCAAATGCATGTGTAAAAGCACTATTATTTTCAGTTTAAAATATTTTATAATTTGTTATATGCAGGAAAATAGCAAAGGAATACTGATATTCTAATTCTACAAGCCCAGCAGAAATCTAGCCTCAAGTCATTTTTTTAATGTATTTAAAAAAAAAAACAACCACACTTATTTTTTATATATCCTGACATAAAAGCTCTTTGAACAAGTTACAGCAGATACCATTAAGAGTAGAAATGCTCAAGGTAACCTTTTCACTTCTTAGGAAGGAGGAAGTCAGGGGCTTAAGAACCTTCCTTTAAAAAAAAAAGATAAGCCTTTCAAATTTGAGACCTCCTGGGCTGAAAGAGAGAGGAGATTGCAAAACCACAGTCCAGACTGCCCTTTATAAACCTGTGTTTTTATACCTGCCCATGTTCACTGTGCACTGCTTCACAAAAGCATGTGAAGCTTTCCTATTGCTTCTATGGCATTACAGCCATTAAGTATGGAAGTGTAGCCTCCTTATGTCAGACAAAAACTTACAGCATCAAGAAGTCAACGTATTCATGAATCATCTTAAAGTGATCGTGCAGTTCAGGGCTGAGGACAGAGCTTTTTTCATTTTCTCTTCATCTCTCCCCTCCCAGTGCCAATACACGGGCACCTCCTACCAAATTAGGCCACCTGGTCACCTGACAACTGTAAATAGTAAGCAGTCAGTTAACACTGTTTAAGAGATTACAATACTACAGCATTCACGGGTTATGATAACCCCGTGGGTTAGTTTGGGGTTTTGGTTGGTTGGGGTTTTCAGTTTTTTTGTCATCTTAGAAGATGAAAGAATTTTGTAGTTATGCTCAATGACTGTCATTAAATAAAATTCTTAGCATTAACCCACCTGCCCCCATCCTCCTCACTATGATATTAAAGACCAGCCAAACATTTAAATGGCTATGTATGTGCTGTACAGAGGATATACATTCCTACGAAGAGCTTAAAGTCAACAAGGAAGAGTGGATTTGTTCAGAACCCCTAGAACTGCTTTAAGGTAGTCACGAATTGAAAATCTGGTACAAAAGGATAAAAATACCAAACATTCTTAAAAATGAGACAGTATAACACATTTCAGAATCTATATATTGGATTTTAAACACTAAATTAACTTGACAATGTTTGTAATACTTGAGGTTACCTGAGAAATCTTTGATTATTTTTTTTTTAAGCCTAGATGAACAGAAGGTTTATATAAGAGTTAAGCTTTCCAAAGTTCATACTGGTGGTCAGGAGGCTAGAATGTGAAAGATTAAGATAACTCTTAAGATCACACTTACTGTTAATTCCACTGATAGATCAAAGAAAAGGAAACTACACATAATTTACTGGAAAGGAGTTGCAGCTCTTCTGTAACACACACATGTGGTGGTGCATTAAACATCAATGAATAACACCACCATTTCAGTACATTCCATGTTTACAGAGAAAATGATGAGCATTAAACTAAAGAAAAGCACTAACATTAATCAATCAAAATCTGCTTATAGTCTAAGTCTTTCTAACCAAAGCAAAATGTCCAGCCTTATTTACATTATATTTCTGCTAACATCAGCATAAAAGTTAATTATTCTTTTAGTTATGATTTGGTCAATAAACTGTTTTGAGCCTACCTTTGCAGTATCCTCTCTCATACCTATCATATTTCACATAATGAAAGAGACTGTTTCTACATAGGCACATTTTATAGTAAGATTAAATGGCAGCCTGGTTTTTAAGAGCTTTCATAGCAGCTAATTTTAAATAATGTCTTCTCCCTCTGAAAAAAAAATTAAAAAAAAAATAAAATAATCACAGAATAAGCAGGTCATCAACTTTCCCAACAATGTTTCCTCCACATTTGTTATACTCTACCCGAAACGCATCCAGTGATTGATACGCCATTTCTGTTACTCACCAGTACAGTTTGATACTAGGCCCATCTGCACAGCTAAAATCATAATGATAGCCTAAGAGGTACCAGGATTAAAACATCTAAAGATAGAAGGTGTGCAAAGGCATAGCATCAAACCAAAGCCATAGGCAAGACACCAGATGTATTTTAACAGAAGACCACAACTCTCCTTGAAGTCAGCTTTGGGACCCCAGAGCCAAACACTCCAGTCATTCAGGAAACGCTGTTTATGCCAGTCTGAGAAATTACAGTTTATTTGACTCCAAGTCACCTCATGAATAAGATAAAATAAATAGACTTGAGCTTTTTCTGGACCACCCTTTTTTTAGGTGTATTATCATCCAAAAATAAGATCAGATTGAACTCTCTAGACTAGTGTTCTGCAGGAAACAAAACTAAAGAAACTGTGATTACCAGTAACCTACCTACAACTGCTAGTAATAAACCTACTACTGCAAGAGCAATTCCTGAGAGGCAAGTGTCGTTCAACTATCTTCTTTGTAGCTTCTCAGTGTGCTATCCACACTTCATGGAAGTCAGTCAGTTCTATCATTTACAGGATGAATTTGGTAGCCAAACCTTCTCCAAAATACACACAGCTACTTTTTCCCCTCACATTAATCATTATACTGTCTTATGCACATCATATATGTTCCAATAGCAGTGGTGTTTTTCATGGTTTTATTTTGTCATGACCTCCTGACAAGTATAGCAGTTTAATGTTAGCTATCAAATGTCACTGCTGATTCCGATCCACCTCAAGAGAGGCCACTTATATTCATTATGAGTGGCATAAAATAGTTATACAAGCACAGATAATGAATACTAGTGTTTGTACTTCATTATAATCATTTGTGCAAACAACTCATTAATAGTACTTTGAAAAGATGTGAAGGGCTATGTAAAATGCTAAGCATGAACTGCAAGTTGCTAATGCAATTCAAATAACAAAAAATCCATTTCAGTTCATCTACACGTCTACTTCACAATGTAAATTAGAAGCATTGGAAAAAAAACTGGGTAAATGGTTCAGTCAATTCCTTCCCTCTCCCCAGTTCATCCACACAATTCTCTCCAGACAAGTACTGCATACACAAGGTTTCTTTTTTCTGTATATAACTATATTGATTATTAACATTAATTTTGCAAAACTTTACTGGCGCATCAGCAGATGTGCTTTTCAGAAGATTTCACAACATCCTATCTTAGTGGTGAAGTAGAGGCAGAGCCTAATTGTCCTTAATCCTCTATTTAAAATAGGTTAGATGAAATCCTCTTTCGACTAAAGCAAAGAGATTAGTCAGTGCCACCAGGAAAGAGAAACACTATTCCCCCCTCACCCTGCCCCGTATGTAGATGAGTTTAATGATTAATGAAGGAAACAAATTAAGCAGTCTCCTATTTCAAAAAGGGGAATTAGTCTACAGACAAGAGCAGAATAAATGGAAAAGTGTCCCTGTGAAATCTCCAATTTCTCTTTCATGCTTGTAGTAACTACCATGATAACGTGTATAAGAACAAGCATCCCAGAACACAGTTTCACAGTATACCTCAGTAACCAGACAGAAGAGCTAGTATGAAGCCCTCCCCCCCCCCCCCTTTTTTTTTAAATACTAATACACAGCTGGATCCTTGGTAAATCTTGGCATAAATCTTGACATTGCCAAACGAACTGCATACAATTTCAGGAAGTACATGTGAACACATCTGTGTACGAATGCACGTGCATGTATGCAGATGGAGGAATAAAGGGGGAAGTTGGGGGTAGCAGAAGCAGCAGTGCAGGATGCTTAAGTAACAGTAAAAAACCAACCCTACAACACAGTCATTACAGGCTTATGTCCACACCCAGTTTTCTTCCTGTGACACAGTAATTTTATTACCTGAAAGCATTAAACTACCCTTACAACTTCTCTCTACAGAAAAGCTGGGCAATACTCTCATCCCTGTCCTAAGGAAAGGTGAATGTGCAGAGAAATTAACATCGAGATCCGCAAAGATATTTAGGTGCCTTATCAGCCTGTGGTCTTCCATGATGTTCCAGACAAACTCCCCAGCTACTGGCTCATCCCATCAGTCTCCTCAAAAAATCCAAGCTAGGGTGCCAGTTTCTTCCTAGAAAGAGTGCATTTTTAATATAGTATCATAACTACTCAAGACTTACAAAATTAAAATCAAAGTTAAATTAAAAAAAACAAAAACACTTTTCATGATGACTCAGAGTGTGTTTGTGCCACAGGCTTCTCAGAGTCATTACTAAGAGGAAAGGAAAAAAACAACTGGTGTCTGTATGATACAGAAAAAGAATCCTTGGTTTGCCTTGTCTACCTGCAGCTGTTGCCATGGCAATTATAGCAGAGAAGATAATAGCATTCCAGTGTCATTTTGCCTCATTGCTCAGGATGAGCTTCAATTGAAATGTCCCTTGACAATTACACAAATAGAAATACTACATTATCCTGTGTAATGGTAAACCAGTCGAATAAGAAGCATTATTCTGGAAAAATATTATCTGACTAAAAGACTTGCATGAGGAGAGGCAGGCTATTTTGCTAAAAAAAAAAACAAAACAAAACAAAAAAAAATAAACAAAAAAACAGTAAAGTTTAATCCAGTTGCATAACAGGTGCTAAAACATCTGCTCAGTCTTTTCTGTGGCACATATTTCTCTTGGTTTCCTCTCCCCGCCACACCTGCACATGACATGGATGAGGCATCTCACTGTCAATCAGGTTGCAGCTCCGCAAAAACATAACTATTTTCTAGTCACACTTAAACCTAGTTAGATAAGTTTATTATCCCCATCTCAACAGCACAAACACTAGCCAGCTCTGATATTTGTGTTTTACTTGGCAGCCAAGTTACTGTTTTCTAAGTGTTTTGGGTTTAAAAAGCAGACTCATTAGAAGAATCCCATTCCACCTTGCTATTTTTCTTGTTTCAGTTACTATTGTAGGACATGAGCAAAGAACGAATAAGAAATGGTGATCAGAGATACTAAGCTGTAAGTGTGCTACATTGGTCCTTGCCCTCTTCCACTCCAAAAAGTGATTTCGAAAAGGCTTCCTGCTTTCAGTATTGATACTCTGTGCTGCTTTAGGAAAAGGCATAAAAGCACAACTATATTATATAATTTTTTTCTTAAAAAAAAAAATCAAAAAACATGCTATCAAAAGACAAAAGCAACTATGCAGTTCTCATCTCAGAAGAGACAAGTATTTTTGATGCTAAAAATGGCAAGGTTAAAAGTTCTTGATCTATTTTAAGTCACTGAAATACTTCTACAATTTAGATGCTCCAAAAGCATTTTGTACTACCAGAGAGTATCTGATAGGCACAGATGAGCAATATTTTGTAGTCAATAGCAACCCATTTGTAATACATACTCCGGCTTCCTGTAAGTGAGCTGTTTTACATACACAATGTCCTATTTTTATTTGTTTGTTCTCAAAAGAGAAAGGAAATCATGTTTTTCTTGTGTAAATTAGCTAATTGATGGGGGGGGGGCGGGAAGCAAAGCCCATGCAATTCTCCATGTTTATTGCCCCTCAGCGATAAAGAATTGATGGGCGAAAGGAGAGTGTCTGGGGGGAGGTTGAGCCTCGGATTATACTGAAACACCCTAAAAGCACATTACAAAACCAGAATGAACACAAGAGTCACTGCTAGTACACAAGAGCTAGTTAAATTTGCAGAAGTGCCAAATCCTGTCAGCCACACTCAATGTTCAGCAGAATTAACTTCTGAGGTAAGTAAAGCTTTCAAACTTTGCCTTTTTTAAATGACAGGCTGGAAAGTATGCAGGCAGCACTCCATACAGACTCTTCCCCCGTGCCCTCCCCACCGCCTTCACCCCACCCCACCCCCCATAAAAGCCAATTAGGAGAATAACAAAGCAATGGTGCTTGGGGAAACAGGAATTCAGAAGTTACTCAAGCTGTTAGATGCACTCTGTCGCACCTTGCACACCAGGAAGAACTGGTACCCACAGGGAAGCAGAGGTGCGAGATGGGAAGCATCTCAGGTTTCAAGAAAACATTGTGACACACTGACTTGCACAAGAGATAGCAAAAACGCATTACATACCAGGGACAGACACAAACACTTAAGAAATGCAAGTTATTAACTGCTAACCTGTGAATACACACATAGCTCCTACTGAGAACACTTTTTGTACAATCAGGACAGTTTGCAGACAAAGAGTCCATATATAAATGCATTTACATGACATTTAAAACAACTTAATATTTTGTCAAATTATAACCATGGAATTAAAAAAAAAACAAAACCAAAACGCAACACAAACCTTTTGACTTATTGTAAGTGACAGCTAGGAAGAAAACGGCGTTTATGTTAACAGGCACCCTGACTAAGAAACATCAAGACAGCACTAGTTCGATACCAGTCTGCAAGGGTGCAGAGAAAGCTGAATAACTACAAGCAAAAGCAAGAACTGGAATGCAAGAGTACCCTCATATGTATTAACTGATCTTAGATTTAAAACAGTAGGTCATCTGAAATGCTTGATAAATGGACTGTCCTTCTAGACACAAATAATTCCAGAGCACCGAGGCTTACAATTTCACCAACTTTCAGGTCAAGGCAGTTACCAACGGTTGCTGTATCAAAGCTAGATAAACAGAAAAAACCCTGAAGCTCAATATTCATTTACATCTAGTAAGACTACAAACACAAGTAAAATACTTCAGAAATCTAATTAGAAAACAATTTTAGAATTAAACTGCCAATAAAAACAACAAAATTGTCTAAACCAATGACCAAAAGCCACAGGCTGCCATGGAATTTAGTAGAGAACTTGCTAAAAGCTGCTAACATAACTTCCTGGTTAGGCTAGTCAATCATCTTCTCAAACTATGATTAAAGTTGACCCACTTCTATGGAAGTGAAAAATAAAGCATCCATTTGTAAACTCATTTATGCCAACCTCCCCAAAAAAGATTTTTCAGAAATATCTGCAGAACTAATAGGCCAGCACCTTCCCAGAGGCCAGAGCTGTAATAAACCACTGCTCCTTCTGGAAGCAAATCTTGTCTGCTGCTATACACGTTTGGAGAAATTTACACAGGCAACAAATACTTCAGGATTACAGATCTCAATGTTAAGTAATAGGAGAACCTGAAAAAGGAGAAGCAATAAAGTGGCAGGATCTTTAAATATACTACATAATGCAAGCAAAACTGTTCAGTAATACAGACCTCTGACACAGTAGTATTTATTGTACAACCCAAAGCTGTCAACCTGGACAGGAGCATTTGCTGATGAGGGCCACCTGTCTTACAAATACAGACCAGACCATCACCATAGGCTGCAAGACATTTAGCAACCATTTAGTGCCCAAACAAACATGCTAAAGAGTGTCATTTTTCCAGATTACCCTGATATATTCAAATCCACAATATTCAGGGATATCCAAATCCACATTCAGCCATAAACAGCTATCATGAATACATAAAAGACACACGCACATGTTTTATGAAGGAAAGCAAATGTTCATTTTATGAAAGATAAGATGTCATCAAGACTTGTTTTAAGATTATTAGCCATCTCTTGACTATACAGAGGAAGAACTTCAGAATTCCCAAGATCAGCAAGAAATAAGTTAGAGAAAACCAATGCAACTGAAGCTATACGGGCAGAACACATGGCTTAATGATATCCACACAGTGTCCCAAATAATCTAACTATAAAACAGAAGCTAATCTTGTATGGAAACAGTTTTAATTATCATTGTATGCTTGTTTTTTCCCCTAAATACCGTACTGCTTAATATTAAGCTAACAAGTTCCTCTCATTACTCAGCACACAGCAGGCTCTGCATGACACTTACAGGACAGTACACACTAATTCCATATTCTCAGGCTGTGAGGCTGCCCTCCCAGGGGCAGCACACATCATCTGGGAGATGCACAAACAATCCAAGGAGAAGACAGAGAAGCATATTATCTGATGCAAAAGCAACATCCAGAAAAAGAGGTTATACTTTTACAGAGTATGTGGCAAACAGTATACCCCCCTCCAAGGCAATTTTCATACTACGCCCACATAGCCATTATTTCCATTATTTGGGAAAGTAAATTAAACAGTACAGTTGTCAAAATTTATCATACTTATCTTATTGTAGAAGTCTTATTCAGATTCTTGCTTGAGTGCACCCTCATCAAGTTTGCCAACACCACCAAGCTGTGTGGTGCAGTCGACACGCTGGAGGGAAGGGATGCCATCCAGAGGGACCTGGACAGGCTTGAGACATGGGCCCATGCAAACCTCATCAAGGTCAACAAGGCCAAGTGCCAGGTCCTGCACATGGGTCAGGGCAGTCCAATGCACAAATAGAGGCTGGGTGATGAGTGGATTGAGAGCAGCCCTGAAGAGAAGGACTTGGGGGTATTAGTGGATGAAAAACTGAGTATGAGCCAGCAATGTGTGCTCACAGCCCAGAAAGCCAACCGCATTCTGGGCTGCATCAAAAGCAGCGTGACCAGCAGGTCGAGGGAAGTGATTCTGCCCCTCTACTCTGCCGTCGTGAGACCCCACCTGCAGTACTGCGTCCAGATCTGGGGCCCCCACCATAAGAAGGACATGGACCTGCTCAAGCAGGTCCAGAGGAGGGCCACGAATCCCTGGAGCACCTCCCCTATGAGGAAAGGCCAAGAGAGTTGGGGTTGTTCAGCCTGGAAAAGAGAAGGGTCTGGGGAGACCTTATAGCGGCCTTCCAGTACTTAAAGGGGGCCTACAGGAAAGATGGGGAGGGACTATTTACAAGGGTACATAGTGATAGGACAAGGGGCAATGGCTTTAAACTGAAAGAGGGTAGATTTAGATTAGATATTAGGAAAAAAAATTTTACTGTGAGGGTGGTGAGGCACTGGAACAGGTTGCCCAGAGAGGCTGTGGATGCCCCATCCCTGGCAGTGTTCAAGGGCAGGTTGGATGGGGCTTGGAGCAACCTGGTCTAGTGGAAGGTGTCCCTGTCCATGGCAGGGGGGGTTGGAACTACATGATCTTTAAGGTCCCTTCCAACCCAAACCATTCTATGGTTCCACATAGTGGAAAAGCTGTATATAAAGGCATTTCTATTTTGTTACCTAAAGATGCCTCTACTATAGCTCATACAGTTTGAAGCAGGAAAATATACAGAATAATCTCATTAGATGCAATTAAGAAAAGTTACTTTGCTATATTTCAGCTTGAAGGATCATGAAGATTTAGAAAACGACATTGAACTTTGTTTCACTGCAGTGCAGCTGACATGAGCACCTTTTATATAGAAAGTTAATCTTCACCAACAGTTGTATAAATTGTGTATGGCTGCAGTAATGGTGAGGGGAAATAAGAGCTGAAGTGAAAACAAAAAAAAAATTTGCAGGATGGATATGAGGAGGCATAACAACAGAACGTCAATTTAGAAATTTAGTAAGAGAAGGACAGAGGCAGTGGTGTCTAAGAGGCTACACCATCTCTTGGTGAAGAGATATGACTAGCATGCTGAACGTGTATTTTATTCAACCCACATCACTGAACTGTTCCAATGCCTGGAAGATAAAGGCAACACTCAATGCAGGTAAAGCAGCAGACAAATATTTGAAAATGCTAACCGGGAAACTGACTTCAACTTGAACTGACAGCACCCAGTCATCATTATGTTTGCATAGGGCCTTAGAGATATGTGCTACTTTGCATTGCCTAAGGACAGTGACTGCAACAACAGTAAGGGAAAGGGGAATGGGGGTACCTTCACAGTCAGGACAAGAACCCTGGTATTTAACTTACGCCTTTGTGTCCTACAACATATAGTACAGGGAAAGAAAAGAAATGATGCAGGACTCTTAGAAACCATCCTATTAGAAGTCTCCATTAGTACATCACATAGCGACTGTTTGTTATCCCAAGATCTCGCCGTACCACTGGTAAGAGCTCCCAGCTACCTCAACAACATCTCCAGCCTGCATCAGCCAGGGTTCTCGGGATAATCCAGAGATTAGCCTGCTCTGGGAAGGACCTGCAGCTGAACAAGTCCAGGACACAACTTGCAGAACAAAAAATTCATAGTTCTAGGACCTCAATCACTGAATAGTTTCTGTACATACTCTAACTAAACCCAAGCCTGAGCTTACTTTGATATAAGCACAAGACATACCTATCCTCTCTGACTCTCCTGCAGAAGTGTCCCTACCTTGTCTCCCTTATTAAAAAGCAGCTTGGAAAGAGGCAGGCACATCCACATTTGAGGCATAGCTGGTATGTATAGAGCTCGGGTGAACAACTATGGACTGATACTGCTGATGTGTATCTGCTGCTCATGTACAGCAGTCAGTTTCAGGCCCAGCATTCAAACTATTAATTTTCATTTCCACTGCTGCAGTTGTACAAAAATAGTTGAGCCATGGAGATAAAAAAAAAAAACAAAAAGAAAACACACAACACACAAAGGCATCAGCTCGCCAGATCTTAAGGGCCGTACTGAAATGATGAACACAAGTTTACTTACAGCAGCTTTTTTCAAAGTGATCTTTCCTTGGAAGAAGGGATTCAAAATTAAGAAACTGAAGGAATGCAAAAGAACAAGAAGCAACAGGTGAAAATATACAAGGCAGCCTGGAACAGCTAGGCAATTATCTAGACATAGCCTATTGGCATGCATACATACAATACAGAAAGTCGTGTGATCTGGGAAAGAGCAACGCTTCTTCACATGGGATGTAATAATGTTTCATTTAGCTTTCAGACTGCTGAGTTACTCTCACCAGCAGTGCGGGAGGGTGATGACAGTCCACAACTTAAAAGGTCAGGTGCTTTATTTTCAACATGCTGTCTGCTCATGTACATCTTCACCTTTTAAAATAACTACTGTAGCTACTCTCAAACCTGTTTCTTTCATATTTGATGCTTAAGCCTACTTTGAAAGGGAGGTTAGCAACAATGTTATGCAGAAGAGACCACAGTATGCTCTGTGCACAATGAATGCACTATTTGTACAGGCTCCAGATGGGAGCACACGGACACAAAAAAGTCTTAAAGTGAATCCAACAGTTAGATCAGCACTGACAGATCACTACAGCCAAACTGATCCTGCCTGCTTCCAAACAGACCTCAGCACAGTTCACCTGAGCTTTGCATATTCACAGACACTACTGCTTCTGTTATACCTTATTATGAATATTCTCCTCCTTCCCTCAGGGCCACTTTCTAAGGATCCATATACACATAGCTGCTTTCAGTACTCACCTCTCCATTCCCTCCCCATCCCACATAATACCCTATTGTAAACAGGAAAAAAAAAATCCACAGTACTTTTTCTTTTTTAAGTATGAACAAAGAAAAATAGCAGAGGTGAAAGACTTCAGTCTGTATTATGTGGCGATAGCTCTTGGCACACACAAAACTAAGTGTATTTACTTTTGCTTGGTCAGAGCATGAAAGTTTCCTTACTTACAGTACTTCCTGCATGGGAAGAAAAACTACATGTATCTGGAAATCCCAATTATCTCTCCCCATCTCTTTTCAATTTCTTCTACACCCAAAAGCAGAAATTTGCAGTTTCCTGGTATTGGTGGTCCTCGACTCTTATACTGTATAACCTTGCAGTTACTGGCATTCTGCCAATTTACTAAAACTGAACACCATCCTAAGCATGTTAGGGGTTTGATGAAATGGGATTTGCACTCACTGACGCACCTCAACCTACACGGGGATCCACTCTAATGCACTACTGATTTGGTCTATCGGACGGTATGGGTGCGGGAAAACATGCTGGCCAACAAGCAAGATCAACTCTCCTTCCCCAAAGTACACCAAGTTTAGCGCGTTTGAATCTTACCACGCACATCTACAAAAACCTGGGACTATTCCGACCATCCGCCGGCGTATTTAAATTGGCCAATTCCACAAAACGCAGCTTGACTGAAACAACATAACAAGGAAAAAAAAAAAAAAGGAAGGAAAAAAAACAACCAACCCTTGAGGTTTTATCTGCCCTGATAACTACGTACCTCAGCACACTGTAAATCACAGTGCTTTGAACTTGGGTCAACCCGTTCTGGTTTAGCGAAGGACAGCCCCGCAGCCAGCTACCCGGGGAGAGGGGCTGCAGGGAACCCACGAACAACCGCTCCGTCCTCCTTTTCCCAGGGAAATCACGCACAGCGGCCCCCGAGGCTCCCCCCGGCCGCCCCGCCAGAGTCATGGGACCGCCAAACTCCCGACCGAGCCCCTTCGGCAAAGCCCGGGGCCACGGCGCGATGCAGCTCACCCCAACGGAGACCCGCTGTTGTACAGCCTCGCAGCTTCCCCTCCGCCGCGGCGGGGGCTCTCCCACCCGCCGGGGCTGCGAGCTGCACGGTGAGGGCGGGAAGCCCCGGAGAAGGATTCCTCAGAGGCGGCTCCGGGGCTGGCGGGAACCCGCCGCGGGCGAGGGGAGGCGGCCCCAGCGGGACGGGCCCAACCGGCGGTACTCACGTATCGGCTCACGAGGGTCCGGAGGAGGCTGCAATCCATGGCGGGCGGCCGCCGCTGCCCGGGTACTCAGGACCGTGCCGCCGGTTGCTCGCCGGTGCCGCCGGGCTCCCTGACTCGCCTCACTTTCCACATGCAGGGAGCCGCGCTCGCCCACACCGAGACCGCTCTTACCCCCGGGTCCGCCTCTCACCGCCGTTCCCCGGCTATGCCATATGCCCCCCGCCGCCGACGCCGCGGCGCGGCGCCCCGCGGCCCCTCATGCCCCGGCGCCCCCCACCCACCCCACCCCCACAACACTTTCTGCGGAGGGAAGGCGGAAAGGAAAGCCGCCGCCGCCGAGTCGCCCGGCTCCCGCCTGCCCCTCCACCCGCCCCCCCCTCACGGTCCAGCCCAGGGCTTTATCCCGCGGGCGGGGTGGGCCGCCCGCCCCTCACGTTAAACGGACCCGCCCGGTACCGGCCCCGCCTCGCGCCGATCCCGCTTTGATCTCGCCGGGCGCCCCCCCCCTCCACGGTAGCGCACGTCACGCGGGCTGGGCGGGCGGGCAGGCGGGCGGGCATGCGCGCGCCGGCAGCCCCGCCCCTCCCCTTCTCCTTTTCCACAGGCGGCGGCGGCGTGTGTGGATCGGTGCGTCTCCGGTGTACCGGCGCCGTTAAGGGCGGTTAACGGCGGCTGCCCCCCCCCGGGGGGGCAAGCATATAAACCTGCCGAGAGGAGAAAAGCCTTTAAAAATCTCCTTCCTCCCTTCGCTCCCCCCCGGCGCTTCTACCGGTGCGGGTCGCGGTGTGGGAGAAGCGAGGCGGGAACCCCACGCTGAGGGGAAGGTGAGGAGGCGGAGAGCCTTTCCGGGGAGCGCCCGGGGCGGAGGAGGTGTTGGCGGTCCGCCGGCCCCGAGCCCGCCGACGGGGCGAGAGGCGTCCCCCGGTCGGTGGCCGGAGTGAGGGGACGTTCGTTCCGCTGCGGGGGCCCGCCGGAGCGCGACGTGCCTCCTGTTAGAGCGCACGGACGTTTAAAGAACCGTTAACCGGTACCCGCGCGGCAGGTCTGAATTGTATGAAAAGGCGGGGGAAAAAAAAAAAAAAAAATCTCCTTCGCGCATCCCTGCCCGTCCCAGCGCCAGAGAGACGGGGCGGCGGTGAGGGGCAGCGTCGTGTCTGGACGCGGAACGGATGGAAACGTTCGTAAAGTGCAGCAGAAACGGTCAAAAAAGTCTCTTTTTCAGTGACTGAAGCCCAAACGTGACAGCCCTAGTAAGCCTGCAGGCACTAGAAATGACTTGTCGTAGGTGAAGGGATAAGCAGAAGTCGGCACAAATGTGCACAATGACAAGAAGGAGCGTATCTTTATGCCATTTTTTTTTTTTTAAGATGCCTGAAAGAACACCTTTAAAGGCCTTTGTGTTCCTCAACTGTTGTGTTTTCATGCCATTCGTACCAAAGGACTCAAGTTTGCAAGAATCTTGTAGGTAGTCTCAGATAATTTGTGCATTACTCAGTACAACTTAATATAAAACTAAGACTTAAAGCTCAATACTTTCTCCAAAATCAATTGGAACTTCGTAATTTCATAAAGTTCAGTATTTTTCTTAAAAAGTTGATTTAACCAAAAGCATTTTATACTCATGAAAATCCTTCTTTAGCAGCAGTCACGTAAGCTGTCCTTCATCGCCTAGCTCGTAGCCAAAGCTAGGCAATTTTTGCTCGTTTGGTTTTTGTGTTGTCACAATTCAGTAGTTCTCTGGGCACCATAAAATCTTCTAACCCAAAGGCTACCTGAAATTCTAATACAACTAACATATGCAGAAAAAACAGAGATTACACTGCTTGAGATTGTCACATAAATAGTAAGAGAAAGGACATCTGGCTAATTCTTTACAGGTCACCTTTAATTTAGATGCATTATATATGTTCAGCTTTTTTTATTACTGGTTAGATTGCAAAATGTATAATTTAATGCACAGTAAGTGCAGTGTGGTTGAGCTAATGTTGCTATTCAAACTCTAAAGTGATGTTGGTCTAAAACCCAATTTTCCTCATCTTCGCTACTACTAATAATTTATATTCATCTTGTAGCACCTCCCGTTTTCACGCTCCTACTTACAGACCTAACATTTCTGTTACATAGGCTTTTGTACTTACATTTCACTTTCAAGAAATTATCACTGAAACCGAAAGGGAAAAAGAATTGAGAGAGCTTTGAAATGACAGGCAGTTTTCTCAAAATTAGCAATTCTGCATGAGTTAAACAAAAACTACTTTCTTACCTGCTTATTTACATGAACAATTACATATTGAAATAATATTATGTGTGCATATCAGCCTTTAGGAAACTAGTTTATTACAAAAAACGTAGAAGAACCTAATTCATGAACATAAAGTGGTAATGTCAAAATACACAGGTTGCGAAGCTGAAACAGGAAATTGTTTCAGTTGGTTTTTAGGATACGTCTCTGTCTAGCCGATCCATTTTCAAAGAATCTATGGAATATTAATATTTTGTAATATTTTTAGGAGTTACTCCACTTTTAGTCAAACCATGCCATTTCATCAATCCAATGTCTTTAATGACGATTGCTTCTTACCCAGATTTTGAATGAGAGCAAGTTTTCAGATTATGCAGAAAATTGCTTTTTAAAGTTTTCTTTCTTTTAATACTTTCAGTAGTTTCTTCCATCCAAATACCGCAATATATTTTCCACATAATTAAGTGTCTTTCTTCATGGAAGCAGGTAATTACTCCTACAGGTTAAAACCTGCTATATCTGTACACTGTTTCCATTACAGAACCTGTGTGCACCGTGTAGAGCGTTTCTGAAGGGAAGGAGGTTCACCTGATGAGCCTGTAACAGTTAACAACAGCTCGGTGCTGAGCATGATCATCACGACGATATTTCTGAGCTCATTGCTGTCTCCTCAGCTTAGGTAACCAAGACAGGGCTTCAAGAACCATTTTCCTCGGATCCAGAGCCTGGAGACCACTCGTGGGTGTAGGTCCCATATGGATGCAAAGGTTGGCTGTATTCTCTAAGGTGAACAGGGGACCACGGCTCCTGTTCTCACTGACTCTTTCAGTCAAGGGCAGGGGGAAGGGACACACGAAGCACAGATAGGTATTTGCCGTTTCCAGGCTACTGCTCAAGCTAAGCTGAGCCATTTTTCTGCCCTTCCCATTGAGCCTGTGGCACTAAGCTGCCAAGAAAATGAGAGAAAAGGAGCACAGCTGGATTCTGGGTACACACTGACGTGAAATCCCAGCCTGCATTAGTTGTCCTTTGTGCCCATATTTCCACAAAAAGGAAGTTTAAATGTGCAGCCCAGAAAAGAGCACTGGTAGGCCACTGAAAGTTAACACGGCACACCCTTGCCGACTGAGCGGCGTTTGTGCAGAGAGAACTGAACAGCAGATATATATCCCTTTCTGGAGTGACAAGCGACTCTGGGGTTAGTATGCAGCTGAGCAGGGTGTTTAGGTCATGCTTTTAGACTTAGGTACCTCAAATCTGCCTAAGTCAGGCTTAAGGTGCCTGAGTCCTTTATTGGATCTAGGCTGAAGTGACTTGCTAAAGGTCACATTGTGACTTTACAGTCGAGCCAAAAGAGGAACCTTGATCGTATCGGTCATGGATCTGTTCTGCCTCTTATGCAATGTTTCACTTTTAAGCAATTTATTAAACTAATCATCTTTGTCTTTGAATATGCCATCACATCTATTTCACTCCTCATTTCTCATTTTAAAAATACATTCCTAAAACTACCTGTGTGCTGTCTCTACCTTGCGTGACCTAGCTGTCTTTTCTAAATTTCTTGCTTCTTTTCTGACTGCAGATTAGACCTCCCGTTCTATTGCTCTCCATTTCTCCTTCCTGTTCTTACTGAATGATTCCTTCTGATCCGTTACTGGCCTCTCCTACCTGCCCAGCTGAATTACCAAACGCTCTAGATCTTACTGCTTGCCACAGAATCTCTCATTGTTTCTGGTATACTTACCGTATCAGTACAGCTCTGCATGAAACATCCCGCTCATTGTTTGAATAGCCTTAGACATCAACGTGAATATGTTAGTGTGTAGAAGATTTACTCTTCTTATGCACAGCTGTATTTTCTGCTACTTTGCAATCCTGACTGGGTTACCCTGTTTCATAATTGCAGTGAAAATGTTGAGAGACTGGCCCAAGGGCAGGAGTTCATGTTGAATTCTCTTCTTGAGGCAGTGATACTCTGTGGTTTAGTCCACCTCAGCTTTGGAAGGTAGGAAGGCAGGATTTAAAGCTGGGCCCCAGTAAAGTTCCACAGTTATCACAGACACAATTGTCATACAGTATACATTGATAATATGGTAGATGTCAGAGGCACTAAAGTTCTAGATTTTAAGATGTTTGACATCTGTTTAGATTCCTGCTTCCTATGATGTTAGTGACTATGTGCCTCTAGTAGTTCTGGCCAAAGTGACTAAATACTTCTGGAAAAAAAAAACGTAAGTGGTAAGAGTTGACTTGGGCATGTGTGAGAACAGCGTGAGGAGAGGGACACGACAGAGATTGAAAAGCCATGAATTGTATGCAGCTCATTTGCTTGAGAAACTGGTGTATGCTTTGAGTGAAATCGCTTATCCCGCAGTGTTCCTGGCTTTTCCCTTACAAATATATCACTTCTTAATTGTGTCTCTCCCTCTATTATATTTCTGAAAAGCTAATCAAAAGAACAACTTCTTCTCTTTCTTGCATCTACACCATATATTTAAACTAGTTGATTTGTATTAACAAGGGAAATTATTCCCTCAGTGGAACAGATGTTTGTGCTTTGATCTATTGCAAATAGTATTTTCTCAGATCCTTCTGAATATTGTTTGTGGAAAGAGATACCAACACTAATTTTTGAAGTCTTTGTTTTAAGTTAAAAACATTTCACTGCTTGATGTTTGTGATAGATGTACTTCATTTGAAGAAGAATATAATTAATGGTTATTGTGGTACTCTGAGGACTTACCTGCCCAGGACAGTTAACAAATTGAAGGTGAAGCCAAAGTAAGTAAAATGGCCAGCAGCAAACCGCTGTGATGATGCTTTTATTAGAAGTAGAGTGGCCCAAAGGACAGAGGATTAAGCACTGGAGATTGAAGATCACTTCACTCTTGCTTGACATTCTTTGTCTAGATCTGTTTTTTTCCAGAAAGCACATGTGAAAATGAGACGTATTTCTGACTCTTTGGCCTCTCTGTTTCTAACCTCTGGCAATAATGCATAACTTCTGTTATACTCAAAAGCTAAATGCACTGTCATTATGACAAAATGTAATTCCCACATCCTTGCTAACAAAGGTGACCTTTGTTATATAGTTTCTTAACAAAATCCTCTAAAAGAACAGAATTTGGCTTCTAAGTATCCGACACGATCAAATAAATGCACGTCAGTTAAAATAATTTGGCTGCCACCTTCTGCCAGCTCAGGCAGTTCTCTGCAATTACAACCAAGATTTGTTCATCTGCATTACCTGTGTATGTGTAACTTAATGAATCACAGGGAAGTTTTGGTCATTAGCAAATACATCTTTGCAAGAGATCCAGTTTCTGGCTGCTGCAAAGTAATCCTTTTCATCAGGAAGGGCACAGCATTCAGGAAGGTCTTACTAGTGGCACAAAACAGTAGAAGGTCCCGTCACATGGAGCATTTGGAAGACTGGCCCCATCAGTGTGAAACAGTGTATTAAACTCATTAAAAGGAAGCCCAGCCTCCACCAGAGGAAGCTTCTCCTGGGGTGAAATGCTGTTGACTGCTGTGGTTACTGATGTGATCTTCCATTTACCTCCTCGTTCACTCACCTGCTTCCCCATTCAAACACCACACACAAGTACCTTCAGAGATATTTGTTGTTGGAATAGTGACAAAACTCATTAGTGGCAGCCATGCATAACCACAGAGAAAAAAAAGATACAAATGAGCAGCAAATAAACAGAAGAAAGGAAAGTGCTGGAATCTGTAGGTATTGTGAATAATATTCTGTCCTTGCTGCTGTGTGAACTTCGTGTTCTCTTTGCTTTGGATTTGCATTAATGTTAGTCTTGCCTTATGTCTCTATTTTACACTTCAGTGCCTCGATCCGGCAATGAACTCCCCACAGTCAGACTCCTGTGACTGTAGAGCTGAGTGCAGTATCAGGATCTAGATGAGGAAAGTATTGTGGTTTTATTTTTGGTAGCTTAAAGGGACAGAACATTATTTTGCTATTCCGTTTTATTTTTGGTAGCACTTCACAGGTCTGGTTCCCACCTTTACATACATTTTTTTTGCCATTGTCATTGTTCTGATCAGCCTGTCTAACTGTGTACTAGTTCTACACTGTGAAACTGTCAAATCCCAGATAAATTGCATGTCTTGGGGCTGGTTTTTTTCCCCCCCAAATATCAGAAGAAAGAGATTACTTTTTTAAAAAGCACATGAAAATTCCTGTCATATTCCATGATGGTAACTAGATGGACTAGTTGGTACAACTCATATTCGTCCTAACATACTTCCAGGTTAGGAAGTACTTTTTGACAGTATTTTCTAGACATAAAAGCAAGCAGCTGATCCTCCAAAAGGATAGTAAATAAAAAGAATATCACTTTCTGGCTACTTTGACGTCATCTGTAAAATTACTTTTGTTCTGATGTAGCATTCAATCGAAGCTGGAAGAAATCTTTTAGTGGTTTGTTCTTTCCCACCAAATAAGGCACTAAATAAAGCCATATCAGCATTTGGGGCTTCAAAAAAGCTGTGGTTCATGTTTCTCAAGAATATCTGCTTTTTCTCCTGACTGTGTTCAATTTGTTTTATAACTGTTTATTTAGGAAGCATGAGTAGTTACAAATCAATACATGAAGTACCAGAAATATTAAACACTACAAAAATGTACCTTTTGCTTAGATAAAAATGTTGCGGTGATATAGTCATCAGATTTTCCAGTTTGAAAGTTACAACCCGCTGGAGGACAAATTCCCAAGAAAGGGACACAGCACTGCAGTCTAGGGCAATCTGACTTGTCCCACAGAGAAAGGCCCGCATACCTTCGCATCGTTCTGTTCTTCCCCTCCCTCCTGGTTATTCTTAGAAGCTGCTGCATTCTCACGCGCTGGGAGTGGACGCAGCAGGGGTGGAGTGGTGGTGGGAGGAGGGTGTCCGGGAGGAAGTCCTTCCTTCACCCCTCCAGGCCTCCTGATGACCCCCCCCAGACAGTAGGGATGGAAGTAGGATGGATACGGTCCACATTCTTTTTTTTCCTGTAGGTAGATCTCAGATGACAGTGACACAGACCGCACCTCTTTCATTTCCTTTGTCCAAAAGGCATCAGCATTTTCCCTCAGATTAGCAAAACTACCAGTATTCCAAGAAAGGTTTCCAAATAATTTTTGGCGATGTTTTCAATATTAATGCTCTGTGCACGGTTTTTTCATCTGCATGTAGGAAGTATTAAAAGTTGCTTCTACGGCCATGGCTTATTCGATTGTGGTTCTTTAAGATGCTGCTATGTTTTCCCTTACTGCAGCTATGTCTGGCTCATCTTCTTGAGCACTGCAGAGGCTTGGCATGATGAGCATTCTGTGGACAGGGAATCTTGCTGTGAGGGAACATGGTGAGACTTAGCGTTTTGTAGACAGACTCAATGAAGTGTATGAGATCCCTGAAGCTTTCAACCATGACAACATTCAATTCCATCATGTCACTTGCTGTGAGATGTGTAATGACCACAGCCGTTGCTTTTTTTTTCCTGCGGGAGTTTGCCTGTAATTTCAGTAAAGTTGCTGTTACAAGTTTGTTCCAACTTGTCATCTGTGTATTACTAGAAATTGTTTTAGTTAAGTAGGCAATAATTCTAGGAGGAACATTTCCTCGCAACAGAGATGCACTAACACAAACTTTTACATCCTCACAAAAGGGCTTATAAAAATCAAAATTAGAGTTGCATAAAAAGCCAAAAATAAAAATTACATTGGCATTTTCATTGTCTTATGCTCCCTTTCCAGACTATGGCCTGTTGACTTGTAAAATATCTCTATATTATATCTCTATATTATATATATAAATATCTCTATATTTTTTATATATATATATTATATATATACAGAAGTTTGAATTCCATGTTCTCCTGTAACATTCCGCTCATTTAAATCCTGTGGAGGGGAGCAGGAAGGGGAGCCAGGCTGGTATAGAGGCTGGTTTTCTCTGTGGACAGAACTGTTAATTGGCAAACCTAGGAAGTGACAGAGATCTGGTCTCCTCACATTTTATAAGAGGAAATTTGTGTAGCTTGCTGAGAGTGTGGAGGTAGATTTGTATGACTATGAACGTAACTTGCTCCCACACAGTATTTGGGCTTTTGTTGTACTGGAAGTTTGGTTTTTTTCCGTGTCTTACTTTATTTCACTTAATGGGAAATATATGGATTCCATGCTAATTAGAAAGGGATTAATAAACCATGGTGACAATATCCACGCCTTGTCATGATACTTCCCAAAGCTGTCAGTTCTGAAAGCAGGAAACCCACCTGACTTACAGCCAAGTAGGAAGGAGAGCCGGTCAACAACATCTACACAGTGCGAAAAATCTGGCCAGGGACAGATTTTATCAAGAGGCTGTGGTTTGCAAAGCACCAGTTCTTTCCAAGATGTTAAGTCTCTGCAGACTGAGATGACTTTTTCTGAGGAAGCTTATGTTTCTGTGTAACTGGCCTTAAGTTCTGGTTAGGCAAACGGAAGCTTTTCCTGACTTTTTGTTTACACTGATTCTAACCTGAGACGTCTGTTTGCTGGAGGAGGCTGTCCTAGCAAGGGAAATCAGTTAGCACCCCTGCCGGTGGGTGAAAGTCTCTGCTGGACTGAGGCAGAGGCTGTTGAAAGAAGGGATTTACCTTGTAGTGTCAAGAAATGTGCGACAGAATAAAATATCCTTAGCTGAAAATTATTCCAGGGGAACTGATGCTTAATAGTAGTGAATAGTAGCTGAATAGTAGTGGAGGTGGATAATACTACCAGAAACCATTTAAGAGGGATGTATCTGGTAGTAAGCTAAATACTATGATTAAGTGCCACCGACAGTATTTGATGCTCTATAAATAGACACGTATACTAGGGCAGTCCTGCAGCAGCCGTTCAGTGTTGACTGATTTTAAGACAGTCAAGGCTACTGTTGCTTTGCCCCATTTTGATACTACTGCTGCTGCAAAGCTGGCTGGTACTGGAAAGAAAGGGCTGAAGTGTGACAAGTGCATGATTTGTATCTTCCACAACTAGTGTTTTAACATCCCCAGGTGAAAGGAGAGAATACAAACCATCTTACTTCTTGAGTATGCCTCTTTCTTTTGCTTCCTAAAGTTACTGTTTATTGGCAGTTTACTGCCTCAAATTAGACCATCATTACAAATGATCTTCAGTGTTACCGCAGAAAGATGAATGTAGCTGAATTTTCCTGTACACGGAGATACAGCTGTGATTCGAAACCGCATGAAGTATAAGTGCTGTCCTGAATCGCACAGGCCTGCCCTGACGCATCTGAGCCGGGAAGTGTATGTGCATGTGTGACATTCTAGAATTAATCATCCCAGCAGAACGAGTCATATAATGGGTATTGATTTATAACTGGATGTGGGAGGGTTTGTTCATGTTTTTGTACTGCTGTTGAAATTGAATTCCATCAATTAGTGACCACTTTGCCTCCTCTATACTGAGAAGTACATGAGCAAAGAGCAATTTCAGATTTTTGCCTTACTTTTCCATATTGCTTGGAGAAGGAAGTAATGTTCCACTCTTCCCTGCTGTGCCCTTCCTCCTCCTTTGGAAAGAGGAGGTGGCTCAGGCTACTCATCAAAGGCAAGATACTAAGGGAAGAATCCAGTAGCGGGAGAAGTGATTTATGAAGGCTGCCGTGCTTTAAGGTCATGAGTCAGGGATTCCTTCCTTGAAATACTTAGCCCTTAGGCTCCCTTCCCATTTTTGCCTGCTACTGTGTAGCCCCGTTGACGTCAGTGGGCTGGCATGGGTGTAACTGAAATGAATTTGCTGCTAGCATTCAGCACACATTATCAATCTGAATGGCTTCGTGGATTTCTGCGCAGCTGCTTCGAGGGTGAAGGGTGGTGATGGTGGAGAGAGAAACAAAGTCTTATGAAAAAATTTGACCAAGACTTGGGTAACTGCTAGCCAGAGAGAAGAGACATGAGGGGAAGGGAGGAGATGGAACAGAGGAGGGATGGGTGTTTGATAGCTCTTTATTTTATCAATTAATTCCTGACCTAATTATTTATAAATGTGTATACAGCCACATGCATGTGAACTCCTTTTTTCTGTTTAACATTTTGATTACAGTGAGGCCCTTTAGTAGTAGTCACTGTATATACACACACATGGTGATACAAAAGCATGGCACCTTTTTGTTAATGCATAACCCAGTGGCTGATGCATTACATATATGTATATATAGCATATATATAGGATGATGCAATGCATATACATATGCATTACACTATTCATAAAGAAAAACTTGCTGCTAAAAAAGAATTGGAATGCAGTAGCTGAAACTGTATTACATTATATTACATATCCCTTAAGTG
This sequence comes from Harpia harpyja, assembly GCF_026419915.1. Lineage (NCBI taxonomy): Eukaryota > Metazoa > Chordata > Aves > Accipitriformes > Accipitridae > Harpia > Harpia harpyja. The sequence continues at coordinate 20,049,426 of NC_068961.1, forward strand.
TTAGAGTTATGGGACATATAAGCTAATTTTAGTCAAGAAGCAGCATATGTTGTCTGAGTTCCATGACTAGACTGCTGCCAGTACCCAAGTTAGTGAGCATTAAGAGAATTTGGTTGGCCCCGTTACAGCTTTAGTTTTTAGACAAGCCCTTAATGGCACCAAAACCCTGGATAATAAAAGCATTTGTTAAGTCATAGTACTTTCTATTCAGTCTCATACTCAGCAGGCAAAAGAAGGCTGTGGGAATACTATGTTACACTCAGAAAAATTTAAAAAGCAAACAAACAAAATTTTATCTCACGGCTGTGCGTCTGCTGCTATCAGCAGGATGTATTTAGCTGTGTTTATACAGAAAGTAAACAGGTAATTGGACTTCAACAAGAATCAGTGAAGTACTCTGATGGGATTTTTTTTTTAAGAAGCATTTATTTTACAGCAAAAGCATGGTTGGGCATTTTTACTGCATGAAATTGGAAACCGCTAGAAATATGAGTATTGAGTTGGTTTATTCTTGTGTTCATCACCTAAACAAAATACTATAAAAATAACTTTACTGAATAATGCAAGAAAATAACATTTAGTAATAAAACTATAGTCATGTTGAAAGGCCTAAAGAAGTATTGAGGTGCTGTATATACCTATAATGTTATACAAATGCATTAAAAAGCCTAGTCTAGAAGCCCAGATTTTTATTTTACATTAATTAGTGGACAAAGAATAACAAAGAGCAGATAGCATGAGACCACCCTACTTTTATTACGCTTTTAAAGATGCTCTTATTCCAAATACACAAGCATTATTACTTGAAATAGATACTACTTATTGCTGCTTTTACTTAAGTATTATTTTCACTGGGAAAAGCATAACTGTGCTTCCTTTTTGCCCAGCAATTTTCCTCCTTTTGTGATACAGTGATATGGTTCTGCATAGCGTCCCGCACTATATACGGTTTCCAGGTCTTCCAGCCAGTACGGACAAAACCTAACATGTTGTCTCTTTTTTATGTAGCCTGCTAAGTTTGCCAGGAAGAGGTGAAGACAATGAACTTTCCTCCATGACTAAGGTAAAAAAAGTGTTTTCTGAGGAAATATCCTTTCCTTTTTCAATAAGCTTGCATGTTATTCTTCCTGTACTGATAGGCTGCCAAGGCTTTTTTATTAAAAGCTGGAAAATTTGGCATGGCTTCCCCTCAGATCTGAGTGGATTGCTCATATATCTAATGTAGGCACATATGAGGCAACTTATTTATCATGCTTGAGTTTTTGTGTCCTTGACATTTATATCTTAAAATCAAAACAGCCTGGAATTGCACAGCACTTCATTGCAAACAGTGAGGTGTGTCCCTGCAGACTTCAGTCACTTAGCATGGGTTTAATGGTAAGGGGCAAGTAACTGTAAAGTGGCATAATAGCACTCTTCTCACTTAGATGTCGTATTTAAAACTCTGGAGATGTATTGTTTCTGGTAGGTAGGTATCAACAATGTCATAATTTGATGTCAATCACACTCAGATTACTTTTTTTGTGATCTGTTTCAGGGCAGGATTCAGCACCAACCTGACAAGGGGGAGGTAAGGGACTGCAGTTGTAGCAGCGGCAGAGTATGTCAAATACCATGCTACTTTATTTCTTAGCTTCCGTTCAACAGGTGAAGAAAGTCTTAGTCTGGCCTAATCTACAGTGGTAAACTGAAATGGGAGGGGAAGGGGAAGTAGGGACAATCGGATATCTCAAAATGGCTTGACTTCCCTAAATCTGTCCAGTAAAAGTCATCTTTTCTATTAGCAAAATCATCTGAATTGTTAGGTAACAGGAAGAAAGGAGACTCCAGAAATGCTCCAAAAGACCGTTTTGGTCCTATTTGTGAAAAAAGATTATAAACAAGAATCTGTCTCCACAGTAGACAAAGGAATGCAGTGACTTTCTAGGATGCTCTTAGTTTGAGATCACAGCCCTGAGAAGCGTTACAGAGCCAGGAATGCAAGCTCAACGAAACTTTAAAGGACTTGGCCAGATTTACAGAATCACTTACTGAAAGTAAATCTCTCATGGAAGGAAACACTAAGAAGGTGAAAACAGTCTCCTGGCATCTAGTACACACTACAGTCACTGGAAAAATTGTTCTTTGTGCTAAAATGATTTACAGGGTGCTGTCAGAATTGATACTGGGTGCTAGAAAATCTGATGCTAAAGTTGTGATGATTCTCATGTGACAGGAAGAGGCCAAATGCAGATTAAAAATGCATCTATGTATTGGGGCCAATAAAAAGGGAAAGAGTCTGTTCTATAATAATATTCTAGGAATACAAATGGAACTTTATTAATCCTGCATGATGTTGCCAGTGCAGCAAGATCACTGGAAAATGGTACTGTCTTTGTCCAGAATGAATATGCTAGTCCTGTTTAGAAGAGACAGGTGTAATAATAAGCAGTTAAATAGCATATTGGCTATCAGATAAGAATATTATAGCATACAGTTAAGAGACAAACAAGATTTCCTTCCTTTTACAAGCTTTTACCTTGATTCCATATGTGATACTACCAAGGTTTTGCCCGTGATTGGAGCTAGAGATACAAAAAGCTGAAAGTAACTTGTTCTCTGAAGAGTAGAAGTGGTCAGTCTTCCTGAAGATGACAGGAGGATCAGGAATATACATGTTTTTTCAACCTCTGAACTCACTTTCATTATGGTGAGTTTTTGTCTGCCATCTTATCTGAGGTCCTTTCCTTTATGAAAATCTCTGGATCAGGGAAGATTTCAGAGATTAGAGAAGGCAATCATAAAAGCAATTATTTTCCAGAAGAAATACATTTTAAAAGTAATTGTTCTACATAAGAACATAGCAAATGTACAAATGTAAAGGTCAGTTCTTTTCCTTTCTGTGCAGCTTTAGAAAACATGCATATTTCTGCTCATCTTAGTTTGTCTGTCAGTGATTCCATTGTTCTAGAAATATTTGCATCCAGTTTTGCTTCTACTGTTTCTACAGATTTCAAACTAAGTATATAGCTGCAACTTTCACATATTCTGTATCCTCTAGTACCCTAGATATTAAGGTTCAAGAAAGGATTAAAAACTGGGTTAAAAACTGGCTGCATGGTCGAGCCCAAAGAGCGGTGATGAACGGAGTTAAATCCAGTTGGCAGCTGGACACAAGCGGTGTTCCCGAGGGCTCAGTATTGGGGCCAGTTCTGTTTAATATCTTTATTAGTGATCTGGAGGAAGGGATCGAGTGCACCCTTACTAAGTTTGCAGATGACACCAAGCTGGGCAGGAATGTTGATCTGCTTGAGGGTAGGAAGGCTCTACAGAGGGATCTGGACAGGCTGGATCGATGGGCTGAGGCCAATTGTATGAAGTTCAACAAGGCCAAGTGCCGGGTCCTGCACTTGAGTCACAACGACGCCATGCAATGCTACAGGCTTGGGGAAGAGCAGCTGGAAAGCTGCCTGGGGGAAAAGGACCCGGGGCTGTTGGTCAACAGTCAGCTGAATACGAGCTGGCCGTGTGCTCAGGTGGCCAAGAAAGCCAATGGCATCCTGGCTTGTATCAGGAATCGTGTGGCCAACAGAACTAGGGAAGGGACTGTCCCCCTGTACTGGGCACTGGTGAGGCTGCACCTCGAGTCCTGTGTTCAGTTTTGGGCCCCTGACTACAAGAAAGACATTGAGGTGCTGGAGCACGTCCAAAGAAGAGCAATGAAGCTGGTGAAGGGTCTAGAGCACAAATCTTATGAGGAGCAGCTGAGGGAACTGGGGTTGTTCAGCCTGGAGAAAAGGAGGCTGAGGGGAGACCTCACCGCTCTCTACAACTACCTGAAAGGAGGTTGTAGCGAGGTGGGGATCAGTCTCTTCTCCCAAGTAACAAGCAATAGGACGAGAGGAAATGGCCTCAAGTTGTGCCAGGGGAGGTTTAGATTGGACATTTGGAAAAAATTCTTCACCAAAAGGGTTGTCAGGGATTGGAACAGGGTGCCCAGGGAAGTGGTGGAGTCACCATCCCTGGAGGTATTTAAAAGATGTGTAGATGTGGTGCTTAGGGACATGGTTTAGTGGTGGCCTTGGTGGTGTTGGGTTAAGGTTGGACTTGGTGATCTCAAGGGTCTTTTCCAACCTAAATGATTCTATGATTCTATGATTATTAGGGGACCATTTCCTTCAAGGTAACTTATTTTGTAGTGTCTCATGATGAATCCACGAGTCCAGATGTACCAAACCCACAACTTTTGGCTGTGTTTCATGTATATGGCTTGATTTCAACTGTGTTTAACTAAAATTAGATAACTGAATTCAGTTCAGAAATTTCTGCTTGTTCAGCCAAACTACAGCTTAGTGAAACTGATTTAAAAATACGCTGGTACTGCCAGCAAAATGAGAGTTATCATCTTCACTGCTCTGCATACTATCAAGGCTTTTCCTTTAATTTTTTTCTGGCTGTAGTTTAAATTTTTGTGACCTTTCCACGTCATTCCTCTCTCAGTTGGGTATGATTTTATATGTTTACCAGGTTTAAATTAATGTCATACAGGACAGATACACTTCAAGAAACTCAGCGTAACAATCCTTGCCTGGAATTTCATCAGATTTGTATGTCTGTTTGCACTTTGGCTTAAACAAGTAACAATTTAACAAGTATTCTTTACCATAACTAAATATGCCTAGTTTTAATAAAGAAAAACAAAAGAGCTACTAATGCAATTACTAACTTCACTGTGGGTTAATGCTCTTCCAGTGCCCTGTTGGTCTACATTGATAAGGGGATAATTGGTTTACATGCTAAGAAAGCTGATTATGTTGCCCAGACCCTTAGAGGTCTGAGCAGGGGGAGGGTCTGAAAGATGTAGACCAGAAGGATCCCCATGTGGGAAGATACCTATGACCTGTCCAAAATCTTCATTAGTTTAAAATCTGCTTTTCTCTTACATACTTCCTTTCCCACCATGTTCCATTACTTATAAATGCTAAATATTATATGTACTGCTGTCTCATCTTCCAGAGAAAAGCAAACTGGAGGAACCAAATACATGTTAGAAGGGCTGGAGTGGCTGGGGTTGAGCATGGGACACAGCAGCCTGAAGCCCAGACAGAAAGAGGGAAGATCATGGACTGTAGCCAGTGAAGGCTACAGCAAACCAGGAGAGGCCAGAGTTGTAATTAGCCTAATATTTGTGAGAGCCAGAGTCTCTCATTTTCTTGAGCTCTGTCCTCCCACACAGACAATTTGGAAAAGAGTAATACTGTAAATGATTGCCTGAAAATGCAGGACCAGGAACTGCTATTCCCAGCAAAGCTCCAGTGTAACACAGAAGGAAGTCAGGCCCACCTCTGTGTGTTAATTCAGGTGAAGCCCAACTGGAAGGAATTCTTAAAGCCAATCAGGCCAGACACTCCAACCACAAAGAAGAAGAGGAGTTCTAATACGTTTATATCCTAACCATTGCCCTGCTGTGACAGATAGACTTTAGTCTGTCAGTTCACATCTAGTTAAACTATGAAAAAAAATTCAAATCCTGTTGCTTCAAAGGCAGAGTGAGCTTGATACTGTCTGATATGTCACGCTGGAATAGCTGACATGCAAATCAGGATCCAAAACATTTGCTCTTTTATGCTCAGCCAGGTGCAGGCAAGATCAAAGAGGCCCCTAAAACCTTTGATTTTATTGAGGGGAAATTGGGAAATTTGTCCAGAGCTTATAGAAGGGCAGAGAGGACCCTGAATAGAGAGATGGGCAAGAATGCGAAAGGCACAGTGATAAAAAAAAATCTAGACGCCTTTTTCCTCACCAAAATTATATTTCTTAGTCAACATTGCATTAGTGAAATTCTGAAGAATCTTTGATTGATGCCTTTGATATGGTGATGAGGTCTCTCACAACTTCATCTTCAAAATTATTCACAGAGTATGAGGGACTGGGATATGAAGGTCTTTGGATACCACAGGCTATAGGCTTTTTCTTTTGGTTGATACTAAGTGTCCTAGGGGGTCAGAATACCAAGTATGAAAGTTGCCTAAAAGACTGGGGTTTTTTAATTGATAGACCACCAAGAGAAAGACACAGGGAAGTAAGATAAATGTTTTTATGTTATAAATTATCCAAATTTTTAACCACCTACTCAATTGTTATGGAGCTCAGAATAGGTATATTTTGCTTACTGCTTCTTCTAAACTAACAAGATTTTCAGTCTGTTAATAAACATTCTCTTGAGCAAACTTTGAATCATACTCTTGTATTTTGGATTTACAAGTAGAACAGTTTCAGGGGTGAAACAGCACTCAATTTCTAACAGGGTTAGACCTTAAAACATTAAATCTTAAAACTTTAGGTGCTAAACCTTGGTGCCTCCCACTTGGCATTAGACAAGAAAGCAATAGACAAAAAAGTGCTCTCTCTTCAGTATCTTGTTACAAGAGCAAGGGCTAAAGGACATAAATAAGGGTTTAACTAGCACTAACACAGGATATTATACTAAAAATACTCTCAAGAATGCATTGAAATTTGCTAGACTGCTAGCTTTGTCTCTGCTAGCAGTGACAAGCAAGAATAGGCTTTTAATGGAAAAATCGATAAATGGTAACCAATAGTGTTCATCCAAATCTGCATTATATGAGCTTTTATTTAACATGCAAAGACTAAGAAAATATACTAGAAATTTCAATGACTTCCTAAAATATTTGTCCCTTTTATCTATAAAGAGGCACTTTAATGGTCCACTTTTTTTTTTTTTTTTTTTGTGTGTATCATTGCCTGGAATGTATTTTGTCTTAGAACAGCACTGCGAGGCAGAGAAAGTACCTTTCTCCTCACTTGCCAAAGGAAGCTGAGAACAAACATCCGTGGTGCATTTCATGTGTTGTCCTATGTCTTGATTTTAGCTCACACTTTCCATATTATTTAAATGCAAGTGTACACCATGGCATGAAATCTAGGAGTGCAATATGACTTGCTCTAAGTTTAAGTGTCTGCACTATAAGAATCTCCACAAAATGTCTGAACTCCTACTAGAGTCAATGGAGAGCTAGTCAGTGCAGGCAGGGAACTCAGGGAGGCTTTCAGTTGACCAAATGTGTTTCCCTTAGGATGAGATAAATTCTGCTCTGCATGTGTTTGACCGTACTGGCTCGTTGATTTAACTGAACTGTAGAACCTGTCTATACGCGGACATTTCTACTGTAGACACCTAAAGTTTGATCAAGCTGAACCCTGCCCCAGGTAAGGGGGAAAAGGTAGAACCAGGCTAGCCCTTAATGCAACCCCCAGCGCATCACTGTGGCATCACTGCATCCTGGCTGAGTCCGTCACGATATTCAGCAGCGTCCCTTTCCAGTGCGTGGCGTGGCTGATCGAGCACGGACACGTCAGCCAATGACTCTGTGGCTAGTGTGGAAGGTGCAGTGGCCCTGCATCACCTGCGGCACAGACAGTTGGGGTCTGTAGGTAGCCGGAGCTCAGGCTGCCTCATCCTTTGAACGAGGTGGTCACAGGCCAAGTCGTGAGCTGGGCGGATGAAGGAATGAAACTCTGTCAGGAAGTATTGTGGCCGTTACCCCACCCTCTGCCCTATGAGATAATAGAGACCTAAACAGAGTGATTCAGACCAGATCCCACGGGGGGCAGGCCCTGAACTCCTTTGGGATTTTGTCTCCACATGAATTATTACAGGTTATGTAGGAAGTCTTTGAGGCAGAATAGAAACAAACTCTGGTATCTCAAATCTTAGGCTAATGTTTTGACACGTGGATCTTCCATGTTAAAGTGTCTCCTGAATATTTTTTATTTTTCTGAAGTACGTTAATTTAGTACACTAACATGAGATTAAGAAACAAAACTTGAACTGGCTGTTAACTCTTTACCTCTGTTTTCACTGTAACAGGAATCATTTTGAATTCTGCCATTTTATTAAGGAGCACTGATCTGTCTCAAAAAGAAAATGCTGGGTGAGGGAGAGGGAAGAGAGACAAAATTATCGCCAGTTTCGGTTTAATTTCTACTGGAAAAATACCTTTTATATCGTGCCTAAACAGGAGACTATTGGAATATACCTGAAACTTTAGAAAAGATTAAGAAAGGTGTAATTACTGATTTGTTCTCAGTGATGGTTGTATATTGATGCCCTAATTACTGAGAGGGAAAAGTATTACTTTTAAACCTCTCATCATATCCATTTTTTCCTCCTGCACCTCTACATAAATGCATCCCTACTGTCACAATCAAGTCTAACTGATTTCTGATTTTTGTACAGGAGGAAATAATTGTCTTCACTTAGCACTAGGAACATGGAGTTCTCTGTCTTCAGTTACGGAAGAAAGAGATGTAAAAACTATTATTTCCTGGGTTGCTTACCTGGCTAGGATTAGAAGACCAAGTCTATCATATTTGCCTCGGAAGAAGCTAAATCCCAAAGAGGTATAAACCTGCAGGGTAAGTATAGGTTAAATCCATTTTCAAAGTAACTTCATGCTGTCAGCACTGATTTTTCTATTTACTTCAGAAGTCAATAGATATTAAGATCACTGGAGACTGGATTTAAAATCAGTTTCATGTGATAGAAGCTCTGTAATATGCGTAACAGGGTATTGCTATAGAGTCTTGGGCCAAGGCATCTTGATTTTATCTGCTATATTAATCATGAATCTTTTTTTTACAGAGAACATCTATATTGTTGCTATAGGAATGTGTAAGCTGGGCCATTGTAAAGGCTGTGGCCAAACATGTTTCAGATGGATAAGCTGATTTTCCTAATATTTGAAAAGGATTTTATTTGAAAAGCTATGATACGGAATAGAGTAGGAAATAATCACACCTGTTGTTATGTAATGTGCAATTAATTTTGTATCTAATATCAAATATAATTCTTCATTAAAGTCAGGTCAGTCCTGTATTATAAAATATAAACTGACATTTGACAGAGTGGTGTTTTTTTTAAGGAAAAATAAACATGGTGATTTGGCATATTGTTTTTAACAAGATAAAAAGATTTAATTCCTCATCCATGAGAGAAAGCTGGTATTATTTATCTTTTATTGGATATATTTTTTAAAACTGGCCATACCCATTAAAAGGACTTGAAATCCAACACAATGGCAAATGCAACAAAATTAATTAATTTTAATAATTTTACTTCAATACAGTAAAATTATTTAAGTTTTTGTCCTGTCCACTACAGCTGATACGCAGCTGCCTAGCATGAATAATATTCTATAGACATCTGTGGCAGTTAAAAAAATCCAGGAATTATGAAAGCTATGCCAAAATGGTGAAACTAATGGAGCCTGCTAATTCATTTTATACAATAATGCAATGACAAGTGACAATTTGACCATGCATTTTAAGTGAGTACTCATTTTTACTTGTAATTTCATATGAATACCCGTTCAAGTGTTTAAAGGAGAGTACTATATAGAACAGCCTTTATAATATTTGCTCTGCTGTAACTATATTTTAAGGAGAATTTTTTATCTTGCATTTTAATTCATGCTAAATGTCAGTCTGTTACATGATGTTTTAGCTGATATTTGCCACTTTAGCCTTTTTCTTAATAGACACCTTGTTTTCCTGTTTATCATAAAGATGTATGTTCTGTATTACTGAGTTGCATACAATCATACAGATTTATGATCTAGATATTTGTTTGTGACATACACAAAAGTTGTTTTACAGATCAAACAGCTTCAAGTTATTGCCTTGATTTAAGGCATTCTACTTAATACAATTCTGCCCAAGTTAGTGCTCCTTCAGGACATCCCAGGGCAACTTTTATTTCTTGCACTGAGAAGTAATTCAAATCTTGGTTAGTTTAAACACTAACACAAACCAAGAAAATTACTGTAAATCTTTGTAACTCCTAGAGGTAAGGCTGAGCCACCCTGGAATGCTACTAGCTGTAATCAAGTCATAGAATCATAGAATCATTTAGGTTGGAAAAGACCCTTAAGATCATTGAGTCCAACCGTTAACCTAACACTGCCAAGTTGTCCTGGTTTCGGCTGTGATCATTTTCTTCCTAGTAACTGGTATTGTGCTGTGTTTTGGATTTAGGATGAGAAGAATGTTGATAACACACTGATGTTTTAGTTGTTGCTAAGTAGTGTTTATACTAAGTCAAGGACTTTTCAGCTTCTCATGCCACCCCACCAGCGAATAGGCTGCAGGGCACAAGAATCTGGGAGGAGACGCAGCTGGGACAGCTGACCCAAACTGGCCAAAGAGATATTCCACACCATATGACGTCATGCCCAGTATATAAACTAGGGGGAAAGCTGGCCAGGGGCCGCTGCTCGGGAACTGGCTGGGCATAGGTGGGTGGGTGGTGACCAATTGCTTTGTACGTCACCTTTTTTGTATATCCTAATTCTATTATTGTTATTATTATTATTCTTTTCCCTTCCTTTTCTGTCCTATTAAACTGTCTTTATCTCAACCCACCATGGCAGGGAGTGAGCGAGTGGCTGCGTGGTGTTCAACTGCCTGCCAGGTTAAACCACAATGCAAGTCCACCACTAAACCGTGTCCCTAAGTGGCACCTCTACACATCTTTTAAATGCAAGTCATTGAAAGCTTGATTAAAAGTGGAATACAAATAATGTTAGAATTACAATAGCGTACCTGTTTTATACACATCATGTCAAAGAAGCATCTCAACTGACCCTTGCAATGCCTTTGTGCGAAGGTGATTAGGAAATCATAAATGTAATATAGAGGAATTAAATTCAGTGTTCATGACAGCTCTGCTTAGAATGATTTAACACATACTGCTAGTGACAGCCACCACTAACATAACAAGTGAATCTTGATTTTAATTTAATATTAACATGATATGGTTCGCTTTTCCCCTCTTACACCTTTTCCCTGTTTAGTATATGAATAAATTCAGTTAACATACTCTGAGCACTCAGATAGCACTTTGCAGGCTCAGAAGCCCTTTGCAAGAAATGTTGACTTTCTATGGCAACAGGGCCAAAAAGGGGTTCCGCCTCCTCGCTAGAACCTTTAGGCACAAGAGTTAGGATAGTAACAGTTATGGTCACCTTCATTTCACTTCAATAAATTCAATGACATGCATTCCATTTGCTGATATGGAACTGTTGAACTATTAGGACTATAAAATAATCCTGTATATTGAATTTGTGGATTTTCTGCTTTGAAATATGGATACTTTGCTACTGGTTTATTGGCAATTAGATCCAATATAAAGAACTGAATCTCAAGATATTATGAAGGACTAACTGTACAGGAATTGCATAAGTGACTAAAACTAGTTTTTCAAAGTCCACATTAACTCCTTGAATTGATCTGTATTTGGCAAAAATTTTTATCTTGGGAATATGATTTTACAGTAGAAAAAGAATGTGTTTCACCTTGTTCCTGGTACACAGTGGAAAATGGTCCAGAAAATTACCATATGGTGCATTTTTTTCCTTTGATACCTTTTCCACACTGGGAACTTTTTAAAGGCATGCCATTATGCATATGTCTATAGTGGATAGCTGGTACTTTTAACTGTGTTTCTAGGTAGGAGTAGAAGAGCAACAGGAAGACTTATAGCTCTTACAAAGGTGCAGGATCTCCATGGGGTTCCACAGACTCCTGTGGAAACCGAGAGCTACAACCTCGTGTTCTTACCTGCAGTACTGCTATTCCTTCAGAAAAGGGTATAAAGTATTTAACCTGGGGAAACTGTTGCAGGTCCTGGCTCCCATGACAGAATTTTCCCTTTAGTGAAAAAGAACAACATAGTCCTTTGAGGAATTTCCACCTTGTCTTACAAGTCATCTGTGCTGAGTTGACAACTTGTTTCACCACATTTACAGTGATGTTAAATAAGGTCATTCAGAAAATGTAATTGTGCTGGTGTTAAAGTAAGTTAACCCTGATGTATTATAATATTAAAATATTCCAAATTTAAGAATTGTTGTTACTTATATCTTTACATTTAAGGATGGAAAACTACAATCTCTGCTAGATCATCATATAGGAAGAACTGTGTAAGACACACTACATTTTTCTTCTAGATTTGAATCATAAAATACAGTTATTCTCACTGATAGGCTTTGTTCTGTGTATTTTCAGACCGAGGTAAGTATTTCTGAGTAATGTAACTGCCCTAGAGTAGTGTGGGTGTGGGTGCGCATGTGGCCGGGGCAGGAAGGAATACATATTTCAGAAAAGGGTTTAACATGTCTTCTTCCAAAATATATAAAATAGATATCTGTTCTTTCAAAATCCTGTCATCATAGTCATGGAAAGACATTCAGAATTAATTTAATGCAAAATCTTTCTTATTAGTTTCAGACTTGTAGCAGCTGGAGCAGGACATTTTCATTTTGTATGAGCAATTCTCATTCTAAATGAATGGAATGTGGATCAGTGTTTCCATATTAAGAGATGGTTCTGCCACAGCTCATCTTTTCCATCAATAATAGATTCCTGTCACCCCTGGCAATTAAGAAATCCTAGCTGGTACGGACTGTTTTCAGATGTGTTTCAAAATGAAACTTAAGCAAAGGTTCTTCTGTTGGTAGTTTGAATCATTATTTGCCTTTACTCAGTTTGCAGATGCATGTCAAATACACAAGCATTTTTACAGTGTACTTGATTAATTCTTTAAGTTAGAGATCGTCTGTTCACCGTCGCTCGGAGGCAGATTTATTGGGATGGGCTAAAGTCCTTTCTTCTCTCCTCACAGCCTACCCCATTAGCACTGTCAGCCATCATCATGATGGTGAAAAAAAAATCTGTATAACAATGTTTCTCCCATAGCCGCATCATGACGGTTAAAGCCTATCCATAACAATGCCTTGATTTATTCAAAACACTTTTAATTTTCCATTAAAGCTTAATGATACTTCTCCCAGTCTTTTCTTAGCTCTGACGAGACAAAAGCGTGACTATTGTTTATCAGCTAAGCAGTTTGTAGGAATCCCAGAAATGTATTGTCTTATATTTGGTTGACATTGTGTGACGCTGCTTTCTTAATGCTGGGGTAATGGGGCTGTGGCGGTGCACTTCTTTCCCCCTCTCCAGGCTGATTTACGAGGTCGGGAAGGCTCGCTAGCCCTTCGCGTAAGTGTCACGAGCTGGGCAGTGAAGCGACCCTTGGCTGTGCCAGGAACTCTTGCACAGCTAAGACAGGGAGATACGCTGTGCGTCTCAAGGATTCCTGCTGCCCGGCAGAGGCGGGGGACGGGAGCAGAGATAGCCACTTCTCATAACAACCTGCAGCCAGTGCTCTCTCATAACAACCTTGAGACATCACAGTCCTCCCCTGACAGCCTTGGAGCATCCCATATCTATGTTTCAAGTTATTCTCAAACAGTCTCGGAATTTTCCAGCGCAGCTGAGATTCCAGCAATTTGTTGATTGCAAAAGTCAATGATCTCCCAAATCTATAAACAGCAGTACTAAGTGAGGCCCTTTGAGCTCTCCTGGACCGCAGTGGGCTGCGACCAGCATCTCCTTCTGAGCGGGACGCCTTTCAGAGCTCGCAAACTTTCCAGTTTGCAAAAATCAGAGGTCTGTCGCCAAAAGCCGACATGACCTGGGCTGATGCTCTCCGCTCCTTGAGGCTCAACCCTTTGCCCATTGAGAAAGATGCCAAAGCATTCAATGTGAATATTTTCACTGACCTCGAGGGGAATTTTTAACAGATATAGCTCTTTTACTCTCTTTTACTCTCTTCTATGTATATCTCTTAGTGTCTTCTTGCATGTGCATGTACTAACCTGAATAGTCTATAGTAAGTATATTATAGCAAGTATATTATAAGTTATTACTTTCAATTTTATACTTAAAATTACTGTTGTGAATTTTATTCAACTGTGAATGAATTTTAGGCTGCTATTATAATCCCTTTAGATATAAACCGTTGACCAAGTCTAGGACTAGGAGTTGATCCAGCCGCACCTAGTCTCCGACAGGAGTTTAGAAAGCAGGGGGGTCTTCTCTGAAGCTCGTGACTCAACGGGAGGGTCTCCCCTACTTTTCCACATTCCCAATCTTTGTGCAAATCACAAGAAATTAATTCTAACTTGATTTTTCTTTGTAATATTTCTTTTTATCCTATTACGATTTCGGTCTTTATATACGTAAGTTTAGTCTGATTCTAGCTTAATTTTCCCGAGTGCATTTCATCCATGTACTAAGTAATAGAGTGAACCTTGCCATCGAATTCTGTGAAGTCACACTCTCATATAAATTTCTGTTAAATCATTTGTCTATTGCTAATACAGTTGGAGGTGATTCTTTAAGCGATCTGAACCCCTTCTCTCTCATTCTGCCCCCCGTGACAAGGGGTGTCTTTCTGACCGCTTGGTTGTTTTCTAACGGATTCCCAGCATATAGAAGCACGCACATAATTCAGAATCAGCTTTGCAAGCTTTTTCACTGTCCTTGGAGTCACCATGGTGTTGTTCTACCAGTGACTGGTCCCTAATCAGTACCGTCAGGGAGCAGCAAGGGCCAAGCTGCAGAAGAGAAGCGTCGGTAGGGGCCAGAATGGAAGTGGAGACTCCAGGACACATGTATATCTTCAGAGGTGTTCCTTACAGGACGACTAGGTCACAGCAGAATTTTAATCAAACAGAATGACCCATATCTGTCCTTTGCATAAGTGAGAAAAACTATGCTGAAGTCCATGAAGTTGATTCAGGATTAAATGTAGCCTGTGAAACAAAATGAGGTAGAGTCCCAGTGCCATAAAAAGTTAAAATAGACTTGTGTGGTATGTACCTAGAGTCTTTATGGCGGCAGGTGTACATTCCCAGGAAAATAGCCAAGGACTTTATAAGGACGGCTCTCAACTATGCAAAACAGATGAGAACCCCTTCCTAGCAGTAAATAAACTTGCTCATCTTGCGTCTGAGTCATCAAAACTTGTCTGTCAGTGACTTCTAATTGCAGGTCTTTTAACCCTTTGTCCTTATTCTTGCCTACTTTTCCTATTAGTAAAATGTAACAAGTATATATAAATAATTATAATAATAATACCTATGCAGAAAAATGTATTCCTATTTTTACAGGGAGGATCTGACAAAAGAATTCCTTCCTGAGCTTTTATCTGCAATGGTATTGTTATCGGTCAGCTTTTTTGCTTTTTCTTATGCATGCACACAACCGCTTTTCAGAACATGATAATTTCAGATCTTTAACATTTCACCTAATTTATTCAGCCCAGCAGTCTGAATATTCACATGAGAAGAAGGACATTTCCAGTGATGTTGAATGCTGAGGTATTTATGCTATGGGTTAGCATGCGTGTTAAAAGAAAGGTTTGGGAAAGACAAAAGGCTGCTGTTGTGCCTTTAGATTTCTGAGAAATTAAATTATTTTTAACCAATCCACCATTTTTATATACTGATATACGTAAAAGGTTAACACTACTTCAGGTGTAGAGATTAAGGGGAAAGATCATAAATCTTGTGATGGAGAAGCTGATGATGGTCTAAAAGGACATATTCTCCAACTGCTTTGCGGATCTGAAGACTAACACAAGGACACAGTATGTTACAAAAGGGAACTAAAATGTTCCTTGCCTTCCTGCCTGCTTCTCCAATTGGAAGCCAGGGATGTTTTTCAGCCAGAAAGTCTTTGCGTGCAGGGGAACATTAGATTATGAATCTGTTTTGTCATTAAAAGCCTACGTCTTTGCTAAAAGTTCTGGAGATGGTAATGGATTATCATAACTGTTCATTTAAATTTGTTTTGTCCTGATCATGTAATGAACAACAGAATGTTGCAGCAGAAACATGTACATGGCAGATTGTCCATGTATACGTCAGGCTCACTGAAAGTAAAGGAAGTTTGCTGTCAGAGTCCTCAGCTGTATCAACAGTTTGGGATGGGATCACCACTTAGCCTGTGGGAAGCGTGAGTGTTGCTGCTGAAGCTCACTGTGATAATGCCTGTGCTGTCTAGGTACAGACCGACTACGCAGGTTTCTGTGATCTCTGCTGAGATGCATGTACCTGTTTCTCAATTCGTACAATGCATACAGCGCATACTCTGCTTTGCACAATTCTGTTAGCAGGGAGCTAAACCTGGCATGATTGCTACAGAGGCTTCTCTGGCAAGAATTCCTGGCAAGAATTTTAAGGAAGGGTTTGCTTGCAATTAGCTGATAGAAGGTTATAATCAATGATTACTTGCAGCAGAGAGCACAGTAACCCATTGTCAAACTGTAATGGGAAAAGAAGATGATATTTGTGAAGAGAAACTAAGTATTATATTGTGATTGTTCTTTATTCTCAAATATTTACAAAATTAGAAAATTACAAATGCTGTGGTTGGTGGTGTTGCCTTTGACCATTTTTTAGTTAGCGTTAACTATGTCTTTTAAGAAAAATATGGGAAATACAGTTAAAACGTTGTGTAAAGCTATTATAGATTTGATTTTGTGCATCACCATGGTGAAAGTCTGGTTCTATCTCTCCTAATGGGCAGTTTGTTGGTGAAGACTCATGGTATGAAAATAATTGCTTCTGGGTGCATCACTTTTAAAAAGTCCTTGGCAAACCAGCTATCACAGAGAGTTAGATAACAAGGACATACTGGGGCCTCTCTGTGGTACGGTCTGGGCTGTGTCGGAAGCGTGTGCCCACACTCTGGAGCTCTGAGTTCAGATACCATTGAATGTGGGCAGATTACGGTAAGATAGCTAAATAGTTTCCACCCCTATCTGTCTGTTCCACTTCTTTCCTGAAAGCTTGTATTTCCATGATAAGGGGAGGTAAAAAGCCTGAAAGTGCCTTTAAAATTGCATGGGCTGAAGGTGGAGAAGGTGGCCGAGTTGCCTATATTCCTCTGTGAAATGTGTGTTACCCGACAAAAGGGAGGAAGCAACTGAAAACCAAACAGGGTCTGAAGTTCTGCACAGCCTTCGTTTCCCCTCTGGTACAGGCCAGATAGATCCTGTTTCATTTATTATTAAAAGTCCTGCTGAACTTCTGGAAATTGATATCATGGAAGAACATATTTTGTGTGGAAAAGTGCCGTAGAATACCAGTGAGGAGAGTGTGACTGCAAATGACAGTGGGAGTGTTTTTATTTCATCTAAGTTTGAAATAGGAGAGCAGGATAGACTGCTGAAAGCAACTTTAGCAATGCAATATCCAGTATCGGGAGAACAAACTCCTTTTGTTTCCTGACCTCGGCCTCATCAAACAAACCAAGAGAAAAGTGTTATTGAGCTGGAGGAATCTGTTTACTGGAAAGAATACCAAGGCTCTACGATGGCATCTCACAGCACAAAAGATGTTGGAACAGAACAGACATATTCTGGAAAAGAGAAGCAGCAACGATGCACAGATGACAGCAAAGTCAATGGAAAATGAACTTGCACGAACTACAAAGTAAACCCTGTCAATAATTTTGATTCCTTTATTTAGCTGACAGCTGTACCTAAAATTGATCTCAGTTATACTGATGTAAGATGTTTTAAGGACTGTTTAATTGACATGTGCATTTAATTCTGTGTGAAATGTCCCAGTTAAATATGCTTGTGCCTTCAAAAATGCATGATGTGGTTGAGTGAATAATAGTGAAAAATACCTATTCAAAATTAATGTTAATTTTCTCTATTGTAGAGTTAATTAAGCTAACTGTTTCTTAGTGCTTTCCTGCAATGAGCTCTGGAAGCTCCTGATCATCTTGCTGTAATATCAAAGATTTTCTTTAGCATTTGTGCTTTGTTTTCCCTACCAAACAGGCTTCAGTATATGAATATTATTATACTCTATATCTTGATGTCCATTCTTTGGTATATGTAATTAATCATGTAAGCTACATACTTTGCCTCTTGACTGGATGATACACTTTCAAAACAGGAAAAATATAGTGTATCATAAATAATGAATTTTCACATTAGATTCTTGTATTAATTTCCTTATTTTTATTAAGCTTTATGACTTTTCTGGAATTTATTACCACTTTTGAATACTTATAAATTAGTGTAAGTAACAGCAGCCAACTGAATTCTCTGCTTTTATTCAAAATCACTTCTATTACTAATAAAAATATAAATATATTAATTTATGTATGATCCTACAAATTCTATTCCAATATATTATCAAGTCTCTAAGAAGTATGTACAAAAAGACATAAGACGAAAATAAATTTTTAAATAATAGCCCAAAAGTTATAAAATGCAATTCTGGTTTATATCTTTACCTGTAGCAAAAAAAAATTGCTATAACTTACAAGATGGAACTCATCATCTGAAAGCAATGATACACTTTGCCTTTTCATAGACCCATTTCATCCTGCGGGTGAGCTACACGCACACCAAAAAATTACCAGCTTCGACAAAACGTGTGCAATAAATCATGCGACCCTTCCCCACACCTGCAGAAAGAGTTGGGTAAGCAGTTGAATCTTGCAGGGTGTCCTGAAGGTCGTCATCTCAACCTCAGGCTCTCCTGCACCAGAGCAGTGAGAGCAGGTGTCCCGCACACCTCGTCTTGTTCACCCTGAGGTGACAGGCTGCCGCCTTCATTTGACATAGTTCCTTCGGCATGCCTGACAGTGTCACGTCCTCTCGGGCTCTTGAGGAATTTGTTTATCTAGGAGAAAAAAAAAAAAAAAGATCAATTAACTGTAGCTCCCCTGCAGATCCCCAACGGGCTGGGACATGATGCGTTGATAGACTCAAGGGATCAACCCAGTCTAAGCAGCATGTCATTTTGTCAGGCATCTAAGGAAACATGTAGGAGGTGTACGGTTTTATATTTTCTATAGTTAGATCTGACTTCTGCAAACCCTTTCTCAGTGTCTGAAACTGAACATCCTCTTGATATTTAAATTCTGAATGTTACTGTCTCTCCTGACCAGCACCGATGTCACAAGCTGAAATCTCGGATCCCTGCTGAAACAGCACTGCCAATTTGTTGGATTCTGAACAGATTTTAATCCTTCAAATTTTATTTTTGTGCTCGTTCTCTTTCCACAACCTGTTCTCCTCCCCCACTGCTGCAGAGTCCTGTTATTCTGGATTATACATGGCAAAAGAACGGAATGGCAGATGGGACTGCTCCATATTTAATGCCTTCGGGGAGCAGAAGAACGCAAGGGCGTGCAGAGCACGTGTGGTCCAGCAGCGGTCTGTCCAGTCAAACCCTCAGAAATGTGGGAAGCTAGTGCCCCAGGAGGGAGAGTCACATAGGCAGAACAGCGCAGTGGGCCACGCTTCTGGTGCAAGAAAACTCACTATTCCCTCATGAATTTATGAAGCACTCAATCTGATATTTTGTAAATGGGCTCAGAGGGTGGGGGAAGGTTTGGAAGGGAAGGCATGTGAAGAGGGATACCATCACCTCCCTGTTTCTCCCCTGCTGGCTGGGAGGCGATACAGTGGATGGGCACTAACAGTACAAAAACGTGATTGTAGCTATATTGAATCTTTGAAGCTGTACTTCAGTGTGATCTATGCACTCATTTACAGAGATAGGGAGAGTGACACATTTTGCATAATGACCTGCTTTATCATGTTCATATATCCCTTGTCCCCGGGTGTTGTTGCATTGTTTAGTGATCCGCACAAAATCTGTCTTTTGCCTTAAAAGCAGTGATTTAGCTGGTGAGACAGGGTAATGCAGAACCCTGAGCAAGCTGTACAGATGGAAGACCTTTTCCCCTTCCAATATACTCTTCAACTTTCAAAGCAGTCTCACTCTAAAGAGAATTTTTCCTGGTCTTCAGTCTGCTCGGTCTCGCTAGCTTCACTTGCTGGGAGAAAAGAAAGGGACTGAGCTTCTGGGCCAGTCGTGAGGGGATGACACGTATTCCTCCCTCAGATGAACAATAGTAGAAAGGAAAGGCAGGCATCTGCCACACCACACATTTTTATTTTTTTTTAGCAGCTGAGATGATTAAGCGTGAGCCTGCAGAGCTAAGCGCCTGAGCAGGAGCTGAAAAGCTTTGGGAAAAGCCCGTGCCCGAGGGTGTGCGTAGGGAGGTTAGTTTGGTGTCTGGACAAGTCTGAACTGTCTCTAGAGTACGCACAAACAGCAGCAGTCTCAGACAGTGGGCAGAAACCAGGAATATGCGGTGAACAGTTAATGCATCCTGTAACGGCAAAGCAAAACCCAGCAGCCCTCTTCTTCCAAGTGTGAGATGCAGTCTGCATTCAAAAAAAACCCCAACAAACCATACAGGCCCTTTATTAATCATCTCTGCTGATCCGCAACAGCTCCTTCAGATAAATTATAAAGTGACTGGTGATGGCCCCCGGCAGGGCAGGACCACCACGCTTGTGCCCCTGCCCCTGGCAGAGGATCCCGGTGGGGCAGACACCGGTTGCCTGAGCGAGCACCGTTTTTTTAAGAAGTGCTCAATTTTCTTTGCCTTCTCTAGTGCCACCTGGTGTCGGTTCCTTGAACGGGGATGAATTTCAAACACTATTTTTTACAAGGCCCCTCTGCTCTTTTGCGTGTCGATCTTCTGAAGGCCCAAAAGATCGGCCCTGCCCGACCTTTTGCATGGACGCAAGCATCATTTCTGCGGGCACACAACGAGGGATCTCCAGTGTTTGGGGGAAAAGCACGTGGTCCTGCTAACTGAAGCTCTCCTCCTTTCTGCTGGCCAGCTGATAACTTCAGCTGGATATTCCATATAAACCTGCTTTCACGTTCTTATGCCATCCTCCTTATAACAAAACTAATATTAATATTACCAATTTTACTGTTTCATGCTGATAAGCAGTGGCAGGTTTGTAACACAGCTTACCAAGAAGTTGCCGTGTCAAAGAGAGAAAAGGTCTCTGTGCAATCAGACATGAGCTCCGATCTGTTCCAGCGTTGTTCTGTTTTCTACAGCAGGACAATATTAGATTCAGATCCTGGTGCTTGTTTTACCAAATGTCATGTCTCAGTGTTTGTGTTTTACTTGTCCCATTTCTCTCTGCTCTGGTACTCTTGTGTTCTCAGGTTGCACTTGTTCAGCTGCATCTTCTGAAGCCAGGCTCGGTAGAAATATAATCTGGAGAGCTCACCAGGAGAGATCTCTCTCCCAACAGTCTGTAACTTGTTCTTATCATGCAGCCAAATGGCCTCATGTTTTTATTAAATTACCTTATACAAGACCAATTTTGTTTTAGACATCAGAAATCCAGAGTTTGCTGACTCTTTGCTCTTTCTATCATTTCCAGCTGAGAGTTGTAGTTTTTAAAATGTTAGCTTTCTCTGGACAGTTTTGCCCATTTCCAAACAATGATTAATTTATCCTTAAAATGCAATGGGTGATTAAATCAGAGAAAATTTATGATTAGCAGATGCACACAATATGTTAGCTGAGCCAGTACTTATTAACATAGTAGTTCCCTTATTAGATTAATTTTTTCAAACAGCCCCCTCAGAACTTCTTTCCACTACTCTGCATGAAGATACGTGGAGTCCGTCATCTGGAGTTATAACTACATTGACGTATAACAAAAAGGGTCACTTCTCACAAGGATAAGCCTCCCGGTTCCCAACTCCATACTGGAACAAGCCTTGGGCACCCAGGAGCCCCCTCCCTCTGCCCTGCTTTCCACGTACAAGTGGGCAACGTGCGGGGCCCAGATGTGAGCGATGCTGCGCTCCCCAGGAACCAGCACCCCCGGCCCGCTGGCAGTAGGCTGTACAGCTCTGCTGCAGCAAACGTCAACGGATAAGCACAGGTAAGGCTGTAACACTGTGGTACATCACCAAGAAACGTGCATTTTCTCCTACTTGCCTAACCTTTTAAAGAGTCAACACCAGTGTAACACAGGTAGTAAGTACGGGCTAGATAAATGCAGTGGTGGTGGTGTATTATCGTCGCTGAAGAATTGCTGCAGCTCCCTATGATATAGGGCCTTGCATAGTAACAGCAAATGGAAATTGAGAACCCTGAGCCAAGGCTGAATGCATGGCAGTACTCCCGCCTCACGTATGCAGGGCAGTCTATAATTACGCAGCCACAGACTTTCTTTTTTTCCCAACAGCTTCAGATACTGTGATGTCCTCCCATGATAAACATGACTACCTTTCTCTTAGGCAAACATAACCAGGCACCTGGAATCCTAAGGTGCCCACAACTGAATTTAGGTGCCTCACATTACATTAGAAAATTCAGGAAAATTTCTGATTTTCAGCTAACACTGATTTTTCAAGTACTAGCTCATGTAAGGTTTGCTGTCGAAATTCTTTCTCAAAGACTGTGTTGGAATTTCTCAGTGTAATGTTTTCCATCTTAACTGTTTGATAAACAGTTCTGTCTGGTTTCTGTCCAGTGGAGGAAGCAATTGGGAAATGAAATGAACCTGAACAGTATCCTGAGTGGACTTTGCTTTGTTTGATTATTTGATCACATACTTGGTTGTCTCGGTGTCTGTAAAAGGCAGGACAACAATCCTTGCTATTCAGTTCTATAAGAAATCAGAAACAACTGAGGGCAAATCTCATTTCTTCAAATTACTGGGAACTCATTTGGAGAAAAGATATTCCTAAACAAGATTGTTAGAAGACTTTTACACAAAGATTTGTTATTATACTCTCTCCCTCATAAAGCAATAGTAATAACTGTAATCATAATCCAGTGAATTCCAATCTTCATGAGAAAAACTATTCTTTCTAAATCATTGGGAACATAGCGTTCACTATTTTTTCTTATACTGGGGATAAGAGGGTTTTCTGAGTTTTAAAATGCTTTTGGCATTAGAAAGATAATAATGACTTCTTTCTGCAGGTTTAGGAAACCTGAACAATCTGTTCATAACAAATGTATGCTGCTGGTGTGCCTTCTAGAGATGTGCTGAGTACATATCCCTGTCTTTAAATAGAAAGCAGTCAAAGGATAATTGCAGCATTTAAAAACACTGAAAGCATTCTAAGTAGGAAGGAAAGATGATTCTGTGGTTAAAGTACAAGAAAAAGAGAATATCTGTATTATATTCCTGGGCTGGGCAGATATTTCCTTTATAACCTTGGGCAAAATGCTTCATTTGTGCCTGTCCACATTTCCATATTTTATTCTGTATACAATGGGGATTCTAACCATTTTCTGACTCAGAGAATACTAAAACTGTTTGTGCAGGGATGGACATCCTGAGATGGAAGGTGTTATCTGACTGTTATTATAAATGGAAACACTGGATACATCTACATAGGCTCTCAGTTAAGAGCTGATGTAATCACACAGAGGAAACCCAAGAAATAAAGTCAACAAACCTCCTTCTCAAAGGCTCCAGTTACTATCTGATTGTATCTTTCGTGTATTTATGTCTGTCTCTGGGAGCCTGACTCTCCTAGAATATGCTTTTAACTGCCACAGAATTGCAGGAGGGAGGAAGTGTTGAGATTAGTTTCTAATCCACCAGCTATTATATTTAAGAAATCTTTGACAAGTATAACACAAAGAAGTCACCTACAGAAAAACTACCCTGCCACAGGACAAAGAAATGTTCCTGCAGGTAGGAGCCAAACATGGTTCCCCTGCTAAATCACACACCTAAGAATTAGCAAATCTTTGTAGCTCCAGTGCTGCTCTTTTTGTCTATAGCCCCTCTATTGCTACTAGTTCAACAGTGGTGATAATAAACTGCACTTTGAAATTCTACAGCATCCTATAATCTGAGCATCTGGGAGCATGAAATGTAGGCTTGGATTCACAAAGACATTTACAAGCCTAAAACCCATCAATTTTTTAACAGCCATGGGGACACAAAGTCCTACATCCCTTTGTAAATTCAGGCCTTAAAAGTCACTTTGTTAGACCAATTTATTGCACCTCTTAACTTAATAGAATATGGTAGCTTTTTAACGAGGTATAGCAAAATGATTCAATAGCTTAATGCAGGAAGCAGAGAAAAATACAGTATCGACTAATTTAGATACATGGGATATTAATCGTCAGGCTAGAATGTGGCAGGCAGGAACACTAGGAATTGTTCTTATTCTCTTAAGAAGGCTATGGATTGAAATTTGTTTATGTCTTTCCTTACAAATATGTAGTAATATACACAGACTTCTCCTAATACTGTGAATGAAGTCAATAATTTCAAGAATTGTAATGGAAAAAAGCTCAGGCTGGTATGAAGTGGACTTTAGGAGATGGATGATCAGCTTCATGATATGAATAGTTCACTAAAGTGAATAGCAATTTTTCTTCCAATATTTGTAGGAAGACGAAGCTCAAGATGTATTCTGCAGGGGATATTGTCACCTTGACAGTCATTTTTGTCTGGAAGTATGGTACATATTGTTACAAAGTAACTAATTGCTATACTCAAAGCTTCAGGAAAGAAAATGACTGTTTTCCTCTATTTTTAAAATTGTTTACCCTATTCATTTAACACAGCTAGAGATATAGCTAATTTCATCATTTTCTTGACTAGATTATTGGAAAGGAAAAAATTAGTATCAGAAAAACTCTCCAAACACTGAGAGGAGAGCAGAAAAATCAATAAACACTTTAAAAAGCATTGTAGAGTGAGATCTTCAGACTGACCCCTTAAAGAGTACACTGTCAGAAAACTGCCAGTTCAAATACAATCACAAGACGACATTGCTTATCAGTTTATGAATATTTTTGACGTTTAAAACAAAAACATAGGAAGAATTGGTTCCTCCTTTGCCAACTGGTTGCTGTCTCTTCTCCCCTGTGATATAAGGAAAAAACCCAAACTTTGACCTTGTGGCTTTCAGCTCACACAGATGTGGGAGTTGCTATTGGCAGGAGAAATAATGCACCTGGGGAAATAAGTAAACAAAGTAAGGTTAATAAAATAAAAAAATAACAAACAAAAAAGCCCCTCTGACCTTATTGCTTTATAATGAGTTAGCTAAAACAACACCCCCCTCCAAAAAAAGAAAATTGATCCAAACACTCCAATTACCTTGTCATTCCTGCTTGCACAGTATTGCAATGCTTTGTAGAGCTTTGTTATTGACTTATGCTGTATTTAATGAGTTACTTTTGCCTAGTGATATTATCACACTTATAGGAATAATCTCCTTGCAAATACATTAGTACATCTTTTTTTATTGGTCTGCTACATACCATTTTTGTATTGAGTGTCTTATTTTGATAGTTCCCACACACACACTTTGTCTAAGGCTGGGAAAGATCAAAAGCCTTTGCTCTAAAATACCGGAGCCAGATATGGTCAAAGCTCCTATTGAAAAGCTGATGCTGTATACAAAATGAAACATATATTTGGAAATACGAACTCAGTTTTATTACAGAGCTTCATTCTCCAGGCTCCCTTCCAAAATTATTGCTCTGCTTTTTAAAATTAAATAGTTGTCATAAAGTGGCTTTAACTTTCAAAAATATTTTGACAGTATTTTGTGGGGTTTTGACAAAACAGAAGCGTTCTTGCAAAACATTTTCACCAAATCACTTTCTGGTAGAAGAGAATTTGATGTGATTTCTTTACTGCAGCTCCATGTATGTAACATGACTGCGATACTATGGGCAGCACAGGAAGTTAGAAAACATCAGGTAGTTTTACTGTGCTTGTTGAAAAGCCTGTTTGCTGGCTGCAGTTATCGTATTCATTAGAAAGATATATAACACTGTCCATCCCTGTGTGATCAATAACATTTAATATTGAGTGGGACTCAACGCGTGTGTGTGTGTGTGTGTGTGTATATATCTTCATGTTGGAAAAGAATTCTGTTTATGGCTAAGAAGTACTGGGCTGGTAAAAATGAAACTTAACAGGTACTGGAGGCACCACCAGAAGAAAGACAACTGTTCTAAGAAGCAAAACACCAGTACTACTTCCAGTTTATAGGATAGCTAGTATTATTCATCTAAAATTGTTATTTTACCTTAAAAATTGAAAAAAAAATCCAAAATAAAAAATGAAAATGTCCTTCGTTTTGCCCTTATATAGCTTAAGTCATAGTTTCTGGCACGTCTTCAATATTTCAAAACACAGGTTTCTTTTTTGATACACATGCCAGTTCAATGGACTTTCCGTAGGTATATGGCATTGTGGAACACACTTCAGCCTCCTCAGTCAGCAGAACAGCTTAAGTGAAGAGTTTTGAAAAAGGACAGATGGTAGGAATACTGTGAAAGTTACAACAAGAAGGCTGCGATGCAGAACTAATGCACTCGGGAGGGTTAAACTGTTTGGATCAAACTCTTTTCATCTGAGCCCTACTTGTGCACAGGGAAGACATCTACCTGAAATCAAGTCACAGCACCTCATCCTAAAACATACGGCCTTTCAAAGGTTAGATCTGTGGGCACCTTTATAACCTTTTAATACTCCCAACTCAGCGTAGTAGGGCTCTAGGCCGTTACAGGGTTGCCTGTGTCGAAAATACATGCTTAGGTACAGAAGCCAAATGGTGCTGAAGCCAGAAGTGACCCAGCTGCTGCTCCTCCAGGGCTGCCATACCCCAAGTAAGGCACAGACACTGTCCTCCGCTGTCCCCAGCCACTATAATTCTTGACATTGGTTATATGACACAAAAAAATTATGTCTATCTGGCACACTGGAATGCTGGAGATGTCAGCACGATGCCCTACTGATTTTGGCGTGTCCCACCAACAGCCAGAGCTATCTAAGGTATTGTGCCCTGTAGACATAACCATAAAGGAGTTAAGGAAACCAGAACAATTAACCCTCGGGTTTTTTATAAGGGTAAGAATCTTTTCTTAGCATTATTGCTTAGACTGAGAAAGCTGAAGACCAAAAGGGAGTATGATGCCCTCCAGTCTGATTTTGTGCACAGCGTACACACAACTCAGTAGCTTCTGTGTCAGTTTGTATCTGGTCACTAAGCCTGTAAGGGAAGGCTGATTTAAAATGTTTGAGAGATGGAGAAAGTGCCAAGCTCTTAAAAATATCTCTCTACTGATTGAATATCCTTATTGAATTAAACCCGTCATTTTTTCTAGCCTTATTTTGCCAAGCTTCAGCTTCCATCTCCTGCTGGATCTCATTGTACGTTCTTCTGTTATAAAGCTATTTACTATCAGAAATATGTTCTTTATGTAGCGGCTCTGAATGCAAGATTCTTTAAGCTTCTGTGGATAAACGAAATCCCTTGTAAGTCACTGTCATACTTTTAAAAGCATGCATTTAACTATGCTAACTGATGGATTTTCTACACTATGAAAAACCTGAATGGCAATTACTTTTTTTTATTGTCCAATGCTCAGAGGCCAAGCAGCAAGGTGAACTGAGCTTATAGTTATACAGTAAGAAAAAAGAGCTGAGATTTTTTCTTTCTTGCTTTTCAAAAATGAAACCAATTAAGACGATTCTGCATGTCCATAAAAATGCTGGGGGATATCTTAAGCTGATTTATGTGATCATAGCTGTACTGGAGTTGGTAGAACCACGATAACCTGCATACGCTAGCAACCTGCCTTATCAGAATTAGCATTTCTAAGACAGGATTGCAGGATTAATTCTTTTCATTAAGAAAAAAGCAAGGAGTTCTGTGAGCAGCAGAACTAATGAAGCTTAGTTTCCTCTATTTCCCAGCAATTTGCATCCCTTCTGCCTCTTTCTGACTACTTCCCATGTTACTTCCAGAGGTCTCTGTCCCTTACACCTTCAGTTCCTGCATCCTCCATCTGTCAGGCCAGGCAAGAAGTAGCTGGTACTGTAGCTGGTTCAGAGCTAGGTATAGCATGCTCTCCAAGGTGTGTATACCAATTAGCCAGTTTGCAAATAGCAAACACAGTAGGAGGAACTAAGTTCTCCTTACCTTTCTTTTCAAGGGGGCACTAACTTGGACCTTAGGACTCTCAGCCACTGAGTTCCTTAAAATTTGTATTAAGTTAATATCTTTAAGAACTCTATCCCTCTATTAAATTTGATTGAAATTGGTAAAGAGATCCAACAGTTATAAGGAGGCACTGACACACAGAATAACTGTAGAAGCCTCATTTCCTTAGGAAAAAGAAGCTAGAAATGAAAGGACACATTCCCAGTAATGTAACAGAATGGTCGGCTATTACAGTACTTCAGAAGCATAACGTAGGAGGTGGTTTTGCTGCAGTTGAAAAGCTTAGATTAGTAATTGTACTTCTGTTTGCAGGCACACACGAGTGAGCCCATTTTAATGGCATGTTCTTATTGTGCTGCTCCCTAATGTGTTGGTTTCAGAACGGTGACGCAATTGCCATGGGACCTGGGGAGATGCATCCGCGGGTCCTGAGGGAACTGGCAGATGAAGTGGCTAAGCCACTACCCAGAATATTTGAGAAGCCATGGCAGTCTGGGGAAGTTCCCACTGACTGGAAAAGGGGAAACATAACCCTTATTTTTAAAAAGGGAAAAAAGGAAGACCTGGGGAACTACAAGCCAGTCAGTCTCACCTCTGTGCCCAGCAACATCATGGAGCGGATCCTCCTGGAAACCATGCTAGGGCACATGGAAAATGAGGAGGTGATTGGTGACAGCCAACATGGCTTCACTAAGGGCAAATTGTGCCTGACAAATTTGGTGGCCGTCTGTGACGGAGTTACAGTGTTGGTGGATAAGCGAAGAGCAATGGATGTCATCTACCTGGACTTGTGCACAGCATTTGACATGGATGTCATTTACCTGGACTTGTGCACAGCATTTGACACTATCCCGCACGACATCCTCGTTTCTAAATTGGAGAGACGTAGATTTGATGGATGGACCACTCGGTGGATAAGGAATTGGCTGGATGGTCGCACTCAAATAGTCGTGGTCAATGGCTTGATGTCCGAGTGGAGACCAGTGATGAGTGGTGTTCCTCAGGGGTCAGTATTGGGACTGGTGCTGTTTAACATCTTTGTCGGCGACATGGACAGTGGGATTGAGTGCACCCTCAGCAAGTTTGCCGACGACACCAAGCTGTGTGGTGCGGTCGACACGCTGGAGGGAAGGGATGCCATCCAGAGGGACCTGGACAGGCTGGAGAGGTGGGCCTGTGCGAACCTCATGAAGGTCAACAAGGCCAAGTGCAAGGTCCTGCACATGGGTCAGGGCAGTCCAATGCACAAATAGAGGCTGGGCGATGAGTGGATTGGGAGCAGCCCTGAGGAGAAGGACTTGGGGGTATTAGTGGATGAAAAACTGAATATGAGCTGGCAATGTGTCCTCGCAGCCTGGAAAGCCAACCGTACCCTGGGCTGCATCACTAGTGTGACCAGCAGGTCGAGGGAGGGGATTCTGTCCCTCTGCTCCGCTCTGGTGAGACCCCACCTGCAGTACTGCGTCCGGGTCTGGGGTCCCCAACATAAGAAGGACACGGATCTGCTCGAGCAGGTCCAGAGGAGGCCATGAAGATGACCAGGGGGGCTGGAGCACCTCTCCTGTGAGGACAGGCTGAGAGAGTTGGGGTTGTTCAGCCTGGAGAAGAGAAGGCTCCGGGGACACCTTAGAGCAGCCTGCCAGTACCTAAAGGGGGCTTATAAGAAAGATAGAGGTTTTTTTATCACAGCCGATAGTGATAGGATGATGGGTGACAGTTTTAAACTAAAAGAGGGTAGATTCAGATTAGATATAAGGAAGAAATTTTTTACGATGAGGGTGGTGAGGCACTGGAACAGGTTGCCCAGAGAGGCTGTGGATGCCCCATCCCTGGCAGTGTTCAAGGCCAGGTTGGATGGGGCTTGGAGCAACCTGGTCTAGTGGAAGGTGTCCCTGCCCATGGCAGGGGGATTGAAACTAGGTGGTCTTTAAGGTCCCTTCCAACCCAAACCATTCTATGGTTCCACATAGTGGAAAAGCTGTATATAAAGGCGTTTCTATTTTGCTACTTAAAGATGCCGGACCCAGCATGAATTTGCTGAATAAAAGAAATGGAAGACAAGACATCTTGGAAAGTCAGTGTCCGTGTTAGGGGCTGACAAGCCCGGGGAGGGGGTCACCCAGAGCACCGCAGCCCGGCCACCCGCTCTGCCCGGCCGGCCGCGGGCCGAGGGGCGCAGGGGAGGTGTGGGCCGAGGATCTCGACGCGTTTTTCCAGATCCGCGTTGATTCGTTCACTATTTTGTGTGGGAAAGTTACCCACGGCAGTGAATTACAGCAAGCGCAGCCGCCCCACGGCCTGCGCCCGGCTTGTTCTTCTCGGAAGAGGAATGAGTAAGCCCGATCTCCCCGGGGTTTCTGAGGGACGGGTGAGAGGACGCTTCCCAACAATGGAAAGCTGTTGCAGAATGGGAATTTTCTATTTCCCATTTTTTGGGGAGATCGAGGGACATTTTTGGCCAGGGCTAGCACGCATCGCAGGCCTGGTCACAGCCGCGTTGCCTCAGAACCACCCCCCCCCCCCCCGGACCCCCAAAGCGGAGCCCTGCGAGCCCTCTCCCCGGGCTGTGCCAGGCTCAACGGCGGGGCTGAGAAGAGCCAGGAGGAGGAGGAGGAGGAGGAGGAGGAGGAGGAGGAAGGGGGTCGGTGTCTGCCCCGGAACGTCTGGGTGGTGGCGGCGGTTGCGCGGCGGAGGGTGTTCGTCGAGGCGCGCTCCGATCGCCCCCCCCCCCCCGCGCCCGCCCAGGGGCATTGTGGGTAGCGGGCTGCCGCCGCTGCGGCTTTCGGCGGGTTCTGTTAAAATGGCGCCTTAAGGCGGCGGGCGGGCGGCGGCGGGAGGTGTCGCCGGGTGTTTGCGCTGCTCAGCGTGGGGGAAGCTTCTCCTCCTCATCCTCCTCATCCTCCCGCTGTTATCCCGCCGTGCTCCTGGCTCTGCCGCCCGCTTTCCCTTCCCCACCTCCCGGGCGGCGATGGCGACTCCGGACCAAAAATCCCCCAACGTTTTGCTGCAGAACCTCTGCTGCCGCATCCTGGGCAAAAGCGAAGGTAAAGGTTTTCCTCAGCCATTCCACTAGCCCCCCCCCCCCCCCCCCCACCGGCTGCCGTTGGAGCCCGTGAGCGGGGGGGGGGGGGGGCAGGCGAGGCCGGTGAGGGGGGTGCCGGGGGGGTTTGGCGGCCCGGTTGATCCGCCCTGGTCCTCCGGGGGGTTCGGCTGCCGGCCGGGCACGGCGGCGGTCCCGGTGAGCCGGAGGTGCGGGCTGACGGGGAGCCCTGAGGCGGGGGGGTGTGGGGGGGGTTCCATTGGTGCCCTTCTGCCTTCGGTGGCTGCTAACGGCGTTCTGGTCTTGGCGGGGATGGGGCACCGCTGCCGGGGTGTTTGGGGCAAAAAGTGGCTCGTCTGCACGTTCAGGAATCTCTCCGCTTTCCTCCCGTGTGTGCTCAAGCCGTTGACATCCGCTAGGTCCCCTACAGCTTGACGCTGCTGTGATCCTCCAGCAAGGGAATGCATCTCTTGCCTGTTTGTGTAAGTTTCTATCTGTTGCAATCAAGGCAAAGACTGTTTTTAGTAAGCAGTTGGAGGGTGGAAAGGAAGAGGTGCATCCGCGAAGTCTCCTTTTTTAAGTTGCTGTCTTTGTAAGCGTCGCTCACTAGACAAATTCGTGCCATAGCTTTTGTTGTACCTGTTTTCTTGTATGAGAGATGGCTTTCTTCCTTATTAGTAGTGGCTATAAAGTCTTTTATGTGTTCTTTTCTCCCTCCATGCCACTCTCTTCTGGCAAGTCACTCCCAGTTACCTTTAGGTATTTCCATGACAGTAACTAATAATTTTGAGTACTGACTTGTAAAGAATTGGGTTGAAACTGACTAAAACATGGCCTAAATGTCAATTACTGCTATCTTAAAAGTCTAGAAAATGAGTGACAAGGTGAAAACCCACTTATTGTCTCTCTCTCTCTCTCTCTCTCAAACTTTATGTTTCCATCTCTTGGAGACAGCACCTCATCATTTTACACACCATCCTTGTCTCTGCATTGGAAAGATAGGAACTATTCGATGGATAATGAACTGGCTGGATGGCCACATCTAAAGAGTTGCAGTCAATGTCGAAATGGAGATCAGTAACAAGTGGTGTCCCTTGAGGGTCTGTATTGGGACTGATGCTGGTCAATATCTTTATTAATGATATAGACAGTGGGATTGAGTATGTCCTCAGCAGGTTTGCAGATGACCCCAAGCTGAGCCGTGCAGCTGGTATGCTTGAGGAAAGGGATGGGATGCCATCCAGAGGGACCTTGACAGGGTTGAGGAGTGGGCCCATGTGAATCTCATCAAGTTCAACAAGGCCAAGTGCAAGGTCCTGCACCTGGGTCGGGGCAACCCCAATATTAGTCAAACTGGGGGGGTGAATGGATTGAGAGCAGCCCTGCAGAGAAGGACTTGGGGATAGTGGTGGATGAAAAATGGGATATGAGCTGGCAATGTGCGCTCACAGCCCAGAAAGCCAACCATATCCTGAGGTCCATCAAAAGTGTGGCCAGCAGGTCAAGGGAAGTGATTCTCTCCCTCTACTCCGCTTTCATGAGACCCCCCCTGGCGTACAG
Organism: Harpia harpyja; assembly: GCF_026419915.1. Classification (NCBI taxonomy): domain Eukaryota; kingdom Metazoa; phylum Chordata; class Aves; order Accipitriformes; family Accipitridae; genus Harpia; species Harpia harpyja. The sequence continues at coordinate 20,081,727 of NC_068961.1, forward strand.
TGTTCAGCTCTGGGGCCCCCAACGTAAGAAGGATGTGCTCGAGCAGGTCCAGAGGAGGGCCATGAAAATGGTCAGGGGGCTGGAGCACCTCTCCTGTGAAGAAGGGCTGAGAGAGTTGGGGTTGTTCAGCCTGGAGAATAGAAGGCTCCGGGGAGACCTTATTGTGGCCTTTCGGTACTTAGAGGGCTTATAAGAATGACAGACTTTTTACCAAGGCCTGAAGTGACAGGACAAGGGGCGATGGTTTTTAAACTAAAAGAGGGTAGGTTTAGATTGGACATAAGGAAGACTTTTTTATGATGAGCCTGGTGAGGCACTGGAACAGGTTGCCCAGAGAGGCTGTGGATGCCGCATCCCTGGCAGTGTTCAAGGCCAGGTTGGATGGGGCTTGGAGCAACCTGGTCTAGTGGAAGACATCACTGTCCATGGCAGGGGGTTTGGACTAGATGGTCTTTAAAGGTCCCTTCCAACCCAAACCATTTTGTGATTCTGTGATTGATCTGAGAAGCTTGGAAGAGTTGGTAAGAAGTTGGAATTTCTTTGTCTTCGCTGAAATGTTGAGTAGGGACCTCTTCACAGAAACATTCTGTTGATTGCTTGAACTCAATGATCTTAAGGGTCTTTTCCAACCTAAATGGTTCCATGATTCTATGATCAACAGCTGTTGACTTCTGTGTTTTGTTTTGTTTTCTAAAATCCTTTCCCTCTCCATTGCATGTTTAAGTCTTCTGCAAGGCCATAAATTTCCCATTTCCAGAAATGTCAATTTATAATAATTCTGTGACAGTAATTCCTGATGTGAGATGTTATCAGCATGTGGCAAGTTTCTACTCTTCCCCTATGTCCCCCAAATCAACAGTAGCTTCTAAACTGTTTAATATCTCTTGTGTTTTCATGTAACCACACACTTTTTTTTTTTAGCAGCTGGTTTAACTGTGTATTAAAGGGTATTTCACATCAGCCTACAATTCTAAGGTGCTATTATAGTTCTGCTTTTATAGCTGTTTCTTGCTTTTTAACATGCCTTGGAAACTTTTTTCTAATACAGTTGGTATATGTTCTTACTTAAGAGCACTTCAAACTTTTTGCTACCAGAAATCTCAAATTATTGTGCTAGTTCTACTTCCAGAAAGAAAAACAAGAAAAAAAAAATTGAAAAAGGTATTGTCTTGCTTTACTGGAATAGTGGAGGCCTCTGTGAGGACATTATTTCTATATTGCCTAATCCTGTTTCCTTCATGACTCTTTCTTAGATTTGAAAGGGACTGCAATCTAAACCCAATCTAAGCTTGTTTCTTGATACTGAGTATCTTATCTAGGTCTGTGATACTTATAAAACTTAAACAGAGCATGAGAATAGAAACAGCAACCTCTGTGTTTATCAATCAAGGTGTGAGTATTGAGGAGAGGTGGCTCACTTCTACCAACTTTGGATCTAGCCTTCTTTTTGAAGCCATAGTTTCTATACATCTCCATCTCTTCTGACTGGAATAAGAAGCTTATTTGCAAGCAGTATGTGCGAAAACATGCAAGAGAACTCTGATTTTTGTTATTTTTTAAATAAATGCTGGACCTATTCCTGTACGCTGGGATTCTACCAATGTAAACAAAATCTCTTTTGTGTGTGACTAATGAAAGGGGAAATTTTGCCCCAAATCGTGCTAAGCTGCTGCGTGCAACCTATAGCTCGCTACATCTGTTCGCATGTGGGTTATCTGACGACTCCCTTGAAGTAATAACTTAAAAATAATAGTGTGGGTTGTCTGCCATGTTTACCATTACGTGTATTTTTATGCATGTGACAGATAGGAAGCCCATCCTTACCCTGCTCTTTATTCCTGTGTTATGAGGGACTAGCACTGAAGGCTCACCCTTCCAACGTCAGACTTCTCTTGAAACACTCGACTGTAGTACCTGTGTTAGATTGTCATCAGCTCAGCTATTGATTCAAAGTGCATGGAGACTGATAAAAGTCCGTGAAAGACATCTCAGTCATGAAAGGTGTGTATGGTGGTTGTCCCCCCCCCTGGTTTCTATGTCCAAGGAACAAAGACAATAAGGGAATTTTGTTAGTACCAGCATCCTCTGTGTTGAGGTAGATGCATGTATCCCTTGGTGGTAAGAAAACCACCAGACAAGTTATTTAGCATCTTACTGTTTTTCAGGCTTGTAACTCTAATTTCCTTTCAGCCCAGGATAAATTCAAAGTATGGTATTTTTGTGTGGTTAGTGGTCTACATGCAGCTTCTCCCCTCCTTGTGTAGTGATGAAGGTAGGCTGCTTTGTATATGTGTTCTCTTTTTTGAAGCAAATTTTACAAGTATTATCAGTTTAGTCTTTGGTAAGTAATTTATAATGTTCAATTACTTCTACAGAGTTTAGGGGAGAAAAAGCTCAGATACTTAAGAGATCTTTAAATTAATTAGAGAAATTCCTAGTAAAAATTAGTAACAAGAGACTGAAGCTAGGTACAAACAGCCATCTTTAACCATCTGTGTAGTTAGCCTGCTGTGATTTTCTTGAAATCCTAGCTTTTGAAACCTTCCTGGAGTAAGTGCTCCAGTAAAATACAAGGTGCTAATGTAATTGGGTGAAATGTAATGGGTAAATAATAGAAAGGAGTTGAGACTTGACAATCTAATGGTTCTTCCTGCCTGTACGTTCCCTGAGTTTGTACTTCAGAATGTTTGTTCTGCTTGGCTATGTTCCTTCTCAGCACTTGTGTTTTGTTATGTTTGTGAGGAAGCTATGGCTTCAGAAGGAGCTGAAGGGTTCCGTTTATATAATGTCTGTATCATAATAGTGCACTTACAGCTCATGTGGGATGAGCGGTCTTATTCTGCATCCATGTCTCCATTCTGCAATCCCATGCCTGAAGTCCTCCATAAACCCAGCAGACAACAGGCTCCACTGAGGATTCTTTCGTTTCTGCCCGTGATGGCCTTGGGCGGCCTCCATCTTCCCCACTTGTTAAAGATTTATGTTGAAGTGAATTTGTGCTATGATGGAACATGGCTGCAGAGGCTCCCAGTGGTGGAGCTATCCTCTTTCTCTTCTCCCTTTTTTGGGACCATCCACTAAGTAGATGGCTTACTTCGTTTCCCAAATCAGTCAGCTGCATAGGCCTAGTTACTGGGTTTTTTTCGCAAACAGCTCTGCCTCTGAGAAATTCATTACAAGGTCTGCTGAGTTACCTGGAAGAACTCTACTGAAAATTAAAAAAAAAAAAAAAAAAAAAAAAATTCTCTACCTCAGCTTTTTTTTTTGTAGAACTAAGGTTTGAAAGCTCTCTGCTCCTGTGCTTTAGCCAGTTCCCAAGTAAGGGCTTAAAGCTAGCTTCCCGTGGCACTGTGTGTCCGCAGTCACCCACTGTGGTTAGCTGGGGATCCCTGCGCTCTGCGGCTGCGGCCATTGCTGACCTCTTTCTTCCTCATGTCCTCACAGTGTCTAAGAACTAGTGTCTAGTTTTGTATTATCAATCCTTCTGTGTTTGTCCAGGCTATCCGCCTTGCTTTTGTACTAATACCTGATCTTGCAGAGAGCTTGCCTGCCTGTGCAGTAATTTATATGATTCCCCCCTCCCCTTCTTTGTGGACTCCGGCAGTTATACAGGGTTGCATGCCTCTCTTTGGGCAGTGAATTTAATCCTCTGACAAAAAGCTGCTTGTTCTTAGCTGTCTTTCACAAACCTCTTGGTAATCTTAGAGACTTTGTAGACTGCTGTACAAGCTTGTCAGTTGCAAGAACTCTTAGTGCCTCCAATGGAATCAAATGGTATTGCTGTAAATAATCAAGCTACATCTATTTGGTTTTGAATCCTAAAAAGATTTTTGTGTGCCATAGTACTTCTGGAGGTGTGCATGCTCTAGACAGTAGTATTTCAGTCTTCAGAGAGCAGTTTGCTACCTGAAGTCCATACTATGGCCTTCATTTAATCTATGTAATGTCAGTGGCGGTTTTGTTATTGCTGTTTGTTTTGGGATTTTTAAGCTCTGAACTATTGGAATAGATGTTAAAATTTCATGGTGGGGGGAAAGCATAGAGTTCATTCAAAAGGTGATGTAGAGGGCTTTTACCTATGCTAATAACAGAAGCAAATGCAAGTTGACAAGTTAGGCAAAAATTAAGAGTGAGGGAAAGTTCTGAGAAGATCGTCTGACCGTGTTGCTGATAGTCCAGTGGGACTATAAATCTGTTTACTGACAATACAACAAGAGCCAGGAATATTAACAGAATTAAAGAATAGTTATGTTGCCTGTGCTGTGCTTCAAAGTTTGTGGACAACTTCGAAGTAAGGAAAGACAGGGGAGTGTGTGTGGTTTGGATTTTATTTGGTGGGTTTGGGTTCTTTTTTTCCTGTGTAGGAGAGGAGTGTGGAGACTGCAAAGACTGTTAATTAGGAATAAACTTAAAATGCTTCAAATAAAAACTTGCACGAACAGAATATTTTTACATTTACATTTTATAATTTGTTTTTACTATTATTTTTCTTTCTGAAAGAAATGAACATACAACAGAGAAGTTTAAGATCATTGACTAAAGCAGAAGACTGATGCAAAATTAAATTTTTTTTCAGGACTGCTTCGTAACTGCTCTAGTCCTAAAATTGCACTTCTCAAACACAATGTTTTCTACAGGAACAAGCAGTTTTGCATACAATGTGTGCAGATTCTCTTCAAAACCAAAATAGTAACACTAATGACATTCTGGACTAGTATTTTAGTTTATCAGTATATGACATCATATTAATGCAATTGCTTTTTTTTCCCAGGTAATAATTCATACTGATGTAGAACTTCTGATATAGTTAAAACAGAGAAAATACAGCAGCATTACTATATTGACAAATACAGTATCTGCTCATGGTATATGTGAGAAGGTTCTCGAGTTCTACAGCTTTTCTTCCAGGCTTAGTTTTGCAATAGTTGCACATTAGGTGTTTAGCAAACAGTTTGTTACAGGAAAGAATTTTGGGGTTTTTGAGGGTTTGCCAGTCAGTGCCGCCCTTAGAGCATTGAATGCAGTTTAGAGTGTAATTGTTTTACAGTAATGAATATCTGCATTTAAGCAAGACTTTTGTCTAGGATGACAGACAGGTGACTGGAGGAAGAGATAGTGGAGAGAGTTTGCTAATCTCTGAAGCCAATGGTGTTGAAAGAATGTAAGACTGTAAGGTGACTTTTGGTTCACTTCCTAAAATTATAGGTAATGTTAGAAGCTTCTTTTCAGCAAAAAACTTGCTCAGTTTCAGCATTCCCTCTGAAATACTGGCTTCTTGGAAGTATATTGGCCAATTGTATCTTTGTCTCTTGAACTTTTCCTTTAAACTTTATGTTTTGTCCTATTTGTCCTTGCTTTCTTTACAACCAAATTCTTCCTGTGCATTGCTTCTGTACTTCTTCCATGTGCTACACTTATTTTTTCTGCAGCTTTAAAATGCCGTTATCTGCCTTTTGAAGTAGCTCAGTTTTAGTACTGCATTGTTTGTAGGAAAGTTTGAATGGCTGAGTAGAGTATAGATCTTTGAATTATTGATAGATTGCTCTGCTCTAAGGAGACGTTTTTTAATTTTTTTTTTTTTTGGTGATTCACAAGTGCTATTTCTTCGCTCAGCTGTATGGCAGCTTGCCAGTGTCATTAATTGTGTATGTATGTGTGTATTACTTGAGGGATATAGTCTGAGGGTGAGTGGCTGTCTCTACCTGCATTCACTGCTCTGATCAGACCTCTGGAAAATGAGCCATGATCAGTGGTGTTTCCCCCCTTACCCTGCAAATAGTGGCATCAATTTCATGCATCATGTATGTTGAGCTTGCTGTTACATAGTAGAGTCATGCTGTAATCACTTTTTGATGAAGAAGGAGGTACACATACGTAGACAGCTGTGTATTTTAAGCCTGTCTGCTGTCATAATGGTAGTTCTTTGAGGAGGGAAGCAATTAAATGTGTCCATTAGTTATAAACTATGTGAATCTTTTATTTTACTGACAGATATCCGTATTAAGTTATGTTTAATCACTTTAGGTACTGAAGCTATTTTACAGACTCATAAGAAATAATCTGCTCGAGAAACTCCCACAGCAGGGAGTTTTGTTTGTAAAAGAGAAGCTGGACTTGATATGAATAAAACATGAAAATCTGAATAAAATATAATATAAAAACAGTCTTGCTGCAAGGCTATTGAATTACCAGTGCAAATCTGTATGTGTATAGTGTGGATAACTTTGTTCCATATTGTTACTAGTGTGACAGGTTTAATAATCAAGATTTTTTGGATGGAATTGTAGTCTCTCAACTAGAGAGCTTTCATAGGGCAGTATGGAAAAGACTGTACTAAGTTTCTGTGCTTTAACTAGTCTTGCTATGGTTGGTATTGAAATAGAAGTTTTTTATAGAAGGTTACACATCTTTCTTAAAACTTCCCCATTACAGGAAAAAATCCTGCTACTTGCTATTAATAAAGTATCTGTTGTGATCTTTATTTGATTGAGGTTTAAATCTTCGAGGTTTCTGTCCAGAAACTTTTGTGTGTTTCTTTGTCTTTCATTCTTGCCATCAATATTCCCTTGTACCACAGAACTAGAAGCACAGGTAGCCTTCTAAAGGCTGTAGTGTCAGAGGCAGGTTGGAAAACACAAAAATGGCAAAGTCCATGATTTTCTTCTACTGTTTTGAGGTAAATCCCCATTCCAACATCATCAACCAAGAAAACCCCACCCAAACTTTGGCAATGTATAACCATCTTTCTGAGTCAATTCTTCTGGAGAAATGAAATTCCAGAGTGTCCCTAGAGGTTTTGTACACATCTTTGCTGGATTTTGTAATTATCTCATCAAGTGACTAAAGACAGTAAACCCACTTGATTTTTCATTGTGTAGATCTTGGTTCACTTGAATTTAATCTAAACCTCCAAAACCACAGGGAACAACAGAGAGGAAACAGAGCACTTAAATCTTTTTGAAACACTGATATGAAACATTTTGTTCAGAACCAAAGAATTTTTAAAAAATGAATAAACACAGTAAATATAGCATTGCTTACATGGAAAAACTGTACATTGTCATTCAGTGTAAAATATAATGCTCTGATTTTTATATTTTTCTCCAAGCATTAAGCTTACTGATAATCGCAGTATAAATCATAGCATGTACTGAAAAGTTAGCAGAAGCAGCTGAATGAATAACGCTCAATTGTCCAGACATAGCAGAATTACTTCTTTTTAAAATCAACTACATATTTTGTTATTCAACCCTCTTAAAAGATAACATACTGTGATACATTTATGATCTTGCAGTATATCGTAAACAAGTTCGTTCAGTAAAGTTAAATATGTCTTTATTGCCTGTGGATTTGTGTTGCAAATCTTCTCTTCAGTAAATGCCCTGCATTGCTCAGCTGCAATACTGCCAGCTTGTACTTTCATTCCCTGTAGCTCTATTCAGAAATGCCTCTTCCCTCACCCTCCAGGTCTCTGTTCCTTCGTGCTCGGGGCAGGAGGCAGTACCTGATATTGCCAATTCTGTGCAGGCAAATGAGAGGAAATACTTAACCATTGAGCTTTCAGTGCACTCTCTCCCCCAGGGAGAGTTGTTCGGATGTTTGTTCTACCAGTCCCCAGTTTCTATGAAACCTGTTTAACTTGGTATCCCTGAGACCTCTATCAAATCTGGTTTAAAAAAAAAAAAAAAAAAAAAAGTAAGAAAGGCAGTCCCTAAGGGATAGGGTGATGCAGGTGGACATAGAAGTTAATTTCAGAACATAATTTTCCTTAGAAAACCAGGGTAATGCATCTAATGAGCGAGGAGGAGCTGTAGGGAGAAGTTCTTGTGGCTTTGTTGTGGTTGGGGTGTTTGTGTCCATGTGTTTGTTTGGTTTTTTTTTTTAAGATGACATCTATTTATGTTTTTTTAATTGCCTCTTTCTTTTTCGATTTTTCTATAACTTGTATTGAACTGGTTTACTGGAGATCCATTCTCTCCTGCTTTTTAGTGAATAATCAGTGAGGGAGTTTATTATTTAATCTAGACACATGTCATAACTGATAAAGTACCCTTGATCCTTCTCCTGACTTTAGTTCATCCTAGATGCTTGACCTGGAACTCTCTTAGCAATTTTATTTTTAATTTGTAGCCCCTGTTAATTCACTATAACAACATGCCAAAAATATGTAAGAATTACTGGAAAAGCCTAGCTCTTGCTTAACTGCTGCTAGGTAGACAGTTGAGGAATTAACGGAAGATAAAACTCTTACTATTGTTTGGGATAACTCAGTGCCAGTGTTTGGCTTTAACTGGCCTTGCAGAGTACTTTTGGAAATCTTGAGTTGTTCTGCAATGACATGTATTATACCTAAGAATTACTCAGAAACACTTCCTCATACTTGCCTCTTCCCACCTGGTTCATCAGTTCGGTTTCAGGTATCAATAGATGAACTATTAAATTCTTTTATATTTGTATTTTCAAGTCCCTGTTGCAAATGAGAGGTTGCTTAGTCTAACAGTAGAACTATTCTTTCTGGGAGGCATTTAAGTTATGCAGACTTGTGACCTTCCAGTGGTCTGGATATTGGCACTTTCTTCCCTGGAAGTAGAATTATACCCTTGCTCCTTTTGTAGACCAATATTGTCAAATACTGTTAAATATTAATGATTCTGTCTGAGCAGGCTTTTTTCCTGATTGTGTGAAGTACTGCTTTGTGTGAACTGGTTAATGTTTGCTGGTCTACAGTTGTATTCTAGTAGATTAGCACCAGTGGGTGGCATTTATATCACAAGACAGTAAAAAATGGGCATTCAGAAAGAATGTAGCACATTCTGATTTCAAATTTCTCCTTTCCATAAATTTCTGGATATTTTAATGCATTTAATCAACAATTGACTCGTATCTCCCAAGTGATTTTTTTTCAGTTGTAAATTTTAGTTAATTTAAGAGATAATTCAATGCTTAAAGTATTTCTGCTTCTAGTGGACCTTTACCCTATTCTGTTTTTCTGTTCCTTTTGTATGTATTTGTGCAAGCCAGCATCCTTGCTTTTTCCTTGGCTGAATCATTGCTGCATTACTCTACAATTTTCTCTGAAAGTTTGACTGCTTAACTGACTAAATAAAACACAGTCTGATGCACTTGCACACATAATTGTTATATACAAAACAGACTTAATATGCAGAATTGCTTAAATGTTTTTTTTCCTGAAGTCAGGAAGTGTGAGGATTCAAGTAGCTGACACAACGCATTTATATTTGCTTTTTCTTATGTACCTTTCCCCTTATGTTATTACATTTATTCCTTTACAAGGAGTAGGAATTTACCTGATGTTTTGTAAGGGCACTTGACATGTCTGTGGGGTTATTGTTTGTTTGATTGATTTTTTTTTTTCAGGTCAATAAATGGGAACATGACTATGCTGTAGAGGCATTAATACTAAGCTGGCCCTAACTTAGCGCTACCAGACTATTAATCTTCCCAGAAAGCAGAGATACTTGCACTAAACCAGTACTGTTCAGCAACAATATTAAAAATAGAGTTATTGCATGAGGAAGGAGCAGTGGAGGGAGGTCACTGGCTTGTGACCTCTACATTAGTATTTACATTATGCATTAGGAGATGATGCCAGTCTCTCTGAGCTAGCTTTGAACATAAGTGGTGAAACCATGTAAACTGTTTTAAAAACCAAACCAAACCGAAAACCAACACACAAACTGGTAAAACCACTGTTGTGGATATCTGAGTAAAGATCCACAGGTAGGATAATCCAGTTTGGGTGCCTGGTGGGAGAGTGTGCCTGGCGAACATGGCTATGTTGTTCCTATGTGTGAGCTAAATTTTGTGACTTTGTGCCAAGTCCCGCAGCATTTCAGTCTGTGGGGAAGGGCAGAGCCGGCTGAAGTATGCTAATGCTCTCTAATAACTGGGTACGCCTAAGTGTCTCTTCTGTCAGCACAGAATAGGAAAGGCTTATTCACAAATTTAAGCGCAGTTATTTTGTGGAGTGTATACAGGTGAGTGTGTTTGAAGTACATATAGCATTGATAATGTGCTCGTGGGTAAACTGGACTTTACTGCCCTCTGATTAGAAGTGTGTCTAAGGATTATAGTATAATGTTACCTGATCTAAGCCAGGTACGTTTACACTGGATTCAGCCATACCAATGTAATCTCGTGTCTAACTTTTTTTTTTAATTTATTTTAACAGAACTTTAACACTTTGCTTAACTGAGATGGTTTTCCTTTTTTCTTTCAGCTGATGCAGCCCAGCAGTTTCAGTATGCAGTGAGAGTTATTGGAAGCAACTTTGCTCCCACTGTTGAACGAGATGAATTTCTTGTAGCGGAGAAAATCAAGAAAGAACGTAAGCACATCTTTGTTTCTTTCTTAGAAATAGGAATGGAAGTTCTTCAAGAAGTTATTTGATCACTTTATTCCTCTGAAAATGAGACAACTCTGCCTCACAGATAGTTATCTTATCTGTTATTAATACTCATCCCTGAAAATATCATTATGGAAATTCCATTAATTCCTAGCTAGTATTCCTGAGTAGCTATTTGTATTCACAGCTCAGATTTTTCTGAATGCTCAGCTTAGACTTCCCTTGCTGCCATTGACTCTGTATCTTAGCCACCATGAAAATAAAGAACAATTAATATTGCACTCCTTTCACTTTAATAGTACTCCGACTTTACGAATTCATAGTTCTTTTTAGAAGACTTATATTTTTCTGATGTGCACTTTAGAAATATTATACTTTGGTGCAATTAACTTCATGAGCACCTGTGTGAAACTTGCTGAATGAGCATCCTGGGAACTGGTGGAATTGTTTATGTGACTTACCTGATATTTCTTGCCTTCAGTTTCTCTACAAGTTTTCTGCAACCACCTTCTCAAAACTAAAACATTAGACTGTGACAGTGTAAGTTATGTTGCAGTTACATTCCATTGTGCTGTATGCTGCTCTGAGTCAAGTGTTGCACTGTGTGAATCCAATGGGGATGTGATGCATTCTTCTGGAAAAGCCAAATACTGCTTTCAGCAGATTGTCTGCTCTACAGGAGAATGTCCAGAAACAGTTACTTGAACTACGCTAATTAAATTAAAGATTCATATTTGAGCTTTGACTATTCAGTCAGGGAGATTGAATTAGGGTAACTGAAGTCAGTGGTTGTAACTGTTTTAAAATACATGTGTATTTTTTCCTAATGCAGAGCTTCCATGTCTTGCTAATAGGCAAATAAGCCCATTAGAATGTCTCTAGATGCAAGTCCAAAACACTGAAATCTACAGTATACGCTTTCTGCATGATGAGTTTCTACGTGCTTTGGGCCTATTGCCAGGAGTTTTGAAGAGGGCAATCTTCCGTCATCTTTCTTCTCCCCAACTTCAGCTCATAGGCTGATGTTAGTGTTCATGTAACAAGTGACTGGATATATCCTTCTAAATTTACACGTATTTTGGAGTTACTGTGCAGGAAGTGACTTATTTAGCAAAGTGTACTTAGCAGTGGCTTTTGATGCTAATTAACAATTCAACATTTTTTTATTATTAAGGTTTCTTCAGATGTTTTTGTTTTATCTATCTTTTTTTTTTTTTAAACCTGGCTCTTTCTGATGTAACAAGGCTTTTCTGAAGACCTCTTAAAGCTTGAAGATGTTTTTCCTCTGAGCAAAGACTTCTGTTATGTAACTGGCAGTGATTGAGACTTATTTTTCTTAATATATAGAAGTGCGTGACCTTGGAATTCTGCTTGACTTTGAGCAAGTGGCATTACTACTTTTGTTTCTTGCTTTGATTGCCTAAAATAGGAACATTTACACTTAATTTTGTGAAGGGCTTTATAGCATTCTTTAACACATATCTGCTTTCAGTTATGTTTTAATTCCCTAAACCTACAGAATGGCAGACTAGACTTTAAAAGGGCACTTATTTAAGAGGTGTATATTTTGATTGCTCTAAGAAAAACAGGTACTTACATTGCATCACTTCCGATGCAAGAATTTTCAGGGCTGGAATGCAGATAACATGAAAACAGGAAAACTCTTATACTTCTTTCAAATTTTTAATCTCTGTTTCTTTTTTTTTAATAGTTGTGCGACAAAGAAGGGAAGCAGATGCTGCTTTGTTTTCAGAACTCTACAGAAAACTCAGTTCACAGGTAGTGTAATAATTGTATAAAGAAACTGAAGGCACACACATGCATCCTTCTGATGTTATAGAGTTGTTCTGGAGAGTGCTCAGGTCATTAACAATATTTTTACTGAGAGGATGGTTGAATACTGGAACAGGTTGCCCAGGAAAGTTGTGGAGTCTCCATCCTTGGAGAGAGTCAAAACCTGACTGGACACAGTCATGGGCAACATACTGTAGACGATCCTGCTTTGAGCAGAGGGCTTGGTTGGGCTTAGATGATCTTCAAAGGTGCCTTCCAACATCAAGCATTTTGTAATTTCTGTGAAAAAGTTTACAAGTCGCTTTTTTTTTTTTTTACTATGAGCTGTTTGCTATTAATTAGAAATTAATTTGGATTTAATTGTAAATCGGAAGAGAATAAAGGATGCGTTTTTAGTTTGAGTCCAGTTACATGATGGGGCTCTTCATATGAAGGAAGGAACTCTGTAAAAATAACTGTTCATTTTATACGTAAGACTGATGAATTTTCTCGTTGTCATTTATTTTACAGCAATGCCTTATAAGTATATTGATTTTATTAATCTAGGGTTCAAACAGTCCTCATGCTTCTGAATTTTTAAGTGCTCTAAGTCTTAATGTTGAAGGTTAAGAGTTTGCTGACTTTGATGGTTCTGCTAACACTAGTGTTAATGAAAGAATACTGCATGTTGATATTCTGACAAAAGATGTTAGTGTATAGAAAGCCCATGATGCAAGAAGATGGACTAGGTGAAAGGGGGGAAAGATGTGGGGATAGAAATTCAGCTGACGTAGGTGAAAAATGACTGCTGCTAATCTGTTCTGGATTCTCCATAAAATTGAGTATTTAGCAAGGTAGAATGTGGTGGGCAGTAATAGAATAAGATTCCCAGTTGTCACTTGCACACACCTGATTTTTGACAACAAAATTCAGTTAATGTAAAAGATGATGCTTTCTATATCACAGGAAATTTGTCCTTATTTTGCCCTTTGTATTTAGGAGAAATGTTTTTCTCTCCTCTTCTGCTTTTTATTCATTAATTTATGTATAGATCATGGCTAAATTTTATGGGACAATACTAAGATTTTAAGATGACGAAAAAGTGATTCTGTGGAGAGTGTGACTAGTCAGAACTTGGTTCTGCCCCTCCCCTCATCCATACTTAACTTACCCATTAGTTTGTTAGTGCTTGGAGCTGAAGTTGTATAACTTTTCCTGTTTTCCTTATCCTGTGGGTTTGTATATTGTTTGCATTGGTTTGTACAGTGAAGCAAGTGTCACTGGTTTGCAGACACCTGTTCTGATGACCTCAGCCATTTGTTTCAGCCTCTTCTTGCATGTATTGCACTATGTGATCTTGTTCTTTTAATACAGGTTTTCTGTAACGTGTTTCTGTAGCTTACGTACTGTGTTGCCATGCCATTGCATTTTGCAAGCAACATAGCTGCAGAGCACAATGGCTGTAAATTTGGAAACAAAATGCCTTGTCCGTGTTTGTATCAGTTTGGTTATTCTTCCGAATGTAATACAAGCTTACATCAGCTATCTCCTTGTATTTTGCTGCCTGCTCAAATGTTTGAGGTTCTTTTAACCTTCTGTATTGTTTTTTTTCTGTGCTAGCATCTTCCGTACATGAAATGGTATCATCTGAATACTGCCTTCTTTAAAATTCACACTACCAATTATTATTCAATCTGCTGTTAGGTTTATTACTAATGGTGGACAATCATTTCCTTTCCCCATGAGCTTAGGGAAGGGCACAGAAGGAATATGCGTTTCTTGAATCAATGAGGCTTTTTCTTCCTCCAGCAATTCTCTTGAAAGCAACTAGGAGAAAGAAAAAAGCTTGCGTGAATCTGTTTTAACTTCATTTCATCCATTACTCTAAAGAGAAAAGGAGGTCAGTGCTTATTTTAGTGGCAGCTTGCCAGTTGAGCAAACCATGCTTCTTGAGGCGCTTAGACTTACTCCATCCTGGCCCACAGAAGCAGTGGTAATGTTGCTGCTCCTTCTTCACCAGCTGTTAATGAGTTGCTGGATTAGTTACTTGCAACAGATGCAATACCTCTACTTTCTGCTTCTTGTTGAGATCAAAGCAGAAGATAAACTTCTGCTCTACATAATGATACAGAATGTCTCCTTCTATGCTTTTATAACAAATGTAGAGCTTTGGTAGGTTTGGTTAGCGGGCTCTGTCCTGAAGAAAGAAATGTTCGATGACCAAAATTCTTATACCATGTAACATATATGTACAAAATGCATAATTTGCAGAGAAACAGCAAAAATAGGAAAAGGTGAGAGTGAAAATGTGTTTAAAAAAGAGAATTTCAAAGTGACCTTGAAAGTGCTTTTTGCAAGACTGATAGCACTGAATTACGTTACGTTGCTTCATAAGGGATGGAATCTTTGTTGAATCTTGGTATGACTGAAGTTTTCTTTATATTCAGCATTGCTTAGTATTCCAGACAATAGCCTGATCAATATTGTGAGGGAACTTGTGTGAGTTTCTTTGTCTTACTCCACTACTTAATGTCCATTATGAGGTTCTATATCCCTGATCAATTCAGGTGCAAGCATGAGTGTCACAGAACTATGGAGTAATATATCTAGAAACATTTGCCTATCTAAAATAAAACACTTTAATATTGGCCATAACTCTTCAAAGTGTTCTTTTTGTAGCTTGGGCTTTAACATTGTTCTGTCTTCTGCTGCTAAGCTTTCTGCTGAGATCTAAAGTTGCTGAGAGTGTTATTCTAGCAGTCTGTATGTATCTGTCTATTTGCTAGAGACTATATTGCACATTCCTCAAGTTTCACATTAACAATGTGTCTATCTTAAGCTGTGAAAATTTTGGTAGCTCTCTTAAATGGCATTTAAAGTAATAGAAATTGAAACCCTCAAACTTTTGAAGCCTCCCTGTAAAGGACAGTGAAGGGGAAAGTGGAGAAAAGACAGTTCTTTGCTTAAGACTGTATCAAGAATTTTGCTTCTTCACCTTTAGGTTACAGTAGCATCCAGATCTGAGATGTTTTAAATGGTGAGAGTGTGTGGGAATGCTGGTAAAAGTTCAACTCTGTATAAACCTCTTTCTTAGAAGCTATGAATTTTAAATTGAGTGTACTTGCTGATCTCAGAGCAGGTGAGTTCATGATTTGAACACAGTGGAGAAAATAAAATTAGCAATACAGAGGCTGCACTGCACATTCCCAGTTTACTCGAGAATCTGGCTCTGAGTTGGTGTTATTTGTGTGGAAAATTGATTTGTATGTGTACATGTTAGTAGGCTAGATAATAAAAAAAAATACATTATTATCAAGAGTTAAAACAAACTCATTTCTGTTTGTCTTAATTTTTTTTTAAAGGGCATTTTGAAAAACAAATGGTCAGTACTCTACCTCCTGCTTAGCCTTAGTGAAGATCCACGTAAGCAGTCTAACAAGGTAAGTGAGGAGACCTTTGTTAGTTCTGAGAAACGGTCAATGTGTGTCACTTACTTTAGATGTCATTAAGAATCACTATCCAGACTTGGAACCAACACCTCAGGTTGTGTTTGTGTGTGAGGCTGAAAGGAAGAACACACTTAAGACAAGTATCTGCAATTTTTTTCTGTGTAATTTTTCTGTGCTAAGTAAATGTAGAAATATGAGCTGTCCAACATTTGTAGCTGAAGTTGTGACTTTTTTTTTTTTTTTTTTTCCCGCTTTCTGCTTGGTGGTGTAATGTCTACTCATGTGCTAATGAGTTTGAAATGGAGTAGGGAGAGCAAAATTCTCCTTTGGTTGCAGCTCTGCTAGCACCAAAGTGCTTTTTGCAGCTATTGCTAATGACAATTTGCAGACAAAAATAAGCTGTATTGCGAAAAGTACTTTTGCTCACTGTAAGGGACTTGCTTTTTTGTCATTATAATTGTAACAACAAATTTTTCTTTGCATAAATATGGTCTTCAGTTATTTTTTGCGTTGTTGAATATTACACTCCTGTTGTAAGACATGACTTAAAGCAACTCACAAATCATTTCTTTTTATTCCTCCCTTTTCAAATCCTTTCCTTTTCAGGTATCAAGTTATGCCACGCTCTTTGCTCAAGCATTGCCACGGGATGCTCACTCAACCCCTTATTACTATGCCAGGCCTCAAAGCCTTCCACTGAATTACCAGGACCGCAGTGCTCAGTCTGCCCAGAGTTCTGGCAGCATGGGGAGCAGTGGGATCAGCAGCATCAGCCTGTATGCCCTGAATGGGCCAACGCCAACTCCACAGTCACTGCTTCCAGGGTAAATTAAACTGTTTTACCTTACAAATAGGTTTGGAGAAGGCTAGAGATGATCTGCTTTGTTGTTGTTGTTGCTTTTTTTTTTTTTCTTATTTTTCTTTCCCTTACCCTCCCTATTTGTTTGCCATTGGAAATTCCACTGTAGGTGCGTAGAAACTGAGTTCCTTAGCTGAACAGTTCTGAATATCAGGTGCTGTTATATGACTATATGAAGTCATAAATGGCTGGCCAAACATATACATTCTTAAACTTAGCTATCTGCTGAACTGCTGATATTTTACTGGATCCACTCCTTTGGATTCTAGTGCCAAGTCCTTTTCCAAATTTCTCGGTTCTCTGAAACACTTTAAAATAGTCTTTATCTGTCTTCTGTAAAAACCTTGGATTTAAAGTCCCCACTCAAGTTCCTTTTACAAAGCATTCCTCAGCCAGTGTCAGATTAGTAGACTTAAAATCCTCCATTTTCAAATGGGTGACCTTTCTTGCATGGTCTGACTTTCTTTTAAGCATGCTCACAGCAGGTTGGCTGTTGTATTAAGCAGTATCACATCTTGAGCGGACAGGGTTTTTTTGGGGAAAAAAAAAAATTAGACAAGAGTTGACTAAAAAAAATTAGCTATTAGGAAAAAAATCTTAAATCACCTACTGTTCAGCAGTGGTTTAATTGTCTGTTCATACCAAGGTGAATCTACATTTGGAAGCGAAACATTAAAATACCAAATGGTTCAGATTTTTTATAGGTAAAACCTAGCCATTGTAAGCCATAAGATGATTACCATAGTGTTGACTTTGTTAAATAAGCTAACACAGAAAGTAACATGCTCAAAATCTGAGCCCATGGGATATCATGTTGTATTACCCCTGTAGCTCTACAAAGCCTGACAGAGATGCACTTCACAGAATTTATGTTCTATGGAGGGAAAATAAACATCCCTGTGAGAGGGAGTGGTTCAACAGGTTGATGGAGGTAGACCTTCCTCTCTGCTCAGTACTGCTGAGGACACATCTGAAATGCTGGGTCCAGTTATGGTACAGAAAAAGACATGGGCAGACTGGAGGGAGTCTGGAGAAGGAACCCCTAAACTAATTAAGGGATTGGAGCATCTGACATGTGAGGGGAGACTGTGAGAGCTGGGACTGTTCAGCCTGGAGGAGAAAAGGCTCAGGGGATCTTACCCACGTGATTATACCTGACCAGGGGAGTAGAGAAGACTGAGACAGACTTTTCTCGGTAGTGCCCAGGGAAAGGACAAGAGGTAATTGGCAAAACTTGTGAGACTGGGACTTACAGTTAAACATAAGGGGAAAAAAACCCTTCATTTGCAGTGAGGTAGGCTGTGTGTTTGAGGGTGGGGGAATGTTGTGAAACACTGAAATGGATTGCCCAGAGAGGTTGTGTAGTCTCCATGCTTGAAAATATTCAAAACATGACTGGACAGTGCACCAGGTAACCTTCTCTAGTTGACCCTGCTTTGAGTAGCAGGGTTGGAGGAGGTGATCTCCAGAGGTCCCTTCCAACCTCAACCTTTATATAATCCTGATACAGTATAGAAAGGTATGTCAATGAGGTTATGTCATATATCTGCTTGCTTAAAAATATCAGCAGAACCTACCCTGTTCCTGACATATTCTTGGTCTGACCTGTTCAGGCTGTTCCATTTTATAGAAATTCACTGCTCTCTCTTTAGTCCTGTAGTCTGTGAGCTGGGCAACCCAGATTAGATCTTTCTTTGAGCTTCATTCCTCCTGAACTTCTCTTTATACATGTTTCCCTTTGTTTCTAGAGTACGTTCTTGAAGGGTAACAGCCTAAATTCGGTGTTGTACTCTAGTTGAGGCATTACAAATGCTAAGCACAACAGAGTTGCTCTGTCTTGCGGGCTGTGTTCTGTTCACTAGCTACAATCATATAAGTACGATGTGTGACTATCCCATGAGTTACGATGTGGTGGTTGAGAGAGGAAAGGCATTCCTCAACTTTTTTTACATGGACATTTGCGTTGCAATCTTGTTCCATCTCTCCCTGCAACTGCTTTCACAGCTTTGTGGAATTAGTTTATTTTTTTAAATATGTGTACGTTTCCAAATGTTTACAATCAGTTGGGGGAGAGGGGAGGAATGGTCAGCAGCAAAAATCCCTTGCAAATATTTTCAACTTTATTTTTCATTGTCATTATACAGAAATAATCAGAAAGTTAGCTTCTAGTCTTAACATTTTTTATGTTTAAGACTGTTTTTGTGAGAAGAATTGATAAGTTTGAGAGGAAGGGAAATCGGAGCTTGTCTAGATACTCCCTCCTTGATCACATCTTCAGGCACCTGATGCAAACTATCCTAAACAGTAGAGTGGCAGGACAGTGAACTTTCTCCTCCTTCTCTATTTTCCTTTAGTTCTTTGACATGTAACTACAGTTTCAAGTAGTAACAGAACTTCAATATTTGTTGTTCATTATAACTGTTGTTTATTACTATTATAGTTGTAACTTCACTTTTAATTCATTTCAGCATGTCTACACAGTTCAGTGTGAACAAAGTCAATCTTTGATATGAAATCGTATTTGACAAATTTGTACCTCCTTTCTTTCATGCAGGTTGGGGGGGGTTGAAGTGTAGGCTTATCGGAAGCAATAAATTGCTTGTATGTTCTGCACCTTTTTAAGGTTCCTTCATTAAAAAAAACACCCACAAACAAAACATCCACCAAAAAAAAAATCTGAAGCTTGGGGCATTTTTCAGAATTTGCATACCCCAACCCGGGTGATGGGTATAGAATCAAAGTTTTTAAAGATGTTTCTTCCTTTTGTCCGTTTAGACAATCCTATCAAGCTCCAGGCGTTGGAGACTGCCTCCGTCAGCAATTAGGGTCACGTCTCGCATGGACTCTAACTGCAAGCCAGCCTTCTTTACAAAGCACTACCTCAAAAGGCTTTTCAAATGCTGTCTCCCGTGGTGTGCCAAGGTCAAGGCGAGAAGGGGATACAAGTGGTGAGCAAAGATGTTAAAGATAACTTATTACAGTTGTTACCTATATCATCCATTATTTTTTAATGATTTTGAAGTGGTTTTGTAGCATGTTGAATTTTTTGAGGAGTGTTTTGCTAGAATGTATCCGATAGAAGGATAGAAGCAAATATGCAAGACTAGTATATTTGGCCACAATCTCTTTGGCTGGTTGTTAATTTCTTTTTGCAGTGGTTGGTTTGATAATGTGTTCTGGTCCTCTTAAAAGACTGACTTCATTGCAGTGTTTGTCAGAATCATGTGATTGTGGTTTGTTGAGTAATGATCAGTCTTTTGATGATCAGAAGATGCTACTGCTTTTAGAAAGTCAGAAGGAGAGCTCAATGAATAGATCTTGTTGAAACAGACTCATCCATTTGTGATTTTGTCTTTTAAAATTTGGAAATACGCACTGGAATATAGAGCTCAACTATTTTCTTTATATTAGCACACTGTTTATGGTGGTTGTATTTACAGCAATTGACATAAAATATTGTTGATAAATAAAAATTAGATAAATATTACTAATTTATTTCCTTGATTAAGTGGCTGTAAACTTGAAACTGATGCCTAAAGGATCTATTCTGAATTTACACAAGTGTAGCTACGGAGAAATTGTTTAACAGATGATCTCTGTGGCAATTGTGTAAGTTTCAACCCACTCTACTGTTACTGTAAAAGTGGGAGACTTTTCCAAATAAGAGAGCTAACAGCAGATGTTGTCATCCTACAGTGCTGTTACTCTCTGGCAAAGATAGATAAGAGATGTGGGGTTTTATGTTGGGAGATTTTTTGTTTTTTAAATAACTCCTATATAACAAAGTGTGGATAGTTAGAAGCTAAAATACAGCCTATCTGCCAGCCCCTGCATCTTTATGAGTAACAGTGCACGAAGCAAGAGCTTATAGACCAGAGTTATACTGGTATATCTGAGGGCAGCATTTGGCATTTAGAACCTAATTAACAATACTGTTGACGTGCAAGAGGACACATGTGTGTATATGTATATAAATATTCATAAATATATCTTCTTTTTATATATATGATGGGTATAATATATATAAATACAGAAAAAAATATATAAAAATATGTAAAATCTAGCACTGCCTCTTATTTTTGTTGTACTAATTGCCATAAAGAACAAGAAACTTGTTTCATTCAGTCAGCCAGCAGCTGTGACTCTTGATTCTTATATGGTATGGTTATAAGGACTGTCAGTTGTCTTAAATGTAGTCACTTGTTGATGTAGAACTAGAAGTAGGACTGCATTCAGAATATAAAAGGCTATTGTCAAGAAGATACAGTTCTATGAATATGAAATTCTGCTAATTAAAAGGGTTGGGTTTTTTTCTTCTAAAGTTGGTTGCTGTTAATTGGAGTTTTCTTATTGCTATGCCTTCACAGGTTGATATTAATACCTGTTGTATTATTTACCAATTAAAGAAACGTGCACTTGAATCTTTTACCATTTCACTAAGAGTTCCTAAAGGGGACTAGCTACTCTTGTCCGCATCTTAGTATTATGAGGGGAGTCTGAGTTTTAAACAGCATCTTGAGGTGATGGCTACTTTTGCCAAAATAAGAGTAGAATTTATTTTTTGTTGTTTTTATTCTGAGAAAGTGGATTGTTGGGGAGGCAAACTGATAAGGTAAGAGTGCTGTCAAATTTGGGAGAAGCATGTTGTAGCATCTCAGTTTCTGGATAGTCGTTGTTGAAATTGTTTCGTTCTTGGTATCTTAAATGTAAGTTACAAAAGCAGATGGTGCTGTTTTGCCCAGAAAAGGTGGGTGTAGTTGCAGTGGCCTGCACAGCACTTTTTCAATCTTCTGTTTCCTTTAAATCAATAAATACCCTAAATCTCAAACATAATCTAACCTCTAACTAGAAATATGAGCCAGAAGCAAACTGTATGCTGCAACAGCAAAAGCTTTACTAAATCAAAGGTATATCTATCTTCAGAAACAGTATTTATGCTTTTCTGTTTGCCAGCTCTATAGCTGTTATGCAGCTGGCAGTCTGGTTTTGATCAATCTTTTCACTGAGCAGTGGCCTATGTGATTGAAAGCAAATATTAAACAAGCAGTTCTTCCTTCTGGATTAACTCTGTTGTTTTCCTAGCTGAATGTAGAAGAGATTATTCTGTAAGTCCCATTTAACAGCTTCAGCTGTTTGTTTGAAGAAAGGTAACGTTATTGTGATGCTTGCCTCAGAACTTGCACTGGTGATTGAATCAGTTTAAGAACTGGCTGAAGTGTTGGTTAAAATATTACATGCCCTGTGTCGTCCAAGCTGACCTGCTCTGAGAGAATCCCCGCTATCGGTAGAGGCAGGTAAAGGGAATTCTTGGCTTTCCTGTCAGGTTGTTAAGAGGACTTAAAACATTTCTTTACAGGTTATAAACACAGGCTTTCTCTTTTCTTTTTTTGGCTAGGCTTCTAAACAGCTTTTTGAAGTTGTACTCAAGCCTAATTGTCCCAACAAATCTAAATACTGGTTGTTTTTTTTTTTTTTCTTTCTAGGCTCTGTTGAAATAACCGAAGCAAACCTTGTAAGAGATGTTTTGTATGTCTTCCAGGGAATAGATGGCAAAAACATCAAAATGTGCAATTCTGAAAATTGCTATAAAGTGGAGGGAAAGGTACTAATACTGTGACAATATGACAGTCCTAAAATGGTGGGGAATTGATTTGGGGCCATTTCATGTGCCAAGAGCACAGTAGACTTATCTTAATGTTGATAACTGAACTAATTTTCTTTTCTCCACCGTAATAATAGCAGAAAGTGAAATGTATAATTGTTCCCCTTGTTACTTTACAGTGACATTTAGGGCTGCTTAGTGGAGGGAAAAATGGAAAACTTAAATCTTGTTAAATCAGTTAAGAATCTGTTTAACAAGATTTAAGGATGTCATCTTCCGTACGTGTAGATGCTGCAAAGTTTGTAATTCCTCAACACCTTCACCGAGTTAATTATGTTCCATATACAAGTTAGATTATATATGGCAAAGGGAAGGTAGCATAATAGATTTTTCTAGAGGAATGTGGAGGAAACTAAGTCAGTGATTGCAAAATCGGCACTATGGGTTTCATTAGTTTTCTGTGTAGCTTTCATATCAAATAGGCTAATTTCAGGTGGAAAAACTGCTTTAGTTTGAATTCCTAAATCTGTTAATACAGGGAGTTTGATTATTCAGGTGGTTTGTGGTCAATAATGCTTTCTCCTGAGAACTTTGTGTCTTCAGTTATTTTTTTGAAGTCAGTTGTCTTCCATCCTTCTTCCTTATTGGCACTTGTAGTGAGCTAGTGGACCCAGTGAAGGTGAAATTATTTGACTGACTAGAGCTGCAGCTGGAACTTTTTCTGATAAACAAGGAGGACCAAGCTCATACCTCCTCTAGCTGTGTTGACTGCATGTTAGGCAAAATAGTAGTCAAAGCATGTAGTTTTCCCTCAACTGCACAAAGAAAGTGTCATTGTACATAATCTGTTTTTTACAGAAAGAAACACGCTTTCCAAGCTGTTATTCTTGCCTGAATGTTTTCTAATGTCAGTGTTAATATTAGGTCTGTTGGTGACATTTAGCACTGTATAAGCTAGCAGCTTCTGATTTGATCTAAAAGATACAAATGTAATAACACTAAGCCAATTTTGCTTGTTCCTCATTTGATTCCAGAGGATGTGCATTGTACTTACTGCTTGCCAAGTACTGCGTAGTTGCAGAATTCTAAATAGTTCTTATGTCATCTCTTTGGTTTTAGCTGTGGGCAATTTAACTATGTCCAATTATGCTTGTTTGGGCTAGAGTATATCCTACAGATGTTGTTCAAGAAGTTAAAGCTGTGCCTCTATAGCTAAAGAAGAGGGCAAGGGATGGAAATCTGGTCTTGCAACCAAATGCTGCTGCCTGGTTCAAGCCCACACTGCTGCAGCTAACGCACTCTGTATCTGATTTTTATCTTAGAGAATGCCTGTACTGCTAACTAAAAGGCTTAGTGAACGAGCTTGATTTCTAGTTCTTTGGCAATCCATGTAGCTTGTTAGTGCACTTGCTTTGGTTTGGACTGTTCCAGCTGGCTCTTCAAGTTAAAATTGTCTGTAGAGGTGGGATAGGCACAATTGCTGTGGGCAAAACTCAATTTCTGCCTCTTGGCCTTATGTATCAGTCAGATTGTTTGGGGGTTTTTGTCCAATAAATTTTTGAGAACTTCATGATGGTGGTTTTGGGTAATGTGACGGAATGTGGTAGAAGCAAATCTCAAGAAGGAAGAACAGTGTCTTATGTGTTGGTAATTTAAAGGAAGAAATGTGCTGATTCAGATGAAAATAGTAGTAGTAGTTAAATACGGTGTTGGGACTAAGGCGGGCTTGCAGGGTGAAGCGAGATACCTGGCGTAAGAAAAGTAGAAGCAGACTAGGGATCTCAGAGGGGCACATGATTAAATAGTTTATAAAATCTGTTGCTGGTGCATCAGACTTAAACTTGGAATTTGGATTCTGTAAGTTTCGGTTCCTGATACCTAGTCTGGCGTTGGGTCATTTGTCTTCTGTTAAAGGTTTGTTTCACAAGCAGTAGTAGCTAATTATTTTCTCTAGGTTTCTTCATTAGTTTCAGTAGTCGACGACTCTTCTAGTGCTCTAATATTTTCAGTCTTGCTGTTTATCACGATAAGATGAAATGTGATTCTGCATCATAAAATTTCAGATTTCTTCCTCTTTTTCTGAAGACTTTTGTTACTGCCATAATTGCCTAATGTAAAAAGAGTGTATGAATACTGTTATTTTAAGATTTCCAAGAGGGAAGGTCACAAAGTTGCTAGTAGTTTGTTGCTGCTGCCTTTTCAATGCTTATGTGTATAAATGTAATGCTAATTGCATGGTTATCTGCTTTTTTGGCACTATTTCTGCTGTAAAATGTAAAATGATTGTTTCCTGAACTGGCTTGTCTTATGAGAAAGAGGGACTTTTGTGAAGAAACAAGTATTGGCATGGTAGATTTGACTTAATTGCAAGTTATTGTTTCTGTTAACTTTGTAGGTGAGCTTGTCCAAATCTCTCAGAGATACTACAAGTAGACTTGCAGAGTTGGGATGGCTACATAATAAAATAAGAAAATACACAGACCAGAGAAGCTTGGATCGTGCGTTTGGACTTGTGGGACAGGTAGGTCAGCTAAAAAATTGTAGCAAGATCAATATTTTGGTCTTGTTTCCCTTAGAAACTGCTGAGTAAATGCAGTACTAGAATGATGCGTAAACCTTGGAGCTTGGATCATTCATCCCTTGATCTACTCCTTTTATGGACTGCCACTTTTGGTATGGGTCATGGTCTGAAGGCAAGGGAAAGGCATGTGCTCATGCTGGTCGTAAGAAGGAGTTGTCCCTGTCATTTGTAGCTGGAAAGTCTCATGCATAGATTTCTTTTCTTAATCTCCTTTTTTAAATTTTTTTTTTTTAAGTACTCATGCATGTTTATAAACAAAAATATTGCTTAAATGGGATGGTAGCATCCCTGAGCTAATTGATCACCAATTCAGTTGTTAGTGACCTATGCAGGAGACACTCTTGTCAGCTAATGTTGATGTTTGTGTGTTAATACTGCACTAACTTAGATAAAATGCAAATACCCCATTATCTTCTGCCCTTTCTTTTGAATACAGCATCAAAAGAATATTAATTTTTGTTTTTATAGGTTTCATCATCATGATTTGTAGTCTACAGTAACTTCACAGCTGCTGTAATACCCAAAACCACATTTACTGCTAAGGCATTCCCGTTTCCTCTCACTTGCTCCCTCTGTAAAACTGGATATTATCCCTTCTGAGTCGACAGAAATGTTATCCTTGCCTCTAGCCATAACATCCTACCTAATCTGCCAAGAAATTGAAGTGCTTCTCCCTTCAATCTAATTTTTCTTAAGAGGTCAGTAGAGACACTGTAGTGCTTCCTACTTTTCTAATGTTTTATTCTGTTCCCTTCTGTCTCTTATTCTACGTAACCCTTTTAGTTACACATAAATAATAATTTTTCTAGTGATCCAATGCTGATTTCCATGTTTTATATAGTAGTGCTACTGTATATGCATTTTCTTCAGACTCTCCCCCTTATATCTGGGTGAAGTTTCTTATACTTTATCTAGTAGCTTCCTGCTTATGCTTATTTTTACTGTCTCTGGCTTTAACCTTCAAGTTTACAGCAAGGGGAGAACTTTAATTCTTCAGTGAATTTAAATGTGCGGTATCTTAGCTACCATATGCAGGTTTCAGATCCTGTGCAGGGGGCTGTGCAGTTAGCTAGCTGAATCTGCATAGCTCTAATGCTGTTAATTTTGCTTGAGGCAAGCACATATATATATATATATATTTATATTTCTAGGACATAAGCATACAAATAAAAACATATGTTCTACTCCTGCTGTCAGTATCTGGGCAAAAAGTATATACCATTGCTCTTCACGGCTTTTATAGCTGACAATTTCAGGTGCTGCACATTGTGCATTAAGAATTTAGCACAAGAATATATTGTACTTTCTAAAGCATCTCTTGCCTAATGTTTTAAAAGAATGCTTGCGTAAACCCCTGTTTAAACCACATGTAGGATAAAATGTCTGTCACCTCTTTTATTATGATTCTGGTGGCTGTTTTTATCATGCAAAATGTCAGGTATTGACAATTTTTAGGAGTAGAGATATAACAATATACTACACTTTAACATCATATTCTTCTACCTTTGCTGCTTAGTATCTAAGTTCTACTTTGTCCTCAGAAAGCAAAAAGAATTATCAGCAATGAAATATAACTTGCCTTATATTTTGACATTTTGCCCATTTAAATCTAGTTGAGGTAGTGGGCATTTTAATTTTTTTCTCTTGAACAAGCATTCTGTTTTCTTCCTGAATTCTCTTTTGCTGTACACCAAAGCAGAATTCTAGGATAATGTCCAGTTTTCCATAACAGTTTGGGAAACAAAAAGATGTAGTTTGTGATGCAGGAATTGGCACTGGATGTAAATTTTAACTTCTAAGGCTTCTCTGAAAAGTTGATGGCCAGTTAGATCCTAAATCCTTTTGGCTACTGAAGTCAGTGATTACTGTTCTCACTTTTTGAGTAGATGTATAGTGCCTTTGAATGTTTTCTTGAAGGCTCTACTCTGCCCTCTATCTTGGCAAGTGCTACTTTAATAAGTTCAAAAATGTACTGAAGAAGCAAGTGAGAAGAAATGAAAAGTGGAGTTACACCTAAGGGGATTTCTTTTTGCCCTTCAGTATCCCCTGGAATAAAATGAATTTCAAATTTCTTTCTAATTTATAACATTGAGTTGAAGAAAGGAGCTGTCTTTCCTTGTAAAGGATACAATGGCAAGATTAATGATTTTTCTTTTTTTTTTTTTAGGCTTCTTAGCCTCTTAGCAGGTAGGCCTCTTAGCAGGAAAAAAGATTTATTTTCTCCTTGTGCTTGTAGTAATGATTTCTCCCTTCTACACACTCTAGTGAATAAATATTTTACTTTAAGCTCTTGGGTTCTTTTTGTGAGGCTTTCCTTATTTTTTCCAAATTACTTCGACTGTGATGACTTTAAAAGGGGTTGAGGGGAGTGTCCTGGGGAATTTCCTATTAAAAAAAAGTCCATTAAAATAGATATCAAAATCATTAGCTGAGAATTAGGTAAGAAATTGGTTCTGAAGAATTTGTGTGTGTGCACAGAAGTACTCTTCAAAAACCAAAAAATTTTCAAAACCCCCAAAAGTGCTTAAAGTCCAAAATTTTCAACAGTCCAGAATTAATGAGCCATATTTTTAATTCGGTTTTAGAAAATGTTTTGCAGGATATTTTTTTTTCTTTTTTTTTTGTCTGTGTGTTAGATTAAGATTATTACAAAAACAAAGCAAAACCCCAGGACCCCAAACTGTGGAAAACTATCTGTTACTAACCAAGTATTCTTTCAGGAATTATTTTTAAAATAACCCAAAGTAGCTGTGCTTAGAATTGTTTTATGAAGAATTTTTGGTTTAGTTCAGGCCTGTTAACTTCTGCACATTTTACAGATTTCTTAGGATATACTTAGTGTTATTCATTTGTTCCATGTCAAGTGAAGAATCGTATATGACTGTCAATTGATAAAAGGCCAGAAATTCAGAGTACTTGATCCAGCAGCACTTACTGGGAGTATTCTTTTGAGCATTGTGTTTTCTTGTTCGTGTCATATAGTCTATACTGTAAATATAATGATGGTTGCCTGACTTCTGTGTTCTGTTATTAGAGGCCTTCCTGAAATTGAAACTCTTATTACTTTACTACATGCTGTATGTTACATAATTATTAAAGAAAATTTCTTCTGGGTCATGTTATGATTTGCACATCCCTATGGCAATTATTAATGTCTTTATTGAGGTGATACATCTATTTGGAGAGTTATGCTTACCATAGTTTGTTGATAGAATTAAGACAGCAAGAAACAGAAAGTCACTTGACAGCGTGTATATATTCTTGGAAAAGGCCTGTGCATCTCTTAGGGAAGCACTTATATGTTGGCCAGTTTTCTAAGAGTTGGCTTTTGTGCTGAAACTTGTAGCTTCATTCTTCTTAGGAAATTTCTAACTACCTTCACAGTGTGGTGATAGAATAAAAGTTATTCTAGATTAAACCAGAAAGATTTTTTTTCCTGATTTTTTTTTTCTTTTTTCTTTTTCTCTTATTTCTCTTACAGAGTTTTTGTGCAGCCTTACATCAGGAACTTAAAGAATACTACCGACTTCTGTCTGTTTTACATTCTCAGGTAAGTTAAGTGGTTCTTGTTTAACTTTCTTATTTTGCTTTACGTTATCTGAGTATCTCCTAAAAGGTATACCTAGGTATCCCATTAGAAAGGGAAGGATGTACAGCAATTTCTACTGACAGTGGACACAATTCTCTAACCTGTACATTTCTTACTCTTTGGATGTATGTACCAATGAATATTTTTCTCTTAGAAATTCACTGTTATTTGATGTATTACCTAAGCAAGGTATATAATGTGTATTTCTAAGCCTCTGTCCCTATTTTGCATCCTTTTTGTCAGTTTCATCTTGTGTGATATCTTTATCATTCAAATCCCAAACAGCATGATACATCTTTGAAGAGAGAAAAAAAAAATCTTTCTGTATTTCAAGCAATGCATGGTTCAGCAGCTAGTAACAACAGTTCCAACTTTTTGTTCTGTCTGGGGCAGTTTGTGCATTTTCCTTGTCGCTTCCATTGTATTGAGAGAGTAAGATGTTTCAGTGTGTTTTTTCTGTGATGTATAGACCTGCTCAGTGCTGATAATGTTGCAGTTTGTCCACAAATATTTATCGGTATGTGCACCTAGATGCTAGCTCTAAAATAAAAATTAGATATTTTTTTTTCTTCTGCTTACTGTTTTTTTTATATGGGACTTTCAAGGAGTTCCTTATTTGTAATTGAGAAAAATTTATTCTGAGAATTGACCTAAAGTTAAATTAAAATGCCATTTAAAATTCATTCAAAAAAATCTGTAGTTTAAGTCATAGGTTTCTGTAAACATTTTCAAGGCATCTATTCCTTTTGACTCACTTGCAGTTCTTTAACACTCTTGACTTTTGGAATGCCTGTCATACATACTTTTTGCTTGTTTTTCCTGGCTACTATCCGGTTACTCTTTTTGTAATTATTTCCTGCTCTGTCCAAAATACGTTTGCTCTCTTGGTTTGTTGGAGCTTTGATTTATTCTAACTTCTAAAACTTCTTGACCATGAAAATATTTATGACTTCTTTGAAATGCAGCTTCCTCTTACCTTTTCTGTTCCACTAAACCTTCCAAAAGAAGAGACGAGTCTGGTGGGAGGGAAAGCATGTGAGGGGAAAACGAAAGGAAAGTTCTGGCATCCCTTGTTTTCAAACTGCATTTGCCTTTGTGGTGGGTTGACCCTGGCCAGTAGCCAAACACCCGTCCAGCCTCTCGCTCACCCCTGTCTCTTGAAGAACGGGGAGGAAATAGAAGGAAGGCAAAAAGACAAGTCAATCAAGTTAGTGACAGTTTAATAGGGAAAGCAAAAGCTGTGCGTGCAAGAAAAGCAAAGTAAGGAATTCATTCACTACTTGCCATCAGCAGGCAGATGTCCAGCCGCTCCTGGCAAGCAGAGTGTCAGCACACTGAACACTTGCTTGGGAAGACAAGCTCCATCACCACAAATGTCTTCCCTTCCTCCTCCTTTCCCTGAGCTTTTCTTCCCAGGAAAACCTTTTTGTCCTCCATATGTTTGGAAATGGTTTCCAGGATTAGTTGCTCTGTCAGCATCCCAGGGCATGAGGTGAGTCTCAATGGTGTGTAGTTCTGTGGATCCTCCTTGAAGAGAGGAGTGATACTTGCTTTTTCTCAGTCGTCAGGAACCTTCTCTGATTGCTATGATGTTGCAAAGATAATCAAGAGTGGCCTTGCAGTGACATTGGCCAGCTCCCTCAATACTCATGGATGCATTCCATCAGGTTTCATAGACTTAAGTATACCCGGTTTGTTTAATGTTCCCTAAACTGATCCTTCTCCACTTGGAGTAAGTCTTCCTTGTTCCAGACTTCCCCTCTGATCCCAGGTGACATCTGGTATTCCCAGTGACAAATCTCACCAAAAAACCAAGGCATAGAAGGTATGAAGTACCTCAGCCTTTTCCATTTTTCCTGTCACCACTTTCCCAGCACCATTCAGTTGTTGGACACACATTTTTCTCAGTCTTCCTTTTACTTCCTTTTACCTTTTTGCTGCTCTTTGTTTCTTGCCAGATTCATCTCCAGTGTTAGAGTTCATGAGTGTATTGAGCACGATAATTAAATGCATTCTGGTAGAGAACAGTCAATACAGTGTCTGTAATGTACAGTTTTGCTGCACTAGCAGACTGGAGTTTCTGGGGATGTCCCTCAGCACCTGACTGAAGGGGATCCCAGAGGCATGTTATGTTTGGATTTTGAAGAAGCCCCGGCAAGATTCCTCCCCAAAGGCTGTGAAAGAAAGGAAGGAGATCCAGCAGTGGAGAAGAGATTCTCTTGTGACTTGAAGGCTGGGAAGCACAAGGTCACGCTGCAGGATGGAGAAGGGTCAGTAGTGTGCACCAAAGATAGGTGCCGGCACTGGTTTTAGTTGATGTTGATGATCTGGAGAAGGTATGGTAGAGTGAAATCTCCCAGTCTGTCAGTGAAAGCTTGCTAGCATTGGTACTCTGGATGCTCTGTCCATGGCAAAGAGCAGCACGAAACAGTGTGTGAGCAAATCGGTGCTCGGGAGCCTCAGTGTGGGAAGTACAAGGTCTTTTATGTGGAAGAAAGCTAATCTAATGCATGCTTCCTCAGTGCTGGACTTGGCATCAGCTGGCCCAGTTTGGGGAAGAACCTTGGTGACCTCGCAGGCGGTTGTCTGCACTGCTGGACTCGGCACTCTGAAATTGGCAGGAGGTTGGTATAAAACAGAGTAGCCAACTTGCAAAATTTGTTTCCTGAGGATGTTATGGCAAAAGGGAGTACCAACAGGTTGGAAAAGGGATTATACAAATTCCTGGAAGACAGATCTGTAAACTGCTATTAGAAGGGCTGAGCCAGGATGCATCCTCTGATGTCCTGAACACTGCAACTGGGCTGCAAGGAGACTAAAGGGGACGGATTGCAGAGAGGGGTCAGCTTTGCGTGCTGCTCCTGTACAGTGCTTCCTTTTGTCATTATTGGAGATAGAGCAGTAGTTCATCTAGCCAGCGTTCTGACAGAGGATGGCATTCCTTATGTTCATAATTGATGGAGCAGAAATCTTTAAGAAAGAAGTCAGCATTCTCAAGACTTTTGCCAGATTATCCCAGAGGTGAGCTTGGTGACTTGTCAATTTTATTTTCAAAAGTGACAGAAAAAAAAAAATCCACTTTTTTGAAAGACACTTTCGTTACAAAACCGTACATTTCAGTTACTTGAAAACATGTAGAAAATTGTGTCTTGGAATCGAGTGCATGCCGCATTCCTGTATTCAGCAGGTCATACAGGCTGCCAGCTTAGGAGTTGTTAGCTGCTGTTCCAGTTAGCAGTTCAGGCATAGCAGTACATAAGAATCTCATCAAAGGGTTCTGTACTGTCTTTCTCTCTATAGCTTTACATTATGTCTTCACAGCTTCCCCCAAACATGTTTCTGCCTCTGAAAGAGTTGTCCTGAGTGTACTGCGTACTATTCCATAAGCTTTTCAGGTCTTTTCCTTGCAGACTGTTTTCATGTTGTCAGCCCATTTAAAAATCCACTTCCATGATGAAGATGTATCATCTCTTCCCTAAAGACAAAGGGTGGTTCTTGCTCATACATCTCTCTTATTGCCAATTTCCAAACAAAACAAAACAAAAAGAACATGGACCCAGGAGCATCCAGAAGCTAATCTGGCTTTAAGGCTGAGCTTAATGTGGATGACACTAGTCTTAAACTTAACTGATACCTAGTATTTGGCTAAAAATGTGCTAGTTGCGGAAGCACGGAGTGGGTTGGTTGCCTATACAGGAAACAGAGCATCTTTTTCTAAGAGTTTATCTGCTTGGACTGTTCTAGGAACTTGCTTCTGTATTCTTAGGTTGTGTTCTTGTCCTGCTTACACCATCTGTACGTGTGTGAGATGTGCATTTGCATCTGAGCTGCAAATATTTGGCTTTCATTTCCTGTAGCGTTGGAAGATTTGTGGTAGTCACATTGCGACAGATTTTTCTTATAATAGCTTTTAATTTTTTTTTTTTTTCCTATGGTAGCAATTCCTTAATCTCACTATAGAGCTAACTTAAGTTCTGATGGCTTCTGGAGGAAGACATTGAACAGAACTTGTCCCACGTTCAACTAAAATAAGCTGGCTGTGCAGTAATAAGAATTTTACCTCCTGCACCCTTCCTTTCCTTTAGATGTTTTTCTTACTCTTTTCTGAGCATCTCTTTGGCCAGTATTTGCTGTCTTTCAGGATCTCTGCTCTCTTTTCCTTAGCTCTTCTTTTGTGACTAACTATCTATCACCTTGCTTGCTTTAACTTTCTTGGCCTTTGTGCTCTGTCTGCCCTATTACACTTCCACTTGTCTCTGTCTTTTCATCTGCGCTTGATTCTCTATTTCCACTTGTGTGGCTCTTGGATTTTGGCCCAATGATTTAATGAGAGAACATATAATACTGGGTATTTCAAGTGTATTAGTAAAAATCTAACTTCAGAACTAAAACTATGAAACGACAGTTCTGCTTCAGTTTTGCCGGTTTTGTTCCTTGATATGTCTTTCTGTTTCTGATTTGATCAGTTGCAATTGGAAGATGATCAGGGCGTGAATTTGGGACTTGAGAGCAGTTTAACACTTCGCCGTCTTCTAGTCTGGACATACGATCCTAAAATAAGGTTAAAGACCCTTGCAGCACTTGTTGATCACTGTCAAGGTCTGTTTAACATTAATTTAATATTTCTGGGGAAGTTGTGTAACTCTGAGTAGTTGTGCATGCCAAAGGTGGATATCAATAATATTAGTTATTTTTTTTAGAAAATTTAAAGTAGCTAATCCAGAAGATTCTCTCTCTACCTTTTAGTTTAGGCAAAAAACTGACGAATTATACTGCTGGTTTGATATACTTAGACTTTTTTGCCTTTTTTTCAAACTAGAACATGCTTGAGAAATCCTTCAAATTTTAAGTACACACTTTTCATGCTGTTTTCAATTATTCAATGTTAGTCATCTTTCAGAGAATGTTACACTGTTAAAAAACCCACTAATACACTATGAAATGGTTGGCTTAGTCTCTTCACGATGTATGAGTATTATGCTATTCCTCTATATATGATGGCATAAAGCAGTCATTTGCAACTTGTCTGCAGATTCATGTGAAACCATGAAACTTTACAAATCTGCAAATAGTGTGTGGCTGTGCTGTCAATCCACAAGAAAATGCTGAGGAGTGGTGGTGGAGCTGACCAAAATTTTTGCCCAGCAGCTGACCCATAAGCTATGCTTTTCCCTGAGGGTACTTCAGCTTTGCTGTCTTGAAAATAAATGGAGATTGTGACCCTTTGGAAAAAGCATCTTAACCAAAAAAGCTTACAACATCTATTTTACCTTGATTATTGGAATTGGTAACAATTTTAGAAAAAAAAGTGGGCTTTACTTTTAAGACATTCATCAAAATTTTGAATGCTACAGCCTGTGCTGCAAGGAACCTTTAAGATGTGCAGCATAACAGCAAAACAAGTACTAGTTCTATTTTATTTTTTTTAACAACCTCTTACCTTTCAATTGCAAGAAGACTGGAGGTATTACCTGAAGGAGCTCTGGGGGGAACTATAACCAAGAAGCAGGAAAGATGTGTTTGTGTGTATGTATGCACACAGATCATCTGAGAGAGAGTCAAGTACAGGAGAGAAGGAAAACATACTAAGGCTCCTTTAATGCTATTCTGGTGGGGGCCGTGGGGAAGAAAAGAAGCATAAAGTCAACCTTTGTGTGTGATCTGATGCCTTGAAATTTGCATTCCTCCAAGCTACCATAAAGTAGACAGAATATGGTGTCAGAGAACTGTGCTTAATGCTTCAGTGAGATTAATGATTCATACCTAGGAGTTCCCTGTCAACGTTAAAAAAATATACTTTTGCTACATTTTAGAACTGTTGTTCAGCAAGCTCTGAGTGACATACGACTTGCTAAAATCAATGGCTGCTGAATTAAAGTGTGGTGTGTGTGTTTTTTCCTTCATATGTTTCTGTTCCTCTCCCCTATGATCTTACAGGGAGAAAAGGTGGTGAACTAGCCTCAGCAGTTCATGCCTATACTAAAACAGGAGATCCCTACATGAGATCTCTGGTTCAACACATTCTTGGCCTAGTATCCCATCCTGTACTGAATTTCCTTTATCGCTGGATTTATGATGGAGAGCTGGAGGATACATACCATGAGGTAATATATGTGATACAATAAATATTTTTTCTCTGTTCGTTTGCTTTGTGGGAGTATAATCTGTGGGAAGCTTAGAGGAGAATTTGAAAAGTAGACTGTGATGGAAATGTATAACATATGAGTAAGTAACATACACAATAACAACATGAAATGTGACATCCTGCATGGATTCAGTCAGTGTGATATTTGGAGGTTGCAATGATGCAGTATGTTGTCTTCAATGAATCATATCCTGAGTCTGTTTTAATAGAGGCAGAATGGACTAGCAATAGATGCTTGCTTCTGAAGAGAGGCAAAGTCATCTATCTTTTCTTGCTTAGTGTAACAATAGTAATGTATCCAGAGTCCTTTGTTTAGAATGCAAGCGTTGTATTTGGAATAAAGTTCAGAATACTCTGACTACCCGCTCTTATCCTCAGCTTCATAAATAACTTCAGTTTGTCAAATTGGGTAGAAGAGGTTTATGGTTCCAGAGTTCCTCTAGAAACTCTACTGTTATTTGTTCCGACTTCTGTAACAGCAAGTTCTAGTAACTGTCCTTTTTCTCCTTGGAAATGTTTTTATGCCTTTTTAAGCTCTCCCAACTCTTTTTCCTGTCTCCAATCAGTACAGTCTTGTTAAAGTGACATTTTTTTGCTTCCAAGAAGCCAAAGAATCATTTTTTAAAATGAATTGAGCACTTCTGAGACACATATGTGTAACTGTACTTGAGCATGAAATATGCTGTCTGTTTTCTGAAACTGTCCATCTGGGTCAAAATTAAAATGAGTACCAATATCGCCCACAGCTGATCTTCAAGCTCAGCATTAGGAGACTTGTGTGAAATGTCTATGAATCTTTACGGCTAGAAGTGTAAAATAGACTTTACTTTTTTTCCCAGCTACTCCTCAGACATGTGAGGTGTTGTCTTTTTTGGTTTTTATATCATTCATCAGCTTTCAACTTTTTGTTTAAAAATTTACGTGGGCACTGTAAGAGCGTTCTTAATACTGAAAATCACTGTTGGATGTGGTATACCGAAAGCTACAATTTTCAGACCATAGACACAGTTTTTGAACAAAGACAATTGGCCGTTCTTGGTGGAAATGGTATTTGGAGGCAGTGAAAAAAAGTTCTTGTCTAAAAAATCAGTATCTTGTTTGACAGGATGAGGAGAGAATCAATCCACAAGTCACTTTAACAAAAGTAATCCTGTAATTTTAGTTTCTTATAAATGAAGGTATTTTCTTGCATGGAGTTGAGAGACCTTAGCATTTGATGACCAGTTCAATTGCAGGGATCTCTTGGTTTTGGGGGTTTCTTTTTGTTTTGTTTTGTTTTTTTTTGTTTTCTGCAATTCTGCATCTGTTAAAATAGGAGGAAATCCAAAGGGACTTGAGTAAAAATAGAATCAGTAAAACAAAAGCATATTATACTTATATTCTGAACTTTATCTTCTACCCTAACTGTGTTACAAATTGCCGGAAAATGCTATATGCTTCTGTATTTCGTAGTGGATGTTTTACAGATAGTACAGTTTACCCTGAGGTAGTCAAGGTTTCATAATGTACAGAGGAGATTAAGTTATGTGAGCTCTTTAACTTTTTCTTCAGCGTTCATATTGGTCAACATACAATTTAAATATCAATTGCCAGGACAACTCTGCATGTTAGCTAGGAAAAAATTTTTTTTTCTTTTTTAGTTAAAAGCACAATTCAGAATATTTTTACAGTTTTCTAAATATTGAAATGAAACGCTAGGGGAGAGAGTTTATGTTAGTCTTTTGGTTTTAATATTTATTTCAATCTACAGTTTTTTGTAGCTTCAGATCCTACAGTTAAAACTGATCGGTTGTGGCATGACAAATACACTTTGAGGAAATCAATGATCCCTTCTTTTATTACAATGGAGCAATCAAAAAAGGTAGGAATTCAAAAATTAGTCTTCTGATGATTTGTTTGCCCTATGCTGCTGTTTAGATTTCCATTAAGAAAATAGAGACCAAATTTAACAATAAATAATCCTCTTAAGAATTTTATAATTGTTTGCTGAGGAAGACTATAAGACTGTTTCTCCTTTCCATTGTCTAACTGATAAACTTTAAGGAGATCTCAAGGGGGGAAAAGAAGTTTGTGTTTAAAACCTTTTTGTGTTAGCATTGAAGTTCTGGATTGCTGTGGTTGGGATTGTGAAGCTAAGAGCACACAGGGATGACAAAATATCCTGTTGTCCTGGTGGTTGTGGATGGCTTTTTGGTTTGGTGTTTTTTTTTTTCTTATCTGCAAATCACTTGAAAAAAATATATCCTTTTTTGTTCAGGTCCTCCTAATAGGAAAATCCATAAACTTTTTGCATCAAGTTTGTCATGATCAAACTCCATCCACAAAGATGATTGCTGTGGCAAAATCTGCAGAGTCTTCAAAAGATGGTAGAGTATTCAATATTTGAACTGAGCTCTGTACAGTATGTAGTTTAGACTGTAAACTGACATTTTGGATAGTGGGGTGGAAAGGAGTACAAAAGTCTCAACTGACCTAAAATAAAGGTATTTTAATGGATACTTGAATTTTACAAATGATGTATGAAGATGCATATGTGCAATTTTCTTAATTTGATAGGTTTGCTGGATGGTTGTTAATGTACTGGATTTCTGAATGAAACCGTTCAGAAACCAGTCTGCCTTCAGCTGACTTTCATTGAAAGGGCTGGGGTGGGGGCAGGGATATTCTGGAGTGCTGCAGTAAGAATTTAGTACTTGTGCCTCCTCATCAAATATACTTCATCATACAATTCCATAATAATACTGAATTAATTCTGTGATTAAAAAATAATAAATAATCAATTAATCGTAAATAAGAGAATGGGCAGTAAAAACAGGCAGGACAGAAGCCTTTCTGTAAATGCACTCTACCACTGTAATATGTCTGAAGAAAATTGAGTATATGGAAGGTTAATAAAATTCTTTTTGAAGATTACTTAAAATTGGGGTTGCCAGCTGTTGAACTTTAAACCAAAATTTAACTATCAGAATTCCTTCAGGTTATTTCTTTCTATTTAAAAGAGATTTCAGTTTTAATGAATGAGAATTTATATACCATTTGCGGTTATTCTTTGGTGGCATATTCTTTGCACTAAAATTAACATTGTTATGATGAAAGATAGCAAATAAACATCTAAAACAAGGAGACTATGCGTAAATACTAAGCAAAGAAGGTAAGGTAATGCATAGGATGCTGCTGCATCTGGGAGAAAGGACAATGTGCTTTCTTCTCGTGAAGGTGATAGTTTACTACTATAACTTCTTTTTAGAACTCATTTAATATACCAAAGAGAGTCTAATTGTTAACATGTAGATCACTGGGTGTCGTGGTTTAACCCCAGCCAGCAACTAAGCACCACACAGCCGCTCACTCACTCCCCCCCACCCAGTGGGATGGGGAAGAAAATCAGGAGAAGAAGTAAAGCTCTTGGGTTGAGATAAGAACGGTTTAATAGAACAGAAAAGAAGAAACTAATAATGATAATGATAACACTAATAAAATTACAGCAGTAATAACAAAAGGATTGGAATATACAAATGATGCACAGTGCAATTGCTCACCACCTGCTGATCGATGCCCAGTTAATCCCCAAGCAGCGATCCCCCGCCCCCACTCCCTCCAGTTTATATACTGGGCATGACATCACATGGTATGGAATACCCTGTTGGCCACTTTGGGTCAGCTGTCCTGACTGTGTCCTGTGTCAGCTTCTTGTGCCCCTCCAGCTTTCTCACTTGCTGGGCGTGAGAAGCTGAAAAATCCTTGACTTTAGTCTAAACATTACTTAGCAACAACTAAACACGTCAGTGTTACCAACATTCTTCTCATACTGAACTCAAAACATAGCACCGTACCAGCTACTAGGAAG
The DNA here is from genome assembly GCF_026419915.1 of Harpia harpyja. NCBI lineage: Eukaryota > Metazoa > Chordata > Aves > Accipitriformes > Accipitridae > Harpia > Harpia harpyja. The sequence continues at coordinate 20,119,938 of NC_068961.1, forward strand.
ACAGTTAACTCTATCCCAGCTGAAACCAGGACAGGGATAATTTCTCTGATGCTATTTGCTATGTAGTTTCTAGAAGTATAATGATGTCCTACTAGTATATCCAGCTTTTGCCAAGAGAAGAATTATCTAAGCATTTGTTTTTCTGTCAAGTTCTTTACTTAGTTTTCTAAGAACATCCTTCTTTGCACTTTCTGATATCTTGTACAATATCTTTTCTGTTATTCCTGTACTCAAAGATAAATTTATTATATATAACTTTGAAGCTTAGTTTTGTGGGATTGTCTTTTTTTTTTTTTTCCTCTCCCTCCAGATTAACCTTGGATTAGTTTTTACATTAACTCTTCACAGCATGGACTTTCAGCATGAGTACCTCCATGGAAGATGTTCTAATAATAAAATCCCATTCATGTCCGCAAGAATATTTAATCTAATAATGTGATTTTTGTACCATGCGCAGTGGTTGCCTAGTCAAAGATGCGCTTAAAGTGCAGAGAGGGATCAGGGCTAAGTGAGTAATAGCTGTAAATGCATTTGAACCATCATCTTGCCAGCTACTCCAGAAAAAGGCAAAAACATTCTTTGGCTACACTACTTTCACCACTTTACACAGTGTTTATGGCCATGCTTTTCCAATTTTTTTTTTAATTTGCACTCGTTTCTCTCTCGATTGAATGGATGCCCTGCACAAATTCCCTATTATGTAGGAGATGAGAGCTTCAAAGCAAGTACATTATCTTAAGTGCTGAGAATACATGTTTCAGGCAGAAGTGTAGTTTTAGAAATGGATGTTATCCACTATATCTGCCATGTGCTGAAGGCATGCTGAGCTTAATTCTGCACGAAACTGCATTTGTGTTTAGGGCATTTTACCCATTCAATCCAGAAAGAACATTCTGTGTCAGTGATGTTGCAAATGCATCCTGTCATCCTTGTTTGTGCCATCTGACAACATCCTGAGAGTCCCTTCAGATAATGACTTATAATAAGATGATGGAAAGCTAGGATGCCAGCCTGAATTCTGGATGCTTTTTCTCACTTTAAATCTGAACATTTCATGAGTTTGGCTGTATTTTTTTTATTTCTTTAATTTGCTTTGGAACCTTAACTCTCATGTTTCCCCAGTTTCCTTTTGATGCTGAAGTAATCATGATGTAAAAAAACTGAACATGTATTAAAATGGGAAGTCAGAGATGAAGGCACAGGCAAACTAGGCAATTCCCTGCTTCCTGTTGGGTTTACCTGTGCCTTAAGCCAGTCCTAGGCCCAACCTCTGTGTCCAGTAGCTGAAGGTATTAGCTCATAACTCTTTTTGGGTTGGCTTGTTCCCTCTTCTGCTTTGCCCATTAGGCTTGCAGCATCTTGTGGAAAGACACTTGCAGGAACACATCATTGGGATGTTGTAACTTACTGTGTTCTGTCTGTGAAACACCTCTTTTAGCTTTTTTTCCCTGTCTGGAAGTTCTTCCTTCTTCCTCTAAAGCCAGCAGTGAAGCCATGTGGCAGATCAGATGGCTGGTACCGCTATGTGTGCAAGCAGCCACACTTGAACCAATCTTTTGAAGATAGCAGTGAAGAGGACAGGATCTGCTGATGGGGAAAAACTAGATGAAAGTCAGAATTGACTGGACATTCTCACTGCCCTGTTGCCCTGTACTAGTGAGACAAGTGCCTTTGCATGAACTGACATTTTTCCATTTTTCCCAGCAGTGGGAACGCTGCTGCGTGCTTCCTTACCTGAGCAATGCAAGAATTGCTTTGTCAGATCACACTAGATCTCTGCCTTGACCAGAGTGAGCAGAGACCTTGGTGAGCTGTCTCTCCTGGTTTGCTGTCGGTGACTGGAAAGGGGACTTTGAGGATTCCTTACTACAGGCTGTATTAATTCTCACATCTCCTAAGCTTGATGCATGTTACTTGACTAAGTAGTATTCTCCTAGTGTAGGGATTTTGAGCACAGCAATGTGTTATACAAGTGTCATCTCTTTGACATCTCTGCATATGCTTGCACTTCTGGTGTCTTATGGAGAGCTTCACAGGTTACTGAATGAGAGTTTGGAAACTTCAGGGAATGTCATTGAACCAGACATTGTGAGGTTTCCCTCGTTAAAGAGTGACTTCTTTATTAGAACCACTGTTTATTTCTTCAGTTTAAAAGCATTTTATTAATTGAGGCTGAATCTCATCAGAACAACATGAAACTTGGTTTTAATTTTTCCTGTCTGCGGTGCATGTTGAAACTAATCCTGGAGCAGGCAGTGCACTGTCTTACACTACTTTGGTACCTGGATCTTCATTTTTTACCTTTAGAACAATAGTTGTGTGGTTAAAAATTATTCAAAGTGGGAGCGTGTCCTTTAATGCTGAGGAAGGTCTGAATCTTACGATAGTTGGCAGTCCAGTATTTGGAGTTTTGTTCCATGTTGCCTCAGGAGGCCACACTTCTTGCTATCTCCTAACAGCCTTACTGCAGTCCCTTTCTTAATAAGCTTGTAGTTGTACAACAGAATGAAATACGCTTCCTACTAAAGGGCAGTGTCCTACTTTCTGCCTCCAAATTGCCATGCACTTAAGGTGGAGAAGAAAACATTGGGTTGCTGGCTGTCCCTCAGATAACACAAGCATATTCCCTCCTCTCTCGTTCTGATTTATATGTGGGAGCTCTTTTCTGTTGAATGTTCTGACTGATTCTTAGATTTCTTTCCCCCATCCCTCCCACCCCACCCTTAGAAGTTACTTCTGATTTAGATCCCCCCACCCCCTCAACAAAGCTTTTTCCTCAACTCTGAGTTTTTAGATCTCCTTCAAATTATTTGATTCTGTAAATTGCAGTATTTCAGCAAGCTAAAAAAAGAAAATCACTTTCTGTGTAAAAGTGATGAAATAATATGAGCTCTTATTGGAAAGTACAAGCTGGGCACAGATTAAAAGTAGTAATGTTGAAGTATGGGCTGCTTTAGACTTGTTTGCACCTTGGCTATGCCAAATGTATAATATAGTGGATCAGAATAAATAGCAATTTCTCTGCTTCTGTGTTTCAATTCCAAAGCTTCTTTGCCTCAGTTTTGGAAAAATAGTAATTAAATTCTAACTTTTTTTTTTTTTTTAGCTGCTGATTTGTTCACAGATCTGGAAAATGCATTTCAAGAGAAAATTGATGCAGCTTATTTTGAGACCAGCAAATACCTGCTGGATGTTCTCAATAAGAAGTACAATTTACTGGAACACATGCAGGCCATGAGGCGCTACTTACTACTTGGTCAAGGAGACTTTATCAGGCATTTAATGGACTTGCTCAAGTAAGAGAGTAGGAAGGGTAACTATATTGAATTTCTGAAGCTTGCAAATGTGCATGATGAGAACAGAAACTGTTTTGCTTTTGGAAGGGGACCCTTTAAGAATCTTACTACTCAAACATTTAATTGAACAACTTTTAAATTCTATTTTGGGTTTAATTTCTTGACCCCGAGGCTTAAAATTTGTTCTTCCTTTTTGGTAGGAAGTACATACAGGAGCATTTCACAATGTCTTGAAAAGTTGCACTAAGATAGGTATCAGCCTCGAGGATGTTAGCATTTCTCTCGCTCCTGTCAGCAAGTTTTAGCAGAAAAGTTCTGTTGCTCCTGATGCCACTAGTTAGCATTGCTGTGAACGTTAGGCTTCTATATTTTGGAGGTGTTTCGTCCAAAACATTCTGTCAAAACTCCTCAGTGCATTTTTCAAAAATTGATGCCTCACCAGCCTCTGTTTTAAGCGCTCAGGTGCACCCACAAGTATCAGTTTCAGTTCTTGGTGTATTTGCAAGCTCACTGCTTTTACATGCTGGTGCTACTGATGAAAGTTAGTCTATCAAAAATGTCCTTTACAAAGCCTTCCTTTGGTCTAGGAGGCAGGCTTTGTAATAGAGCTTCCATTAACTTGTTTGAAAATCAAAATCAACATTGTCTGGTGACGATTTGTGTATGACCATGCTTTTTTAAGTGAAAATTAGTGTGAAGCATAATAAGGTTGGTTTGCAGAATTGGTATTACATTTGAGGCAGTAGTGAGGGGCTTTCCAGTCCTGATCATGGGGGAGAGGAGTAGTGCAAGGTGCTTGTTACTTGCATGTTGCAGCTCTTTGGAAAGTTTAAGTTAGGTAGAGGGGGTGTGTTTGTGCTTCTGCCAGCACTTCTAAGCCCGTGAGATGCCTATCAGTAAGTCTCTCAAAACTGAAATGAAATTATTGGTTTGATGTGTTAATGATGTAATCTGCCTCATTTTAGATATGAATGCAACTCAAATTACAGAATAATTATGCTAGGAATCCTGGTAATTTCAAATTACTGGCATTAAATGAGGATAAAGTTACTCCTCATGCTGATGTTCAGGTGTATAGCTGCATATGAATAGACATATTCTGCTGAAATATTTTGCTCATTGATTTTCTTTGTGGTTGAGACTGAAAGAGTAATACGAGAGGTTTTGAAAGTCTGTCAGAAAAGTGTTTCACTGTGTGCTGCAGTTACTACCAAATTGCTGCTGCAGAATATCTTGGTGATATGCCATGACTGTTTGTTTCATAACCACCAGGCCAGAGCTTGCACGACCAGCTACAACCTTATACCAGCATAATCTAACTGGAATCCTTGAAACAGCGGTGAGGGCAACTAATGCCCAGTTTGATAATCCTGAGATTCTCAAACGATTGGATGTTCGGCTTCTGGAGGTCTGTTGCATCATGGTGACTCTGACCTGAAACATACCTTATTTTGTGTGTGTATATGTGCAGACATCTACATGAAACAAAATTTTCATATGTTTATATAGTAAATACGCCCCCTCCCCCCCCTTCCCTTTGAAGTCTACTTTGAATTATGTAAACCTCATTTAATAGGTCTTCCCTTCTTTTCTCATTTCCTGCCTATTGTCTATTTGTATTTCAAGCTGTGGGTTTACAGCTGTTTCACTGACAATACAAAGTTGAGATTTGTAATTGATGCTGGTGGCCCTGATTTGAGGTTCTGCAAACAGCTCCTGCTGCTGTTTCTCTTACAAGAATCTGGGGGGTAGTCTCTTTGTCACCAGTAGTTACAAAGAGTGAAGCAATGAATGTGTGTTTCATGAAGGAGACCTCTGGTAAGAAACTTGTTAATGAGAGCGCTCCAGTCTCAGAGATGGGAGTTAACTGATGAACTGTAGCATCTGAAATAAGTCTATACCTTAGGCTGAGTCCTGCCTAAGAAGTTTTTCCTTCCTGTCATTTTCTTTACTAGTTCCAATGGAAAAACATTGACATTACAAACATTAACATTTGGGTGAGATGAATCCCACCCTTGTGTCAAACTCCGATTCATTTTTGCTTAATCTACTACTTTGAACAAGGAACTCCTGTAACTCATATTGATGTGGATGCTTGTTTCTTCATATGCTGTGGAGAATGGAAGAGTAAGCAAGAGTTGGTCTTCAGCACTAGTATGCTCTGATTATACATTGAAAGTAGCATATCTTTTTAATACAGGTATCTCCTGGGGACACTGGATGGGATGTCTTCAGCTTGGACTATCATGTTGATGGGCCAATAGCAACGGTAATGTCATATACTGCTGGCTGTGAAGATGTCTTGAATACTGAATTGAATTGCTAAATTTTTTTTTTTTAAATAACGTTTGTTTTGGAGTGTAAGATCAGAGGGTCTTTTTTTGGCATCTAGGATGCACTGACTGTATAAACAGTTGAGCCAAAATCTCAGTTCTTATAAATTGACCGTGAGTGCTGAAAAGCTATATTTAAAACAATGATTACTGAAAATCAGTAATTCATTTGTTCCAGCAGAGATTTTAGCAAGTACTTAATAACTGGCATGCTCCTCTTCCACTATTACTAGTCTGTAGCTGCTAATTTGGGATAATTTGCAAGGAACTGAAGAATGTATTTGAGGAGAACCTATTTGTATTGTCTAAATGAAATTTGATAGGTAGTGTTCATTAGAACTACTGAGAAAATAGCTACACTATTGATCATTTAACCTCTATAAAAAACTTGTAAAGAACTTTTCATATGTAGTTTGAAAAGAGCGAAATGTTTAGGCTTTGCCATGTTCATCCCTTCTTAGACTTCCTGTAGTGCCCTGTGCCTACTTGAATGTTAGGTAGCTCAGTTCAGCCCTTGAGGGAGGATCTTTCCAAAAGCTCTGGGGTATCCAGGGATTTTGTTTTGACAATATTTACCAATAAACTGCATGGGTCAGATAAGATGGACTGTGAAGAGGTTCTTGGTCCTTCAGAACATTAGTCTATTAAATTTGTACTGATACCTTGTTTGTTTTGTAGGTGTTTACACGTGAGTGCATGAGCCACTATCTTAGAGTATTTAATTTCCTTTGGAGAGCGAAGCGAATGGAGTATATTCTTACTGATATATGGAAAGGGCACATGTGTAATGCAAAGCTTCTGAAAAGTATACCAGGTGAGAGAGGCCCAAATGGATGACATACTGGTAAACTGGATTTAGATGACTGCATCTTATTTTAAACTGTGTGTTAAGAGGGGAAAAAAGTAGTCTGTTGGGACAGATGAATTTTATATTTTGTTGCTTCTCATGACTGACTGTTTAATGTTAGATGATGATGAAGATAAAATAACATTATTGTAAATTGAAGTTTCCTGTTTGTTGTTTTACTTAATCCTTGGTTGTGAGTTTTTGTAGCAGTGAGCAAATGAAACATCCAATGTCTTTGGAAAAAGACTGTTACTCTTCCATCCCCTTTTACTCATCTTCCTTGATGCCTTCCTATCTGTACCCTGTGTCTTCCTCTTTCTTGTGCTGGAAGTAGTAAGTCTCACACGTACACACTCCTGAATTTACTAGTTTTACCTTTGCTCATTCCCTGTGCTTTTGTTTAGCTAAGAAGAGAAGAGGCTAAGAAGAGAGAGGTGTTTGAGAAGAAAGAGGAATGCTCTTTAAGTGTAGTGGCTCTGGTGTATGTTTAATAGACTGGGACTTTTTGATCCTACTTCTCAGCTGAGAATATAGCCAAATTTGTGAGCATCTGTACTGGCTCACTCTTGACTCTTTTACCTGTCTACATTTCTCTCAGTAAAAAATAGCTATTGAGGGTTACACTTCTTTGTGGCGTAGTAATATTTACAAAAATTTGTTTATGTTTTTATAAATAGGAACTGTTTGGTGGGTGGGCCACAGAAGTTTGCTGGGAAACAAGCTCTTGTAAAGTATGCTCTAGTGCACAAGGCTGATCTCTGGACCTGTACAGGATGACTATGTTTCCTTTCTGCTTCTGTGAGACAGGATTTTGTTCCCTTTGAGACTAGAGTGCAGTTAACAGATTTTATTCTTATCACCTGAGGGTCTTCAGGCTGGAGCTGTCTCTCATTGCTAGGGTTTTATTTGTTCTTCTGGTCTCAAGAGGAAGTTTGATTTTCTTCCTTTTTTTCTTCCCTTTTTACCAACCCCCCACACCCCTTTGGGAGGCCTTTCTTTGCCTTGGAGCAGTCTTCTGTAGACTGCAGTTGCTTGTCGACTTTAGTTTTGGCTACATTTTAAGTAATGTAGACATTTAAAATGCTGGCCAAGCTGTTATAGCTATTGTTGGCAGAAGGAGCAGTGTTGTATTTCTCAGTTTGTGCCTCTGACAAAGGAGATTATGTTTACAAAAACCTGTACTGCCTTCTGCCTGGAGGGACAGGAGTCTTTCTTACTCACTGGCATGTCTAAGTTGGAAGCTGAAATACATGGAGAGTCCACCCTAGCACTGATCTATGAAGTAGTAGTAGAACTTGCTTTTATTTTCTCTTTCTCCCTCCAAAACAGTACCTTGCCCTTCCAGTCACAGAGCACTAAATGGAAGACAGTAACTGATAGGAGGAAGCAGCTGCCAGGGTCTTTTGTTTTTCAACCCCAAAGAGGTACCATTTACTTTCCAGGATAGCTTTATTCACAATTCCCCAAAAGTCTTAACAGCCAGGGATTTTAATGCTTTAAAGTAGTACTTCTACACAGTAGTGGCACGCTAGCTCTTTTCCTATCAGTAATTGGAAGAAGAAATACAGATGTATCCGACTCACCGATGCTGAAGAATTTCTATTTTTTAGCCAACCCTGGAGGTTTTTTTCATTGCTCCTATTTAAAGTTGATGCAACATAATGTGTTAGGGATAGTCTTCCTGCAAAGGCATAAGAAATGAAGAAAAAAGTAGCTTGTTACAATATCTTTCAGATCATTGGATGGTCCTGTAACATCCCAAGATATGAAAATGTAGAATTCCTTTTGTTGTAGTCTCAGCTTGTCTGCAGTGGCAAATTACTTCGGCAGCTTTTAAGAAATTACTTCTTCTGTCTGGATATTTGCCTGGTTCCAGAAGGCTGAGTATCTTCATTCCAGAGAATTTTGGCAGTTGATGGTAATCTTGATATTACCCTTCTGCAACAGAGGTACCTTCTCTTACAGGTGAGCAGCTGAGGCCATTAGTGACTTGCCTGTGGGTCTCTGTTGTGGATCAGGGAATTGAACCTGGACCACATGAGCCACAAATTCCCTACCCCCTGTCACACCCACCCTCTCTTCTGGTCTCACTGTAGCTAAGTAATGCAAAAATATGCTGTCTGTGGTTTGAAGGCTAATGGTAAGAGATGTGAGAGGCCCCAGAAGCAGCTGCAAATCTGTGGCCTCAGATTTTCAACTGAAAGAAGGCATGGGACATTAACTGTATTTTACTCTCTTGGGACTGAGAGGGTCTTTTTCACTAGTGATACTCAGCAAGTTTCCAGCACTGTCCAAGCACGCAGTTGGCGTCATCTTTGGCTCACATTTTCTAGGAGTTAATTGTGCAATATTCTTTGCTCATCTGTTGCCAGCCAGTATTGCTGCTACCACCCAAGACTAGTGGCTGTTTTATGAAGTATTCAATTTGGTAGAAAAAAGTTTACCAAGCTGGTTTGATGGCTGTGCCTGTCCTTGCAGTCTTTAACATGCCATCTCTTTGGATTTTTTTACAGAGCTTTCTGGGGTGCTGCATCAGTGTCACGTTCTGGCATCAGAAATGGTCCATTTCATTCATCAAATGCAGTATTACATTACATTTGAGGTATACTCTATCCACCCAATTAGTTGCTTAAAAATGAAGTACTTTTAATATTCTGTATGTGTTGTGTGTCTTAAATTCCAAAGAGCTTGTCATCTAGCAAATCAAAACAGCACAATCCTGAATCATTGCTCCAGGTGCTTGAATGTTCGTGGGATGAACTCTGGAACAAGGTCCAACAAGCACAGGACTTGGATCACATCATCGCAGCTCATGAAGTTTTTCTAGACACAATCATAGCTCGGTGCTTGCTGGATAGCGATTCCAGGGTAAGTCTTCTCCTTTGCATGAAATTGTAGCTTTCTGATCTTGGCTTATGTGTTAGGAACCACCTTCTCTTATGTTGTAGGAGCAAGGGGAAAAGTCATTTTTCTTCCTCTGATATAAGACCTTATTATGGTAGGCTCTGTATTTATTCCCCAGACACAGTGACAGATGCTGATTATAAAACTTGTGACAATGTGGGCCAGTTGGTTTCAGTCCTAAGAAGCTGTGTGATCGTGCAACAACTGTCTTAGAGCTTTGCAAAACAGTCTCTCCAGCTGTGCATGAAAAGATTTAGTTTACTCATGTCCTGAAGAATGGTAGTAACTTAAAACTCCTTTGCTGTACAACTGCTTCATTGTTTTGTTGCTTAACTGTCTCACAGGTACTTCTCAACCAACTTCGAGCTGTTTTTGATCAGATCATTGAGCTCCAGAATGCCCAAGATGCAATGTACAGAGCTGCTTTGGAGGAGTTGCAGCTGAGGTTGCAATTTGAAGAGAGGAAAAAACAGCGGGAGCTTGAGGTACAGTAGGGATATTACTAGAACATGAAAATTAATTGAGGTGGATATACTTGCCTTTTGACATGCTCAGGATTTTAGATACTATGTAGAGGTACAGCAAAAATGAAAAATGTAGTTGGGACAAATGTAAAAGTCATCAGCAGTAGCTAGTGAATTCAGACAAAACTGCTGAATGGTGTTTTTCATTTCTGTCTTGCCCAAAACCTCTAGGTGAGCAGATTCTCTAGTGGCCATTGGAGGTTGAGAAATTTAGGGCTCTTTTAGGTGAAGGAAATAGAAGAGGCTTTAAGATTCTGAACCCTTTTGCAAAAAATACCATAGCTCCATGCCTGCCTCCCTACTGTCAGTCTGTGGGACATGCAGTGCTGGTGCAAGACTCGCCTCGCTTTGCTAACCCCAAATTTCTTCCATGTGCTGTACAACAACCAAGGGGACTGATAGTTTCAGTACTAGAGACTCCATGTGTGGCTTACTATGGCAATGGTTGGTTTGCATAAACATGGTGGTTTAGCTGGGCAGAAGGTGGCCCAGTTAGCAACTTTCATCATGTGACACTTGACCTCTTAACTCATTTGGTCTCTGCGTAGGGCAAGTGGGGTGTAACTGCGTCAGAAGATGAAGAGGAGAGCAAGAGGATGAAAGAATTTCAAGACTCAATACCCAAAATGTGTTCACAGCTGCGAATACTGACTCACTTTTACCAGGTGCCCCTTAGATTATATTTTTTTTAATATGGATGCTGAGCTTTGATATATAGAACTCAATTTCAGATATAGAGTAGGTGTAACTTTCATATTTTTGTGTGCAGTTTGTGGATCTAGGTCTTCATTTTTTGCTTCTCTACTTAAAAGACTGGATTCACTGTTCCTCAGCAGACAGTAGGTGTTATGATCATGTATGTTCCCCTGACAAAGGGAATAGTCTCTTCATGTAAGTCTCCTCCTTCATCCAGTAGTGGAAATAATAGCTATCTTCTGGTGTAATCTGAGAAGAAAAAAAAAAAAAAAATCCTTCTGCATTCCATTTTTTTTCTCACCATCTTTGCAAGTCATTGCTGTTAAAGACTGCAGAAAGGGTCCTTATTAAAGGCCTAACACTTGATTTTAAACACACCGAGGTGGGCAATGTGTAAGCTGTTTGGGCAAATGTGTGCAGGCTGTCGTCTTTAATGGTAATTATTCTGGCTTTGTCTTAATTTGTTATCTGATTCTAAAGCTCCCATTCCCCAGAAAAAACAGCTGTTAGATTTCAAGGAAAGCATTCCAGAAAGCGATGAAAGGGAGTGACACAGCACTATGTGCCACAGCAGCCTTTCAGGATTAGACCCTGGGTCAACTGAAAACCAAAATCCTATCCCACCTCATCTCTTGACTTTGATATGTGAGATACTCTTGATGTAGTGTGGTGTACCTTTTAACTTCTCTTATTTATCACCTTTGGCATGCCTGAAGTTAGGATTTTTTTAATAATGTTGATACTGAGTTTGACTTAAAGTTGTAGGGCCTGCTTTCTTCCTTCTTGCTGTTGATATTTCTTGTATCTTTCTTTCTTATTTCAATATCCATAAATACACATTTAGACAAATGCTAAACATTTAAGCATGCATTGTTTCCCTAGGTAAATGAATGAGTTTGAAGTGGTTTTGCTGGGTTGTTACCCTTACGTTTGTTTTACCTTGTAAGAGTACAACTAGTTCTTTATAGCAGTTATAGTTGTGACTTAGCACCTCTGCAGGATGTGCAGAGCACTTCCCAGTCCTCCTCTCTGGTGGTTTGCATCAGATCCATTTCTGTATTGCCTGTTATAAAATACTGTTATAAAATTATAAACGTTATAAAATACTGGTGGCTTTTGTTGAAGGCTGTAGAGATCCTGAGCTTTGATGCGAGAACTTCAAATCTGGGAGGAATTTGCTCCTGGATCCAAATACTGCAGTTCTCCCTCCCAGAGGAAAATAGAGCCAAATTATTTAAGTGTAAGCTGTGAATAGATTGTAGTTTGTGTGCTCTACAGGATTGCAACAAGTTGACAATATATCTTTTGCCTGCGTGGACTGTATTCCTGCTGAGCCCTACTATAGATTTTTCCAGGCAGGACTTACCTGGCCAGCCTTGGTCATCTTTGGAAGTAATGGGGTGCTCTAGTTATGGGCATGTCCACGTTAGTATTTAGTAGAGATCAGGAATGAGCTCTTCAAATGAGTCTTCCCATCCTCCTGAAGTCCTCTCCTTTCCTGCATGCTGAGCAGCTCCTGCAGTCCCTTGGCTAGAGCCCAGTGGGAAGATGGGCTTCGGGAGAGTGCTTCCTGCTTGCTGAGTGCCAGTCCCACATAAAAACCTCTCCAAATGCATAGAGTCTAGCTACTGGTCTGTAGGGCACTGGCTGCCCTAACTGGCAGGCGCCCTGCTGTGCTGGGGTGCTGATGCTGCTGTACAACCTGCGTCAGATACGCGGGTTTGAAGCACGCGGTGGTCTAACGCCGGCCTGGATGCCGCGCGGAAACAAGGGGAGGTCTCCCGCTGGCGTGGGTCGGGTCCCGAATGGTGTCCCAGGGACGGTGGGGCTGCCCCGGGGGGGTGGCCGAGGGGCAGCCCCCCTGCAGCTCGGGAGCCGTCAGAGAGATGGAGGGTGCCAGGAGGGCACGGGGGGAGCGGTTTAAAAGACCGAGCTGTTTGCCCTGGAGACTCTGACGTGCGTGGCAGACCTTTGAAGATAAAATGAAGCTCTGGGGTTTTGCGGGAAGAACGAATCCGGCACGACCGATTTGCCGACGGTAGGGGAGAAAGGCTTGTGCTCGCCTTTTGCCGGATTCCCTCTGCCTCCTTGCCAGGCCTGGGCACCACGCGGCATCCCTGTGCAAAACACACCGGTGATGTCGTCTTAGCTGTCTCTTGGGTTTTTCTGTCTCCTTCAGGGAATCGTCCAGCAGTTCTTGGTCCTGCTGACAACGAGTTCTGACGAAAGCCTTCGGTTTCTTAGCTTTAGATTGGACTTCAATGAACATTATAAAGCAAGAGAGCCAAGGCTTCGTGTGTCGTTGGGCGCTAGAGGCAGACGAAGCTCACATATGTGACACAGCTGCTAAGGACCGCACCTCGGTATCCGAAGGACGTTGAACCTCTTGTTGGACAAGGCAATCAGTGTTGACGTAATACAACCAAATCGTGCGTGATCGGTGTCTACCATTTCTGCAGGCAACATGTTTTCAGTCATGTGATCGTGTGACACTGTATAGCAGAAAGGGAAAAAAAGTAGGGTTTTTTTACACTGACGTTTCTAGAATTACCAGACTAAACGGGCTGATTGAACCTCTTCTAATCAACTTCTTAAATCATCCTTTTAAACAAATGCCAATTTTATTTGAAGCTTTCTGAGCTCTCTCCACTGTAACTTATATCTGTGTCCAGGAAATTGCATCTTTTGTTTATAGAAAGCATCCTTTCCTTTTTTAACAAGAAAATAAGAAGGTTATTTTTTCTATATGTACTTGTTCTATTTGAAGAGAGCTTTTGTTAAAGCCAACAGATTAGGACCCAGACCTAATGTCCTTGTTAAGAAGCTATACAGCATTTCATTATGCTGATTTTCAGTGTTGTGATGTGTTTGACTGTGTGAGAACCTTTGTATCAGGAGACATAAACCTATATTTAATTTTTTTGTTGTTTTCAAAGTTAACTGAAATAAAAATTTAGTAGGGAAATTCTATGGTTACTGTACAGGAGAAAACTATAGAAGCAGAGCAGGAGTGTATCTATTGCACATAAGATCTAAAAAATGAAGTTAAAGCCTCAGTACTGTGAAAGGAAAGTGTTGGTTAAGATTGAATTGAATGAAATAATTGATGTTCAGAATCAGATGTGTAGAAACAAACTGACTTGGCTAATGTTGACTTCATTCTCTTCTCTTCCCTATTTTTTCATTGTAAATATTTATATATTGCTGTCCAGATGTTGGGGTGAGGGGGATTCTTCTTTTGCAAAGTTGTCATTATATCAGGTCATTTATTATGTTCCACAAGTGCAAGCTTAGAAAAATAAAAACACAATTATCTTTCAATCAAGTGTTTTGCTTTTTGTAATTGAAAGATGATGATTTTTCCACAGGGTAAGAAAGGAGAAGCTTCCAGTTAGGAGTGTATTGATTCACAGACCCCTACCCATTACAGGATTTTGGTACTAGTCTTATCTATACTTAGTTGTGTGCAATTCATTAACTAACAATTACCCTCAGATCAACCAGGTCTGTGGCCTTTTTTGCCCTTTGCCCTTGCTCTGCTTGAACCCTGGGAAGCAGAGGCACTTGCCAGGCTGTGCAGGTGAGACTGCTGGGAATCACGATGGAGGTGAACTCTCGTGGGGATGATGCACTGACTTGCAGCCCTGGACTAGCGGGTTTGCCCTCCGGACACCAGAATTCCCGTTATTGTGCAGGCCTTGGAGTCCTTGCTTTTGTTAAATAAAACATGTAAGGCGCTTAACCATGTGCCCTTAAAGGACCTGCTGGTGCAGCTACCCTCATGGGGGGGTAGTTGCAGGCAGCATTTTGGCCGTAAAAAAATACGGACTCTGAAGCCAGTGATATTCTGTGTGCTGAAGGAAAGCTGAAGGATGCTGAGCTTGGCGTCACAAGATTGCAAATCACTTGGCAAGCAGGAGTACTCTGTTTTTGTGGGTGTGGTGGGAGCGTATTGTTCTTGTAAAGTCTGAAAGAACTACAAAGCTTATGCGAATTTTGTTTTGGCCAAAACTGTTGGGGGGGGGGGAAACCCTAGATGCGTGGGCACTGTTTTGGCCAGTGCCTTGAGACACATGTTACATGATCCCATGTGTCGTTAGACAATCCACAGGCCAGAGGGGCAGCATCAATGTCAGAACTAGAGGACAAGTTCCAGAGGAAGGTTTAGTTCCCTTCACTGCTAAAATAAAGCCGGCAGTACGCGGTAGTGGCCATGCTGGGGACGATCACTTTGAGGTGATTCTGCAGAAATCTGTTGATTTGGGAAGAGTCCTCAGTGCTGTAGGAGTTGCTCTGACTGCCAGGCTGAGGGGGACGTTTGGAACCCAAGGCACAGAATACCTGGGCTGGCAGGGACCTGCCGTTGTCCTCGGTGCTCCTTTGTGGGTAGAGACCGGTCTTTTATCCCCCAACCCAGCAGCTGTCATGTTTATGTCAATCTACCTTTTTTTTTTTTGTAGCTTCCAATCCTACAATTCAAACTGATCAGTTGTGGTGTAACAAGCATAGCTTAAGGAAGCCGGTGACCCCTTTTCAAGTGAGATGGAGCAATGGGAAATACACAGACAAAAAGATCAATGTTTGTGATCGTCTGTTGGCACTGTACTGTTAGGGCCAGATTCTCATCAAGAGAGTTAATCAAAAGTTGAGCAATAAATACTTCAGATTTTCCTTTGGGCTTGGAAATAACTATAACAGCATTGTCATAATAAATTATATGACAGCACCAACACTTCAAACCAGAGCAGAAAATTATGACTTGATGCATCAATAAATATTTGAAATGCAAGGCATATAGAATAACCTGTCCAGCTCTGCAGGAAAATCCCCTGGAAATGGATGGGAACTGTTTCTGAGATCTTTGGTTTCTCAGGCAATGGCATCCATTCTTCTCTCTTTCTCAGAGATTGCTTTGCCCACGCCGGTACCTGGGGAAGAGCCATCACCGCTCTTGGACCCTCTCTGACCTCCAGGCTGGGGGAAGGTTCCGAATCCCTGGCACGCAGTAACTGGATCAGCTCTGATGGAAGATCCCCTGGAAGTGGATGGGAGCTAGCGATGTCATCTTTGATTTTTATGGCAATTTCAGCCTTCCCCCCACCCCCCCACCCTTTTGCTGATTTTTTGCTTTGCCTTCACCTGCAGCTGGGTCTTCCCTCTTTGGGGCACTGTCAGCGTTACCTAGTGCTGCTTCTCTGCAACACCAAAGCATGGCTTTCATGAAAGAATCTTCATCGATACGAAGGAGGAGACTGTTTTTATAAAGCTCTTGCAAAAGAAAGGCTAACTGAGCTGCCCACAGCTAACTGCGCTCCAGGATGCTGTCCCTAGAAATACTTCACTGTGCGGAGCAGCCATCCACCCAGGAATGCTGGGAAAACCAACTCACCCTTTTCTTCAGCAGCGATTTAACCAGGTGACCCAAAGGTGATTTTGGAAGGAGAAAGCGTGGGAAAATAGTGGGATAAGCAGATAAAAGGGGCCGGTTGTGTGTAAATAGCGTGCTAGCCAGTATGTTTTTTTAGCCTTGCCCTTCGCCTGATCAGTGCAGCCTGTCGTGTCTCCTTACTAAATCCCCTTCCCTTCTCCTGGGTGTCTGTGATGGGGGTCTGAGTGCGGCAACTGGAGTGGGATCGCGGGTGGGAGGTGTGCCTGTGGTGCTAGCGACCACGGACGCTGCCGTGAGAGGACGTATGGATCCGGAGGTGAAGGGGTCCAGGGGTCCGCGGCTGGCTGGACTCTGTGTATAAGCCTGGCTACGGCAGAGATCCGCCTCTGTAGTGCGAGCCTTGCGGATGGTGCTGTATTCAAGGATTTAGGGAGGTTGAACAGCCGTGTCTGCTCTACGGGGCCTTGTCCCTGGGGCTTGAGCAGCCTGAATGTCAGTGTGAGCAGCCACTGTATGGGAACCTGATGGAGTGTCCCGTCCGTGCCAGCCCATCCCGCGTGCCGGGGCGTGGGAAGAAGGAAACCCTCCACGGATGGGACCTGTGCACTGCACCACGGGAAAATCCATCCAGGCTCCGTCCCGTGCTGCACAAAGGTGGGGTCTCCAGCATCTGAAGAGGTATAAGTTTTGCTCACTACCTGTATTCCTCTTTTTATCCTATTCATTTTCCTGGTTTTATTCTGTCGTGTTAAAACAGCTGTTTTGTTAAGCCATTTGTTGTCAGGCCTTTCTTATTGAGATCCAGAAAGAACTCTGTACCCCTTCTCTCACTCACTGACCTCCTAGTGCAGAACATGGTACTTAGAAAGGTAAGTAATATATATATATATACACACACATGCACACACACTATATATTAGTGGGAGATACAGATATATAGATCTCCCACTAATATATATCTGTATCTCCCACTAATGGACTTCCACCCTGCTCAGCCAGAGGGGGGAGCAGGATG
This sequence comes from Harpia harpyja, assembly GCF_026419915.1. Lineage (NCBI taxonomy): Eukaryota > Metazoa > Chordata > Aves > Accipitriformes > Accipitridae > Harpia > Harpia harpyja. Next base: position 20,136,942 of record NC_068961.1, read on the forward strand.
AGGCTGTTGGTGCTGCCTGTGTTCATGCGAGCGCTCTGTGTGTTTGTCTGGGGTGATCTGTGTGGCTGGCCATGTGTATATTATGTGTGTATATATATATATACACACACACACATGTGGTGTGTGCATGTGCCTATAGGGGATGCATCCCAAGCCTTGCTACTGGTTGGACCTGGGGCTGTGGAGCTGTGGCAGCCTCACCTCTGTCAGGCTGCTGGATTCAGCAATTCCTAACAAAAGTGAGAGAGAAGTGATCTTGCATTTCATTTGTGCCTGGAGACCAATATTGAATTCTACATAAACGTGCGTACTTAGTGTAAAACTTGACAACCTCCTCCTGCTGCGACTGCACCGATGGCTTGCCTTGCAGTGGGTGGCAGCAGCACCGTTCAGGTACGTTTCTAAAGAGAAGAGGAGTTTTAGCTTTTTGCTTTATTTTTTAACACTGAACTGCTTATCTACTACAATCAATGTTAAGGATTATCATTCTTAACACCACATTTACTATACAAAGCTATTCTTCATTTTGTAAGATACATAATGCGGGCTTCTGGCTGGTAATTACAGTGTTTTGCTGTTGGAGCTACAGTGTCTGAAAATACAAGTAGAGCTGGGGGCCTAAGCAGCCACGTCTCCAGGCTGGAACAGGCGCAGCTTCTCCTGCTCTCTGCATCCTACTCTGGGGCCACTGCTAACTGACCCCGCAGGCTCGGCTCCCTCCTTTTCAGAGTTGCCAAGGCCTAAAGAAATTTCAGAGAAACTGCAGCAAAAAGCAGAAATGCAGAAACCGAGGATAAAATCATCACCCGCCTCAGGAAGTCACACAATATGCAGAACTCTTCTAGGGTGAAGGGCTATCCGTGCGGGGCTACCAATATCATAAATACATTGAAAGGAAAATTGCTGAAAAGTATTTATGTCTTATTCTTTTAAATTACAAGGGATATTTGTTCTGGTAACTGACATGGAAATTGTATCTTAACCAATATGAAATCTGAAGAAGAAAATGTTAAAAAAGAGCCCTGAAAATTTAATCTCCCTCTGTAAGTTACAACAGCTCGACTGCCTCGGGGTACAGGACGATGCAATTTAATATCTTGGAAACATCCACTAGGAAATGCAGAAGCCCATGATATAATGTATTTTCCAGTGAATTAGTTTTAGGTTTAGGGTAGGTGATCAAGGACAAAATATAATCATAATCCAGTATTATTTTAGTGATTCTATTTTTCACTCAAGGCCCTGTGGGTTTTCTCCTCTTATACCAGATGCAGTGAACAAATGCCAGGGTCTCTCAACTCTACATAGGAGGATACTTTTCTTTATAAAAAAACTAAATCTACATGATTTACTTTGTTAAAATTAGTTGTGGAAGGATTCTGTCTTCATCCTCCCACATATCTAAGGTGTCCATTTTTTGAACAAGAACTTTTTTCAACCCTTTAAAATAGCATTTTTATCAAGAATGGCCAATTATCTTTGGTCAGTGTGAAACTGTAACTTCCAGAACACCGCATCTAAGAATGATATTCAGTATTAAGGGCACTCTTTAAGTGCACGTGTAAATTTTTAAACACACTGGAGTTGAAAGGTAATGAATGATCAAAAAAAAGGGAGGCATCTGGACAGAAAATTGAAGCTTATTTTAAAACTTCTAGACTTAAAGATTGGAGTCCCCTGTGACATTGCATGAATGTTTCCTAATGCTGACCTTAGAAACCAGCTGTGGGTGTAGACATTTGTGCTCATTTCAATTTTCACCCAAAGGAGCAGCCTCAGAGACGACAGAGCACATTTCACACGTACGGAAAGGTGCTCAGAGACTTCTCAGAAGTGCCTAATTCATTTTGAGAATCCTCTTTTGGCTACTTGAAACCTAAAATATCACTTTAACCTCTAGTAAGATTCTACTAATTGGAGAGAGGGAAAAAGAGCTGGGAGACCTGCAAGAGATGTGCAAACATTTGTAAGTAGAGCAGGGACAGATACAAGAACTTGCTGTTTCAGAAGTCGGAGGAAATAATTCTGTATGGTTTCTAGAAGGGCGTTGTAACCATCACCTGCTCTACCTAATTTAACAAACCAAAATTACTTACAGTGCCAAAGATAACAATAAACAGGCACAAGTAAGATATTCTCCTTCTTAGCCTGCAGTTGTTCAAAATGAAATGTTTCTGCAGCCATTGATTTAACTCGTCATATATCACTCTGAGGGCTCACTGAACTGCAATTTTAAAATATGTTTAGTTTTATGTTGACAGGGAATACTACAAATTTAATGTATGAACCACTTGGTCTTTCTGAAGTATTAAGCCAGGCTCCCTGATGTAGTATTTTAACTACTTTATGTTAGCTTGGAGCAATGCAGTCTTTAAGGCATCAGAATAACTCATAAGGGTTAACTTGGTACTTACTGTCTTTCACCAGAAAAGCAGCAAAGGTGCCTCAGTCAGTATTTGTTTTCCTTCTTTTTGTTCCGAAGCTAGCTTTTTGCTAATACACTTTGACTACCCAATATTGTACATTCTCTCATAAAACCATTGGGCCAAAACCTGAGTGCCACGTGAGTGGAAATAGAGACTCAAAGGCAGGTGAAAGGACAAAGATGAGCAGAAGTGGACAGGGTCAGAGAGAATACAGAGGTCAGGAAAATTAAAGAAACCAAGGTGATGGATAGTCGCTCACAAAAGGAAAGGAGGGCAGAGGAGAAGAGAGCAGGGATCCTGAAAGACAGCAAATGGTGACCAAAAAGATGCTCAGGAAAGAATAGCGAAAGAAAAACATAGCAAGAAAAATCCGAGGAGTGTAGGAGGTGAAATTTCTATCACTGCGCAGTTAATTTACTTTAGCTCTTTGTGGAACAAATTCTGTTAAATGTTTTCCTCCAGAAGTCATCAGAACAGCAATTAAGTTAGCTAAACATTAGAGTATGGAAAATGCAATTGGAGTGATTATTACCATCAGTCTGAATATTAAAAGGTTTGATAGGAAAAAGCTGTCGCAAGGTGATTACCCCGTGTATGAAATCCAGTGCCATGGAGAATGAAAACCAATTATTTGCATTTGAGATACACGCCACAAGAACAAGGTAGTTGCGCATCTAGGACCCCTCTCACTTCTACAGTGGGAACATGCCCAAAACTAGTCAAGGCCACTTCATTGCCCTTTAAAGTTTTTTCAAAAAATTGCCAAGAGAGAGGCAAAGAACACAGTCTTCTGCTTTGCTTTCTAACAAGGCACCGCATTCACTCCTTAAAAGAGGGTATTTGTACTGAGTTTTACCTCTTGTTTCTAATGAACAGTGCTGAAGGGCGTAAAGAAACAGAAGGAAATTACAGACAGGCTTACAACAGCAACTAAAAAGGCAAATGGGAACTTTCCTTTAACAACCTGGTGTGTAAAAATAGAATTAGAGCATATTATAATGGGCAGAAAATGAAGAAAACAAAATTCTCTAGAAAACAATTGAACCATCAGATGGAGAGGAGTAAAACTGCACCATTTAGTGGAGAACAGAAAGCATAAATAGAACATAAAATGTGGGGTGAAAATGGTATTTGATAAATGCAAAAAGCAATAGAATTTCCACTCATTGCAACTTTTATTAACACAACTAAGTTTATGACAAAACCAGAATATATTTTTGACAGCTGTGATCCAGGTTATTACAACATCTGTAAATGAACTGGAATATTTTATTTATTATCCTGTAAAAGATACTAATGCGGTATAAATTTATACTCTTTGTGCACATATATATGTGTGTACATAATACGTGGCGCATAATTAATAGAAGTGCGAGTAGACCAATAGGAATATAATTACTATGTCATTTTATTTGCTAAGGAAAAAGATATGGTACAGATTTCTCAGCTGCAGCAGAACAACGGGTAAGCCAACACTGTTTTTCTCCAAAGTGCCAGACAGGGCATTAGACGCTGCAGAAAATGGGTTTCATAAGCACTGCAGACAAAACAAGCGCTGTGCTTCTGCAAAAGCCATTTGCAACTTAGCTGCAAGAACAATTGGAGATCAGTGTTTCCCAAAACAACTGAAGAGGGAACGTGTAGTGACTCGACTTCCTAAATCTCTTGTCATTCTTCTTTTTCAAAGACGACTGAGAAATAAAGAAGACGGCTACATTCTGAAAATAAGTCATGTCACAACTTCCCTTTCACCTTGGTTTCCCTCCCCACCAGCCTCATTTCTCCCTTTCAAACCTCTAGGGGAGTTCTGGGATCCTTGATACAATTAGGAAGGAGAGTTCAAAGGATCTTATAAATGCAGTTCTTGAGAGATTAAGTTAGTCAAGAGTTGCAGGAAAGGTGGATCCTTTAGAAAGCCATAAATAAACAAATAATCATAAGCACAACATTACACAAACACCTGCTCTGAATTGCCCACAACACCCTCCTAACAGCATTCAGATGCTGAAGAGTCCTGGACTCTGATTGCCTTTGTACTCCAGCATTGTATGGTACAGGCTTTACAAGCAATATACTCCAGGTCTTTGATGTTTCCATCAACCAGGTTACCTCACTGCCCACAGGAGCAATTAGCTGGTGAGATCTACTCTGTAAGCCCCTGTGGGCAAAAGAAACAGGTAGGCATTTTCAAAAAAGTCTTCAGGGGACACCAAAGAAACAGGAAAAAAATAGTTTTGGCATCGTGAAGAGACACCTTTACTGGTAAGACGTCCCATCTTCTAGGAGAAAAGCAGCAAAGCAGCTGTGAGAGGCAGAGCAGCAGAGGAATGGTACCTGCCAGACCCAGACGTATCCTGGAGTTGGAATGTGTGCACAGGTTCCAATATTTCACAGGCAAAAAAGTTTTGGAAGTTAAAATAAATCAAAGCTCCTGCAAGCCAAAAGAGCAAACCAGACATTAATAACAGAATAGGAAATAATTACAGAAAGAGTAATTGGATGGCAGCCAGGCAGTATAAGAAAAGAATAAATGTTACATTTCCTTAATTAAGACTGTTAAAGGGCAATACAGTAAGTGACTCAGAAGAAACGGCTGCATAGAAGAAGTTTACAGGTGCTTGTGGCTTGAACTATAGGGTTTCTTAATGGGCAATTATATAATTGTAGGCTTATTTTGAGGCTTGACCTTTCTCCATTACAAATAAAGAACTCCTCAAGAGCACCTTACGAAGGCGTAGGTAGGTACCAAGCAACAACAAATTCTGAAGTTCAACCCGGCAAGCTGATGCGGATGCAGGTTAGTATTACTTGCAGCAGGCACCCGGACATACCAAGGGGCTTCCAAGGATGTACAGGCTGCAGAAGAACAGAAATCCTGCAGATCCCATCCCTCGGCGCAGACAGGGATGCGGCCGATGCGGCGTCGCACACCTCGCCGACGTGGTCCCTCCGGGTCTCTGGTCGGACCGATCTCCTGCAGGGGTTTGCTGAGCTCCAGCTGAAGCTCTGCATAAACCTCCCACTTTTCTTCGACTCGCTGGCCTGTGCTTTAGTACATGGACACAGAGCAGAAGCGATTTGCTGTGCAAACTCCGAGGCTGAAATTCCTGAAACAGCCTTTAGAGGACAGCGGAGAATTGCAAATGACACATTTTCTGCTTTGGCCTCATTGTCTGGGATCCTTGGGGGTTTTATATGAATTCTGAGTTCTGATTCAAAGTGCAGATGAAGTATAACTTCTGTTTTAATGTGTGCTGTTTATGTACTATGGCTTTCTAAGATAAGGTTGGGGCTCATAACACCTGTGTATTTTTAATTACATTATAGCCTTTTCTATCATGAAAAATTCCAGTTTCCACCTGGCTAAGCTATAACCTTGCTGAACAAACTGCTGCATTGTCAAAAGGAGCTCAGAGCTTCATATTGAGGTCTAATGGTAAAGAGAACGGTGTCCCCAGATAAAAAATACTGGTGACCCTTGCTGGAGGCTGTAGTGATCCTGAACTTTGACACGGGGGCTTTAAACCTGTGAGAAATTTGCCATCTGGGTCCAAATATCGCACTTCTCCCTCCCTGGGAAAAGTTGGGCCAAATTTTTTAAGAGCTCTTAGCAGTGATAAGACTGTAGTTGGGTTTTGCTCTAAATTGGTAGAAGCTGCCTGGGTCAGCAGCACCGACGGCACTCCTGGGCAGGCGCCCTGCTGTGCTGGGGTGCTGATGCTGCTGTACAACCTGCGTCAGATACGCGGGTTTGAAGCACGCGGTGGTCTAACGCCGGCCTGGATGCCGCGCGGAAACAAGGGGAGGTCTCCCGCTGGCGTGGGTCGGGTCCCGAATGGTGTCCCAGGGACGGTGGGGCTGCCCCGGGGGGGTGGCCGAGGGGCAGCCCCCCTGCAGCTCGGGAGCCGTCAGAGAGATGGAGGGTGCCAGCAGGGCACGGGGGGAGCGGTTTAAAAGACCGAGCTGTTTGCCCTGGAGACTCTGACGTGCGTGGCAGACCTTTGAAGATAAAATGAAGCTCTGGGGTTTTGCGGGAAGAACGAATCCGGCACGACCGATTTGCCGACGGTGGGGGAGAAAGGCTTGTGCTCGCCTTTTGCCGGATTCCCTCTGCCTCCTTGCCAGGCCTGGGCACCACGCGGCATCCCTGTGCAAAACACACCGGTGATGTCGTCTTAGCTGTCTCTTGGGTTTTTCTGTCTCCTTCAGGGAATCGTCCAGCAGTTCTTGGTCCTGCTGACAACGAGTTCTGACGAAAGCCTTCGGTTTCTTAGCTTTAGATTGGACTTCAATGAACATTATAAAGCAAGAGAGCCAAGGCTTCGTGTGTCGTTGGGCGCTAGAGGCAGACGAAGCTCACATATGTGACACAGCTGCTAAGGACCGCACCTCGGTATCCGAAGGACGTTGAACCTCTTGTTGGACAAGGCAATCAGTGTTGACGTAATACAACCAAATCGTGCGTGATCGGTGTCTACCATTTCTGCAGGCAACATGTTTTCAGTCATGTGATCGTGTGACACTGTATAGCAGAAAGGGAAAAAAGTAGGGTTTTTTTACACTGACGTTTCTAGAATTACCAGACTAAACGGGCTGATTGAACTTCGTCCAATCAACTTCTTAAATCATCCTTAATGAATGCGATATTTAATTTAGAGCCTTCTGAGCTCTCCCCACTGTAACTTGGGTCTGTGTCCAGAAAATCACATGTTCTTTTGTTTAAGAAAGCATCCTTTCCTTTTTTAACAAGAAAATAGGATTCTTTTTCTATATATACTTGTTCTATTTGAAATCACTTCGGTTAAAGCCAAGAGTTTTGGACTCAGACCTAACGTTCTTCTTAAGAAGCTATATAAAGCATGTAATTATGCTCATTTTCAATACTGTGATATATTTATGGCAAACTTACATACTTTAAATTTTTTTCTGTGTTTGTTTTCAAGGTTAATATTACAAATAAAAGTCATTTAGTAGGGAAATTCTATGGTTACTGTATAGGAGCAAACTGTAGAAGCAGAGCAGGAGTGACCTTACTGCATATGAAATATCCTAAGAACTGAAGTTAAAACCTCAATACTCTCGAGGGAAAGCGTAGTTTATTGTCAAAATCCGATGTCTTAGAAAGAAAATGACTTGGGTAATCAAGAGTGCTTTATTTCTCTTTCCTTGCCTATTTTTCTTTTGTAAGTATTTATATATTGCTGTCCAAATATTGGGGGAGGGAGTCTCTTTTTTTTGTTTGCAAGGATGTCATTATATCAGGTAATTGAAGTATCCATACATTGTATTCCACAAGTACAAACTTAGAAAAACACAGTTGTCTTTCAAACACTTGTTTTGCCTTTTGCAATTGAAAGAGACTGACTTTTAAGTAGGGTAAGCAAGGAGAAGCCTCCAGTTCGGAGTGCAGTTGGTTTACAGATATCTCTAGCGAACAAACCCATTACAAGGCTTTGGTACTTGTATTAACTATAGTTACAGTTGTGTGCAATTCATTAATTAACAATTGCCCTCAAATAAACCAGGTCTGTGGCCTTTTTTGCCCTTTGCCCTTGCTCTGCTTGAACCCTGGGAAGCAGAGGCACTTGCCGGGCCGTGCAGGCGCGGCTGCTGGGAGTCACGATGGAGGAGAGCTCTCACGAGGACGATGCTTCAAACCCGCCGGTCCAGACTAAAAGGTTTGCCCTCCAGACATCCAGACACTGCTGATGGTGGAAGCGGTGCTCCCCATAGGTTATCCTGCAGGGTAACCTGCCTGTCCCAGTGGGATGGACGCAGAGTTTCCAGTTGCACTGTGTGGTGTAAGAGGGATGGAGCTGCAGAGACGAGGTAAAGTTCAGGTGGTGAGTAAGTCCTGGGAACGGGGGTGGCAGGGGGCGAGGGAGGGAGGTGGGGATTCGGCCGCGATGTCATTTTCATTCTGGACAATTAGACGTATCGCGCTCAAGAGGAAGCCTTTTAAATCAAAATCAAAAGGGGCAGATTAACTTTTTAGCAGGCTGCCAATCCCTTGAAATAAATCTGCTGACCAAGACTTTGCAGATTCTGTAGCTGAGGCAAAGACACGGTTTTGCCTTCTCCCAGCTCCAATAGAACATGCCCTGTATTTTTCACCCGAAGAATCTGGGTGATACGAGCTGCAATTTACACTGCCGGTCTGTTTGGTCTGTCTGTCATTTTGCTGTCTCTCAAAAGAGGGTGATCTCTCAGCACCAAATCGCTGATTTAGGCCAGGGAGGAGCACCTCCCTGATGATGCAAAGGTCTGACATAGTAGAAACTTCGGCTAAATTGGCATGAGGCTTCTGAAGCAGGCAAAGGTCAGCCTCTGAGGTAAGCAAGCGGTTTTACTACCAGGAGAGAAGCCTGCCCTGCATCAGCTTCTTCCTCACCTGCGTTACAGGATGGCTGAGCTCTGTCCTGACCTAGGTAAGCTGTGCCGAGATTCTGAGCTTCGCTTTGAAGCAGTTATCTTTAGCAAGATAAAATGTAAATCTCCAAGTTTTGCAACAGAAACATCCATCATGGCAATGTATTTGATAAAACTAATTGTGACCCGTGTAGAGGATGGGACCTGTAATACCAAACTGTCGTGTCTTTCAGCGTCACTTGCAGGTCGTGTGCTTGCTTAATGAAGAGAGTTTCTCGCGTCTTTTCTCCTGCTTCCTTCCCTCTGTTTTGCCCCCTCTTCACTTCACTAAGCTAGCTTTAACTGAATTCTTGCCACGTCCTCCCTCCTGCAGTCCCTCCCGGGACTGGCTGGTGCCTCCCCGAGCCTTTTAGCTGAGACGTGGGGATGGACTTCAGAAAGTCTTACTTCCCCTTCTCTTCTGGGGTCTGTTTTTTGTTCCTTTTAGCTGTAGTTAGAGCTGTGTTTCTCCTTTAAACCAGAAGTCGGGCTTTTTGCCTCCTTCTCGCTCTTCTCTCCCAGCTAACTAAACTTGCATTTTTATTAAGTCATTTCAGCAACTCTCTGGTATCACCAATTACAGTTACGAGTTCAGACTTCTTTTAGGGAATGAATTCTTCACTCCTGTGAAATAAAACACGTGAATTCATACTCACTGGTATGAATTAAGAGGCCAATTAAAAAAACCCCACCTTACAGCAAAGATCCTGGTAGAGTATTGTTAACAGCTAATGTCGCACTCCAGAGTTCGGTGGTGAATACTATAACTATAAACACTTAATTGCTAATATCAACTATCTAATAAAGGATTATATGCGGGGGGGGGGGGGGAATCAACTGTTTTCTCTTCTCCATCACTGAAGTAACTACTGGAATCAACACTGTCCCAACCAATACAAAACCAGAGGCTGCCGCAGAGACTGCTATATGGGGTTTTCGTACACCCTTACGATCCGCAGCCTTTGTGTTCCTCCTGTCTGGAGGGAATCAGGCAATCCGTGTGTTAGGGGGAGAGATCCTGCATTGCTGATAATCTCGCAGAATGTTTGACATTCTTGTGTAATCTTGTGTAATCTGTCTCGACATTGACAGGAAATTTTCCCTTTCATTTTGTTAGTGTCTCTGAATGAGTGAAAATCCCGGAACAGCAATGTTTTCTTGATTTCAGTAGCAGCAGAGGGAGCTTCCAAGATATTGCAAATTAACATGCTTTGGAGCCTTTCTGTAGACTGCCTCTAGAACCGCTTTGCTGGCTATGGCAGTTCTGACTGTTTTAATGATCTGATTCAGTGAGGTGCAGCCACATTCCCTCTTGTCCTTGCAGCCTCTCCGCGCAGTTAGAGGTCAAACAGAAGGGCAGTCATCGCTGTCTTCCTGCGTACCTCATCCCCGTGTCAGGTGCTAAAAGCTTTCCTACTAAACAGTGTGGGACTGGGCCTTAATAAGCACTGATCTGGAGAGCTGTAATTTGAACATTCAAGGGATCCTTGCCAAGCTTCGCTAACGATTTAAATTTGCTGTTGTATTTAATGTTTTTTTATCTCTGCATATGCAGTCTGGGCTCCAAGGTGCTACCCCGAAGGGGACCTTATCGTCTAGATTGGGAGGCTGTAGGAGGAAAGACCTTGAAAAAGCTTGCTGGTGCATCCATCCTATTGCTACTGCCGTGTTAAGGGATCTTCTTCCATCAGTAGACTCAAAGTTCAAGGAGTATCTGGACGATGCTCTTAGTCATATGGTTTAGTTTTAGGTAGTCTGCAAGGAGCAGGGAGTTGGACTCGGTGCTCCTTATGGGTCCCTTCCAACTTGAGATATTCTGTGGTTCTGTGATCTTGACCCTCAGAGCGGTGAATGCTGTTTCTTCCCACCGTTCCCACTGAAAAAAACATCTGCCACTGAATTACTTTAATGGTTGCACATCACAGCTGTTAGAAGAAATTTTCCCATGGGCAGCCTACACACATATGTTCCTATGCCAACATCAGCCTAAAGGATAAGTTTCTCTTCTTTGCTCCTTTTGTTCACACAGGACCATAGGAAACCATGATTACCCTTGGCCCATATTTGGCCTTTTAAGCATTTTTGGACAGTTTTAAATGAGAAAATATCTTTCTTTTCCTACCTAGTTTGGTACAACTTCCATTCCTTCAACACAGCACTACCCTTGCTTTGCAAATCCAGAGACTACAGTAACAAGTTCCCTCCTTTCCACTTTCACGTTAATTCATTCTTCTTTCCATATCTCTTCTTTCCTGCTTTCTTGTTCCTTTCTATGCCATCTGTAATTTTGTATTGCCTTCTTCCCCTTTTCAACAATTTTCAAAAGTGAAAGAAGTGAGAGACCTTATAGTACTCCTTTTCTTGGGTTGATGTGTTTCTTAAAGAATAATTACTATCCGTAAAGAGTTTGCTGCTGGCTCAGCTGTGGCCGGTGGTGGGTCCACTAGGACTAGAGCCAGCTGGAAATGGCTGTGTGGGGCATGGGGCAGCCCCCTCACAGAGGCCACCCCTGCAACCCCCCTGCTGCCAGCCCCTTGCCATTTATACTCAACACACCATATTCCTTTGGCATCCAAAAGCAGCTTCACAATGGATCTCTATGGGTAAAAAAAAAGGAGTATAAACAAAGATATCTCAATGCAGTAGAGGGAGACTTGATAAGCAGCATTTCCACTGGGCTCCTCCTTCCTCTGTCCTATAATAAATTCTGTTCCTGCCCATCTCTCCATAGTCTACTACCTACAATCTAAAAACTGTAGGCTTCCCACTGAAGATGTGCTCCATGAGGGAATCATGTATCATATGCTTTTACTGCATTATTATTATTATTATTATAAGAGCATTAGTGCACTTAATTTTCTTTGTTCTGTAGAATACATTTCAGCTGAAAAATATTGCTCAGCTAGACCCATTAGTGAGCTTTAATTTGTAAAGTGTTGCCTTAGGGTCTGTTTGATGAATTCTCAAACCAAATTTGCACAGCTGGATTTCAAAATTATTGCAGCAAATAGACCATTGGTTTTGTGCGGTGTCTCATTCTGAATTCTCATGCCTTGCCTTACCAGATCTTTTCCTGGTATTCTAAATGACTCAATAACAACAACAAAATCTGCCCTGGTATTTCTGTAGCTGAGGTCATATAGCAATAGAAAAATGTTTACTGCCTTTCAGCTGAATAAAACCCAACTATAAGCCCCAAAGCAAAGTTTCAAAACCAGCATGAGGATAGCTGTATTTTACTAAATTAAGGAATACAGGACCACAGGGTCACAATGATACCCATCTTGTATTAGGTAAGACTCGGTTAAACTACACAACCCTACGTTGCACAGAGATGGGCAGGAAGAGCACACTGCAGTTGATGGACTCAGTTCATTCATTAGTCTACATGCTAATAGGCAAGCAGTCTTGACTGGATGACCTCGGGAAATACTTACTCTGCCTAGTGAAATGTGAGGAATATTTCAGCCAGAAAGATCTTGGAAACAGAAGGAAGATGAATAACTTCAGTATTTTAGTTGGGGTGACTTGCACTTGGAGGTGACTATTTTCCACATGGACCTGATGGTGTCTCTGGTGACCACTTAGCTTGGATACCGCAGCTGAAAACCTGAAATGAGGTTGGACACCACAATGGGCCAGAGATGATGAGGAGCAGAAGGTGCCTATCATTATGCTAGGGCTCCGGAGTTGCTGGCTTGCCGTATGGGAGCTGAAAATCATAAATTGACATTTTTGTGTGTGTGTTTGGGTGCTGTTTGGGTGCTGCTGCTCCTTGCACTGAAGTGATCTAGTTGCTTTTATTTAGGACTAGGCAGAGCTAGTAGAAGCTCCTGGCATGCCCTTTCTTCCCCCTGCCATAGGGAGATAGAGGCTGCTGGTGGGCAACAGAGAAGGAGTTCTCCCTGTTCTTCAAAATGTCTGGAGAACCAGAAGGTAGATCTCTCCTCTCAGGCCTGTCAGGGGGATATGGAGCAGGAAGGGTAGATTGCCCTAGTTCTTTCTCCTCCTTTTTCAGGTTTAGGTGCAGCTACTTTGCTAGCATTCAGCATCCATCCACTGCTGAAGTTTCCATCAGAGAAGTGCACCATCAGGCATCACATGCCCATGTACAACATACTGCCATTTTCTCTAGCAGGAAGATTCATTTGGAAAGATTTTGTCTGGCATGAATTTAACAGACACCAGGGCAGAGAGTGCTTTCAGAACGTGAATCATCATTTTCCTTTATGCAATGATGCTTTAAAACACAAATCAAAAGACAAAACATTACTTGTGCAAAAGATGCTGCTTCTGCAAGCGCCCTTTTAAACCAGTATATAGTAGCCAGTCTGCTGGGAAAGCACAAATTGCTCTTAAATCCAACAGAGATGGGGATGAATAACCACCAGACCATGTAACTTCAGTAGACCAGAAATCACGCTCCAAGGCTGGACTAAACTTTACCTTCAAGAGACATTAGCAAACCATCCCCAAGGGCATTCCAGCCACCACCTGCGCCACAAACAGTGGTGTCAGAGTGACATTTCTCCCCCAGAAACCGACAAGTGATGGAGGCAGTCTCTTTGCAACTAAGAGCCAATGTTTTGGTACGATCTGGACTGGGGATCTATTTTAACAAATTTCTTCAGAGGTGACAAGAAAAAGACCATTGACAAATCATATCGTATGAATGGCTGACTTGCATCAGTAAATCTTGAAAAAAGAAATAGTTGAAAGTAATGGAAAATGACTTGGTGCTTATTATTTTGACTTTGGTCTTTGGAAGCTATGATGGAAAAATATGTCTTGCTGGGAGTAGTTTTCAGTAGTCAAGAACTGCTGTAATTCCATGCTTGCTAAAACTTAGAATCATTTTTCTTCAGTTGTACCGTGAGCTTATATTTCCCTTAATTTTATCAGGTTTTAAATGCTCTCATTCCCCAGGGACACGGCTAGATGCTAAAAGGAGAGCAAGCCTAGCAGGCAGCAACCTGCGTGGGGACACGACGTGGAGCAGGACCCAACCTGGTGAGTCGGCTCCTGGCTCTGTGCACTGACTGTCTCTCTTGCTTGTACTGGACCCTCAAACTGGAGCAATGGGCGGAACAATTTTTTTCTAGCAACCACTGCTTTTTGACAGCCACGCATCTAAGAAGTGTGAAGGTCCCTGCAAATGAAAAAGCAGATGGAGGCACCAAAGCAGAGGGGGATCACATCTCCACACGGTAGGTTTCTTCAACCTGGACCACACCTTGCAGGCACACAGGTAGCATCCTGCTCTGACGTGTTGGTGAAGGTGCTCAGACGTAGTGGAAAAGAAGGCGGCTGGGCCAGCCTGGCTCGCTCCCCTTCGGGCTGGGAGACTGCCTGCAGGCCAGGCAAAGTCTGCCAGCGTCAGCAACCCAGACCTGGCTGTGCATCTTCTCCGAGGCCCGAGGTCGTTCTCTCCTTGGGCAACTGGAAGGCTGCTTGTCCCGTGACGGCTAATAAGGAGCTAGCCCCTCATCGAGTCCCCTCTGCGCTTCGTTGTAAGCACCGTCAACAGCCACATTCGATGGTCACCTCTGGGTGGTTTTGCTTTCACATCTTCATAATTTGGTTTTTGAGTGTCTTAAGAGAACATTTTAAGTCAAATCTCAGCTGAATAAAATATTCAGAAGTAAATTTTTATTCTTTCAAATAAATAGCTTTTTATTACTTTACTGTAGGATTGCCCCAAGTCAAGTAAGTACACAAATTATTCCCAACATAAATTTACTTTAGTAAATTGTGCAGCATTAAACATGCCTTTGCAATGCTGAAATCAAGAAGGCTGCACCTTCCCATAGTGTCATATTGAGGATATTTTAGAATATCTATGAATAAATTGATGGTCCTGGAATGGGGTACTGGTTTCCTTAGTTACAGAAATAGCATAACAACACAAGTGTGGACACTGACAGCAGCAGGGATGTGCATCAGGTATATCAAGGGTCTCTTGTACATCTAGAAGACCCCTGTGACAGAGAAGCAAATCCTAAAATATGTTACTTAATGAAACTTCAAGGGCATGTGGTAGTTATTACCGGTGAAAATGCTTGTAATAGAGTGGCAAGATGGCACAAAACTCCCCGCAAATGATTCTGAAGTGGGTATTTGGGAGTGTAAGCAAAATGTAACCTTGTGATAAGAAATGGGTCTGTGTATGAGGTCAAAAAGCAAGAACCACAAAGGTCTGACATCTGCGATAGCAGGGCTCCATGCCGCAGGGCCACGTGGTACCCCCTGCTCTGCAAGAAACGGAGTGTGGGAAGCAACGCGCCCAGCTGGAAGAGAAGCTGGGACACCGAGACACGGGTGACCTTGCTATTCAACATCACACAGGGCAAATCACTTGAACAGCTTCTGCTCTGTGTAGTGTCAGAATTACTGTGACCGGCCAATACTTTATCACTGACCAGAACATCCCAAGTTTATGGGATTATTGTATTGTATTATTCCTAGCTTAATGTGCATCCTTATGAAGAGAGCACCTCCATCTCCTCTGTAACTCTGTTTTGGATATTGGAAGACTGTGATTAGATGTCCCCTGAGCTTTCTCTTTTCTAGGCTGAGAAAACTCAGTTCTTTCAACCTTTCTTCATATTGAGACAAGGGGAGTCAAAAGAATCTCAGTAGACAAAATAAGGGGGGATGAAGGATGATGTTTAGCGCTAGAATATCATGTTCTCCAGCCCTCTTATCATCTTTGTGGCTGTCCACTGGACCCTCCCCAGTTTTTCAGTGTCGTTCTTGAACTAGGGGGACCAAAGCTGGACACAATATTCCAGGTGCCAACAGCAGTGGAATAATCGCATCCCTGGAACTGCCGACTGTGTGCTTGGTGACACAGCCCAGGAGGATGTTTGCTGCCTTTGCTGCCAGGACACACTGCTGGCTCGTGTTCAGCTTGCTTTCCTCCAGGTCCTTTCAGCAGAGCTGCTTTCCAGCCAGTGAGACCCCTGCCTGTACTGCTGCTTGGGATTATTCTGTCAGGTGCAGGGTTTTAAATTTATTGTTCTTAAATCTCATGCAATTCTTGTTGGCCCACTCTTCCAGCCCATTGATGTCTACCTGTATGGCGGCTTTTTCCCACTTTGGTATCGTCTGCAGTCTTGGCAAAGGTGCATATGAACTTGTTCATCCACATTTTTTGTAAAACTTTGGATAGTGTTGAAGCCGGTATTGACTCCTGAGGAACTCCACTTATGGGTGGCTACCAGTTTGACTTTGAACCATTAAACACCACTTTTGGTCACAGCAGTTCAGAGAGTTTTCCATCCATCTTCCAGTCCATAGTTTTCCAGCTTGTCAACAAGGATGTTTTGGGAGATGCTGTCAAATGCCTTGCTAAAATCAGGGCAGTGTTCTCCACAGTTCTTCCCTCATCTACCAAGCAAGTTGGTTCACCATAGAAGGCTAACTAACACCCACTATATGGCTTTTCTCAGTCACCTTCTTGTCCTTCATTTGCCTGGAAATACCTTCCATGAAGGCTCAATCCACAGTTTTCCCAGGGAAAGAAGTGAGCCTGACTGGTGTGTGGTTTCCCAGGTCTTCCTTTTTGTCCTTCTGTAGATGAACATAGTATTAGCCCTTTCCTACTTGTCTGGGACTCCCTGACCTGCATGATCTTTCAGAGATGATAGTGGTTTTGCAATGAGGTCAGCCAACTCTTTTAGCTCCCTCAGCTGCATCTCATCAGGTCCCATAGACTTGTAAATACTGGGTTTGTACAGATGGTCCCTAACTCAGCTCTCCTCCACTATTGGTAAGAATTGTATATCTACATTTCCTGTGCTTCTAAACCCCCTGATAAATTGCACATTGTTAAAATGAACATTTCCTGTCACTGAATCTTTTTTTTATAAACGTAGTTTTAAATTTTTACTTTAATTTTATTCTGATTATGATTATATAGTTCACTTGTAAAAGAGAGAAGACTTTTATGCCATTTGACACATCTACAATGCAGCTGCAAATAAAAATACTTCTTTTTTTTTCACACAGAAGTCATTAAAATAGGTTTTGTGGATGCGTGAATCCAGGTTCTGCACCAAGAGCTTGTGACACCTGAATACGAACTGCCAAAAAAACCCCCAGAAGAAACACTAAATAACTGTGTGAAGATAATAGATTGAAAAGGCAAGTGGCCTTTATTTTTTGAAGCACTATTTCTTGCTGGAAGCTCAAATTCAATAGTAAAAAAAAAAAGCAATACACTCTGCCATGGGCATGTGCGAACTTGGGACGTTTTCGGATGCTGATGCGGGTTCAGTGCCATCGGCAGCGAGGCAGACGCTGGCGCAGGCAGTGCCGCTAGCTGCGGGAGACGTGCCACATGCTGGGAACGTGGGACCTAGCTCTTCCAAGGTGGCTAGGAAAAACTTTTGCAGCCTTTTCAACAAATGCACACAAAGGCAAAACACAACCCAGCGAGTAGAGGAGGAGAGGAGGGAAAGGCACAGGCACCGATACGACCACGTGTAGCCTACGTGGTTCGCAAAGAGAAGGCGGTGTAAGCAGAGGACTTCAGCTTGCAGGCCTGGCCCCGGGGAAAATTTCCATTGAATTCAGTGGAAGTCCTGCCAATATGAAAACCAGGACTGGTCCCGCGTGAGGTTGGCACAACCACCTCACCGCACCCATGCAGAGCAACGCATTACATTCAAGAAGGGTATGCAAGCTCCAACGCTAAACCAATGACAAAGCTGATTTTGAAATGGTTTTAATGATAGACAATCTGCATACCAATTGACTCATTTGCGTACACGATGGCTTGGAACAATACCAGAGAAATATGTAAAAAGTCTGCAATGCTGTATGACAATAGCTTCCAAGTATGCTGACCTTCGGTAAATCAAACAAACGGAAAGTACAGTACTCTTTTGATGAGGCATTAATGAAGGATTAAGAGCGGATACAGCTGCATCACACGAGCACTTTGTTAGACACACTGTTTTCACCGTTTTCCGTAATTACAACAGAAACGCTGCGCGAGGCGTGCAGCGAGCGGACGCTGGGACGCATTTTTATTTCACACCAACCAGGCGGCAGGGAGCAGGACCCGACACTCTCGCCGGCCCCACGCCGACTGCCGTGGCACCCACCGGGGGCTCCGGGTCGGATGCTCTCAGAGCATCCCCGAGCGGGGACAGCGAGGGGCCCCGCTCGCCTCCGCAGAGGGGATGCCTGAAACGCATCCCAGCCAGCCACACCGCTGCAATGCGGGAGGGTAAAGAGAAGGCAAGGATACGAAGCCTAGGGGAAAAAAAAATTACATCAAGAAGTGAACAGGAAGGGCACGAACGCTCGCGCAACTGCTTCGTCACCAGGGCTCTGACGTTGCATGTAACGGCTGCAGAGAGCAGGGCCCATGGAAGAGTTTGCGGGCTGGACCGCAGCCTTTCTACGTGCAAGACAATCTTCTAGCCTGCAGCCGCCCCCATCCATTCCAGGAGATTCTAGCTGCTTGAAGTGGTGCTCAAATCCTCACTGGGTGAATAGTGACTACTTACGTTTTTGCTCTTACCTTGTTGCCTTCCCTCGGTATCCACCTCCAGAGTAGGGAGGCATGCCGTATATGTATGAAATAAAGTACGTATATATATTTCCTTTTTTATACCATTATAGCGTGTTTCTTCCAAAGCTTATTCGTGAGGAATGAGTTGAATAAAACTGAAGCTGCTAACGTGCCAGAAGGCTTTCTATTTTAGTGCATTGACTTTGAGCGGTTCAGTTGAGACACTGCAGGTCTGCTGCCTGACTCTCCCCGCTGCCACGGACCCAGGGTAACTCCCATGGAGCAACTGTTCCAGGTAAAAGGTTGCCCTTTCTTTTTTTATCTTTTTCTTTTTTTTTCCTTCTGCAGAGGCACATGCTCTGGTTGGGTCCCAGACTATGCCATCTAGACGAAGAATCATTAATCCTACTTTTCAGCTCGGTTAGTATTTGGTGCTTCTGATTCTATTCCTTGATCTTGGTTTTTTTTTTTTAAAAGACTATTAGGGGTCCAGCTGGGAGCTTAATTCTCACATGCATTTCCATTCCCCCACTACCAAGTGTGGATGATTCTTGCTCCGGCAGCAAGTGCAAGCTTTGGTGGCCCTGTGGTTCTGCCGTCTTTGTGGCAGAGCAAGGGTACCTACCCTTCCCTCCAGAGAGTCCCGACAAAGATCGCTGGGGTGGTGTGGTGAACCACTTGCCTTCATTTATTTTCAGTGCAGGTCATTGCAGTCATCTGCCTTGGAGCTTATCCAGGCTACCAGCAATGTTGGCACAAGTGCAAGTGAGCACAGTGAAGAGGCAAGAACAAAAAGGTATACATCTTAAAGTATGTATTTTAAAGTTAGTTTTCATGTAGAAGAAAACGTTAGTAGCAACATCAGGACCCGCCAGAGCCACAACCACAATATGCTTTGAACAGGTCTCAAATATCTGTGTTTGAGACAGCAATGTTTTACTAGACCTGTTTAGGAAATGATTTCTTGTAGGGTACAGACTTGCCCTAAGCCAGTTGCAGACCTAAGATAAAATCAGATCACTGAGATGTGAGTACTCAGCATGTTTAACATGTTTGAGGATTTCTGAGCAGTTTAACCTTTCCACTGCTATTATTTAATAACTTCCTGGTGAGTTTTTCAATGGAAGCTGTTCACATACATCTTTTCTATGTCAGTGACTACTAATTAGTGCAACTCGAAAAGCGCTGGAATTTGCTGAAAATGGTCAGGGCAACCGAGTGCTCCATATTGCTACATAAAGCTATATGGACAGATATGTATTGTAGACTTTCCTATGCTGAAGTCGTACACAGCTTTTTCAAACTGTCAAGTTATTATATTCACAGCCAACATTCATGCAATATTTCAATTAACTGTCTTGATATTGAAAGACAACACACGAGTATAAAATTTTCATAAGATGAAATTTGGGGCAGTCTGTCAAGCACTTTGGAGGACAGATTCATAATCCAGTATGATTTTGACAAACTGAAGGGATGACCTGATGTTAAAAAAAGAAGAAATTCAATGTGAATTGCATAACACTACATGTAAGAAGAAGAAATTGATGCACAAATGTGGAGAATATGTATCACCTCGCAAAGTAGCAGTACCATAGGGAGACATCATGGGTTTTCAGGAGATCAGAAGCCTAATTCTGGGTTGTCTTAGAAGAAACATCAAATGTAAGACATGGGAAAATGCTGGTGAAGCTTGCGGTGGAATCCCATGACTGGCTTTGCACCCTAGACTTCAAGAGGTAAGCAAGGAAGACTGCCATGACAGCGGTCTTTGAGTACCTAAGAGGACAGATGATTATGCTGTCCTGTCCTGTGGGAAGTTGTCAAGAAGCTTAATTTGCCAGAAAAGCTTTGTTGGCTAATTGTAAAGAAAAGATTTCTAAAATAATTTAGGCAAGTTGATTTTTCTGAGAACAGACCAGCTTGGCAAACTGTGGCCCGCTGGTGAGGACAGCTAAGTTGAACCCTGCTCCAGAATGGTGTAGGTCACTCGGTCTCCTGCCTGCTGTCACTTCATTTGGATATGCTCCGGCCATGCCTGAGCAATGTCCGCCTGGAAATCCCATCTTGACCTCACAGCAGTCCATGGGAAATGGGCTAGATGACTTCTTGAGGCACCTTCCAGCCCAACAGTGACATTTCTAAAACAACCTTCTCCCAGCCCTCAGTTACTGCACTAGATCAGAAGTCTGTACGTTGTTATATGGTCCGTGCTTACCCTGGTAAGTGTTAAGATGGTTGCAGTCAACATAAATTCATCCAGAGCCTTTAACAGAACTGTGAAGCTTAAAACAGTTCTCAGCTGAGCAGGTAGCAAAAGGTGAACAAAATTTGCGTTTTCATTGGGTCCTGTAGATATAATTGTTTCATCTTTGTAGCCACCTATTTTAATAATAACAGCAGCAAAAGACCCTCCTAACCTACTAACCTAGAGCATCTACAAGTGTGTGGCAGACGAGCTTTCTGGCAGACAGTGGCAGCTCTCAGTTAGCTATTGTTGTTACTCTTGAGATGTATGCTGGGTGTGAGGTTACACCAGGCAACTATTTTCAGGCCTTCTCCTACTTTTTCAATTGGTTTTTTATTCATCCTTTTGTCTGTTTTCCAACTCCAACACCATCTCTGTACAGACCCATAGTTCTGCACAAGAAAACTAAACTGCAAAATAAACTAGCAGTAAGTATCCATCATTCTCTATCAGAAAGAGAGAAAAACTAGCTAATCTGTCTCCTTTGATAATTGTCCTCGTTCCTGTAGAGGTGGTAGAAATGAACCAGAATCAGGTTCATTTCCCTTTCGCAGGCCACCAAAACCTGTTAACTTTGTTTATGAATCTGTCAAGCTTTACATTTCCTCTTTTTTCCTTTTTTTTTTTAATCAGCTTTATCTCCAAGGAAACTTTGTCCAATAAGGCATGCTAAGAGCTCTTTGGTAAGAGGTGTGTGGGGTGCTATCAGGAAAATACTGCATAATCCACTCCAGAGAGAGTTTACAGTCCAGAAAAAATGATGGCTAGAAACAGTGTTTTTGACTCAGTTATGGGAGTAGTTTAAAAATATCTTGTGAAACCCACTGGAAAATCAGTAAATTAGAGACCCATTAGAAAATTAGAGGCATATAGTAGACAGATTAACAATAAAGACCCTGCAAATTGTAAACTTCCAGGAGTCAAAAAAGTGAAAGGGAAAAATCTAACCTATTTGAACTTTCTTGGTAGGAAACTTAGGATTAGCCATATCGATTCTGAAGACTGGTCCAGAACACCCTTGGTCTGTCTTCGTAAACAGCCAATACCTGATGTTTTAGAAAAGCATGGAGAAAACTTGAAATACACTCTTCCCTGTATGATGGTGAATAAATCATGACCACAATTTTATATGCCTTAATAGCTGGAATATAAAATTAAAAAGAAAAGAAAAAGCCATTATCTGCCAAGTAGACTACCTTTGTTCTTAACAGGTACTTCCACCTAGGCTACCTTTTGTGAATGAGTATCACCTTTTTTCAAACAGCATGCTTTAAAGAGCCTGGGCTGATTTTCCTCCTCACTTTGAACACCCTCTGAAACACATAAATTGCTGTACTGGCTCAGCCCCAGGCTTCACTTACCACAGCGCTCTGTGCTCCGAAGGCATCATGGAAATGCAGCAGTTGATGGAACCTCACCCGGTGCACTAAAACAGGATGGAGTATACCCAAACTGTTCCTGAGAAATGTTTGTTTAGCCTGTCCTTAAAAAGGTCCAGCAGTAGAAATGCTACAGTGCACTGAGTTGCACCTTTCCAGTGTTTTGCCGTTGGGTTGGAAGGTTCGTTTACTAGCTTAAATCTCTGGAGCAGAATAATCTGCAGGGGCTCTCTTCTCTTGCCTCACTTGGGAGATTTTCGAATTAACCAGGGATTTCCAAGTAATTCCCGCAGAAGGGCAAGCCTGAAGGTCAGTAAATTACAGCTGTTGAATGTCTAAGCAAGAAGAGGCAGTGAATTGTGAAGCTGGAGGTGGATGGAAAAGAGAAGGGATGGAGGTGATTCATTAGAAAAGCTGGTGAACGGACATTGCTGTGGCTGAAACCAGAGGCTTTGGCTTTCCACGTTTCTTTCCAGCCACCTCGCACTTGTTTCAAGTCAACTGAACAGAAGCTAAACAAAGCTGTAGGGACGTGGATCTGGGCAGGCTCGTGCATGTCGGTGAATGTGAGGGTGCTGCTGTTACGCATAATTCATGCTCCTGCCAACTGCCGGTAAGAAAAAGGAAAAAGGCCTGGGAAAAGCGTCCTGTGTGACAGGGAGTAACAGTTTGTTGAAGTTTAAATGTTTTTTTCATAGAAAGCCAAGTTAAAGATAACTTGCATTACCAATTACTGATTTTATTAACTTTGAGAGTATACTTATATATAGAAAGAGACCTGCAATTTGGCAATATACACTGCATACAAAGTAATCACTTGTTTTAAAACACAAATGATGCCGACTATTATAATGTGAACTGTTTTCCAGACAAAAAGAATTAAAGGGATGTAATTGGAGAAGTATGCAACAGTGGCTAATATGCTATTATTTGCAAAAAGATATTACAACTTATAATCTTCTTTCATGGGTTTATGTTGTTAGTGTTTAATCAGGCGTGTGAGTGTATTCAGGTGTTAAACCATTCTATTAGCTAGGAAAATTGCACTATTATTTACTGAGCTGTTTGCGATATATTGTTGTTGGCTTTTTTTACTTTCTATTTCTTGTCTTCGTGCAGTTTATGTAATTGTCCTTTCTACTTTTGTCTTGTACAAAGACTCATAAAGTGCTACGAGGGCAGATTAGCCATGTCAAAAATCAGGGTAGGGTTTTATTTTTGGTACATTGTAGGAATTAATCATATTTCCTGTCTTGTTTTATTGGAAGGCACCACAGCTACAAGCTGGTGCCTTAGAGCTTTTGTCATCTTTCCTCTGGGAAACTGAAGAACCTCTGGCATCCCCAGTCATCTCCAGTGCTCAACAGTGGCGGCAGCGCGGGAGAAGAAGGGCTTGGTAAAATAGCGCTCGCTCCAGACGCGGGTCAGTCGGGAAGTTCGTGGTGGTGAGATTGGGCCAAGGTCAGCCCACGGGTTGGGGTCCGAATGTGGGTCACCGGCCGGGCAGGGGCAGGGATGCAGGGCAGGAGGAGGGATGTGCTCAGGGCGTTTCGAATGTGCTTGGAGTTAGGTGGGAGGTATCCACGGCTGCCTCACCATCGGCCGCGTGCAGGGACAGGAGAGGGCTTTGGGCGGCCCATGGCTCTGAGCAGCCTTCCCGTCTCCTCGGAAGAAAGACGGCAGGCTGGATGGACCGGTCCTGTGAGCCACGTCCTACCGCAGGACAGACGCTGATTTGCAGTGCTGTGTTTGGGAGAGGCTTACCTGTTAGTTCCTGAATCGGAACGGAGCGAGTGTGATGGAAAACGAAGGGACATCATGGTAGATTCAATATAGGGACATTGAGTCATATACAGTAAAATTAACTTTCACCCAGAAAGGGGAATTCTCACCTGAATGAAGTCAGTGGAAAGATTCCTGTTGCTTTTGATCAAGTGAGGAATTCACCCAAAGTGACTGGATGTTTGTTCGGAACCCACGTGAAGGAGAAATGGCTATTGGGGAGTGCTGAACCCTTGAAACTCTTGTGACGATGCACAGAGTACGTCGCTGGGCAGACCCTTCTGCAAGAATCACAGGTAAGAGGAAAACAGGAGAAAGTGTAAAGCTTGTCATCTTCAAATGCTGAGAAAAACCATCTCAATGCCTGTACTACACTTAAAGGAACCATTGAGGCCTGTTCTCAGTAATACAAGGGTTTCAGGGCCAGAAATACTGTTGTTTGTCTCTTTGCTGTGGAGAAAAAGGTCTGTGTGAACATTTTTAGTAAGTACAGTCATTTTCTGACCATAATGGAAACAAACCTTCAAGTCTATGAATTTTGGCTAGCACTTTATGTCTGAAAGGGCAACAAACATTTTGAGACAAATGAGAAAGCCTTGATCAAAGTTCAATAAGTTGTTATGGGAAGTGTTTTAAGGGAGTGAGATTAAAACAGTCTTGAAAATTAATTTGTATGAATTTCAAACTTGCCTTTGCTGACAGAGTTCCATCCTCATCTGCTTTACTAAGAAAATCTACTGAAATGCAGACATTTCCAGAAGCTGCTGCAGTATTCTTTATAAACTTTAGGTTTCTTTGATAAACCTCTGTTCTGTCAAATGTGATCCTAATTGTCTGATGTTTAATGTCATCCATCAGACCAATTTTTCATTCCTCACATGCTGTTTCAAGAACACTGATCCCTAATTTAATTAATGCATCGTTTCCTGAGTTATTAGCTGCATCTGTTCCTCTTCATTTTTTAAAACAATTGCAATTTTTTTTCACTTGTCTCCTTCAAAATAAAGGCTGCAAAATGGTTGTGATGCTCAAAAGTGCTGTTGCTTTTAAGCCATTCTTCCCTTCCCTTCGGCATGGGGCTAAATGTGACCCCTTTAATGCCTTTGAAGCTCCCATGGGGTCAGAGCTTGTTGCAAGCTATTCTATCTGTAGGCTTTCTTCTGTGTAATGATGTCTGGGCCCAAATGAAATCCGTGAACACTTTGACGTCTAGTATTTTTACTCATATTACAGCTAATTAATTCATGCTTGTGAAGCACTTTGAAACTATACAAACACTTAATATTGTTCTTTTTTACGATTTACTGTTCTTAACTCACATGAACTTTGAATTAGAGGATTCTCTCTTTGTAATCTGAAATCCATCTTATCAAAGATTGACAGGCTGTTTCCACTTTTCAGAACGTGCCTTGTCAGTTTTGGCTTAACTTTGCTACTCACTGAATGCAACACTGTGAAAGCGTGACCTCACCGAAGTCAACAGGGACCACGAGCCCATCCAGAAAATGTCACCTCAGACACGACTGAACTCCTAGAGCGCATGCAAGAAAGATTTTAGGAAGTTATATGAAGAGCCAGGGCTTAACTTGCCACCTACAGGATCTGGTCAGGCTGCCTGCCGTTGCTTGACCAGCTTCTTGCTCCAGCACTGCGTGGCAAGAGCCAAATTCAGCCAACCTAGGCTGCCATCAGCAGTAAGGCAGCCAGAGCCAGTGATCATGGTTTTGGATTTACACCTAGTCTAATGGCGCTTAGAAACTAACACTATGGTACCAACTGGGGCAAATGGTAGTTTCATCCAGAACTTCCAAAAACTTACTCTATTTCTACTCAGTGCTTGAGGAGGTGCCATAGATCACCATATCTGCAAAAATTTATTTTGCAGTAATAAGGCTGAGCTCTTTATAAAAGTAAGACAAGGACTTAAGACCAGAATAATTTTCATCTAAAAGCTCTGGCTTTCTTTTAACCTGGTTGCCTGAGCTGTGCTCCCAAGAGAAACCAAAGTGAAGGCGGTGGGATGAAGGAGGACATTGTGCTTAGGTCTTACCCCTGACTGGGCACGGGACATGGCCACGCTGGCACTTAAGATCGTATGAGCGTTCCTGTAGAGGCTGGTTTAGACAAGGCTGGGATGAACAGGCACTTCTCAAAACCTGTATTTAGAAATCATCTTAATTGTGTCCTTTGATAAAACAGGTGTTTTTATCTTAAGCGGTGATATATTATTATTTATGTGTATTATCATACTGCCTACTTACACTTGTATGTTATTTGAAAGCTAATTATACCTCCCATCCTTTCACAGTCTCCACTAATGTTCAGTTTTAATGCACTAATGCGTTCTTTTTGTATGACACGTATCCTGGATGCAAGGATAAAAATTAAATTGAAATCTTAAAGGTAAGAAGGAGGTTCATCTCAGTTAATTAATATTTACCTCCAGCAAAACACTGACTAATTATACTGGTGCTGTAGTGGGGAAGAGACCTGTAAAGAGCTGGTTGCCCATTATCTGCCCAGCCTAAGGAGCTCTCCCAGCCTCTGTGAGCTGATGAGGGTTCTTGAGAGACTCCCAGCCGTGGCAGCAGGAGCACCGCTGCTTTCTCCCTCCATACCACGTCTGTGCTGCTGACGAACCGGAGCAGAGCTGGCACCGGCGCCTTGAGGCCAGCGGCCCGAGGCTGGTGAACAGACAGATTTTGGGTGGCACGAAAGGGTGAGGACCTCTCTGCTCCTGGCTGCCACCCGTGCCTGCATCGCAGTCTGCGCTGGGGTCGGTCGCAGGGGAGGCAGACGAGGTATGGCAGGTCGTGCGACTGGCGGCATCGCTTCTCTCGGAGAGGCTGTGTGCCCTGGCTCCTGCTGAGTGCCTACCAATGCACTTAAATCTCAGGTTGAAGGAGGATATGTCAGACTGGCTCCTTTTGACAGGTTACCGACTCCTGGGGTAAGGTAATAAGAAAAAGTCCCATTGAGTGGTACCTGCCAGTACGCCCTGGTGTCCTTCAGTGTTTTTTGAGCCTGGCACCTATTCCCTTACCATAAACGGGGTTCTCTTATCACTGGGAAGGAGCAGTGGGACGGGGAGTGCCGGTGCCACAGACGATGCTGATCCTCCGGCATCACAGCACAGCAGCACGGCGGTCCAGCAGACCCAGGGATGCAGGCTTGGGAAAAGTGGGATTCAGCTCCCAGTGACACTGCTTCCCTGCTGGTGCTAGTTTGGGCAAATTATTTCAGCTTCTTCTACACCTACAGCTTGCCAGCTGTAAAAGCAGATGCTTGCAGGTCTTTCCAAGGTCTGCTGGTAAACAGCTTGATGGCAGCCCCAGGAACAGGGAGTTTCTGATGATGGTCTTGCGAGTGCCACTGAGAAGCTGGCTGTCACCAGGAGAAGACCTGAGTCCGCAGCTGGAGATTCCCACAGCTGGAACCGGGGGAAATGGCAGCACTCCGAACGTACTTTCCGCTGGCACTGCTGGGGTGGGGATTCCTCCCCCCATGCACGTCCCCTCACTAGAACTAGGCCATGTAATCGTTACACAGCCGAAACAAAATTCACCCTATTTTCCAGAGAAAAGCTCATTTTATATGTGTCTCTAGTAGGTTTTCTAACTTGGTGGCCAAACAAACTCACAGGATCGAGCAGGTATCATTTCTCTAAATGACTTTTAACAGATCTTCTCATTAAGCATTGCTGATCGAAACAGTTTGATCCCACTGAAGTATGTAAAGCATGCAATCAGTGACTGACTGAGTTATGGAGTCACCGTTTAGTCCAGAGGTTAAATGCAAAGTTGTATTACACATAGAGTATTGCAAAAATAACCCCAGGCTTTTAGTTTTGATTTCCACTTTATTGATTTGCACGAGGTAAATTTAATTCCAAATCTTACAGATGGCTGAGATAGTCATTCAATTTTGTCATTGTAGTGTAGAAACCATTAGGAAAATGGAGAAGTAAAGGTCACAGTAATCTTTTCTGGAATGAAGAAGGAAGAACCAATTTTATTCAGAGGTCAGACTTGTACCAAAAACTCTGAAGCACTCGCACTATGCCATTATTTAAGCATTTACAAAGTTTGGTTGATATACAACATTTGTGAGACAGAACATTGCTCAATAGAAGATGGAAAAGCGTGAAGCAGCTTCTTTCCTTCCACGCATGGGTTGTGAATTTCCCATGTTACGCAAGCAGGGTAATTATCCATAGGCATTTTTGTACTCCTCCATCCTATGGAGGTGTTTGTATTGGCCCTGTGATCTCTGACTGTGATGCGGAGAAGGACCTTGGATCTGCCTCAGACACATACCCACAAGCTCACAAATAATCACTTTTTTCTTCTGAGCCGTCACTTTTTTCCTCCAGGGATACTTAGAGGAAATACTTTCTGCTATATGAGATAAACTTAATTTATTGACTTTAATTTTAAATTTCTTCTTTTTGGACATGTTATGGTTTGTGTGGCAGGGTTTTTTTGGCAGCAGGGGAGGGGGCCGCAGGGGCGGCTCCTGTGAGAAGCTGCTCGAAGCCTCCCGGGCTCCAAGGCAGACCCGCCTCTGGCCCAGGCTGAGCCCGTCAGCACCTCTGGGATCACATATTTAAGAGGGGAAGGTTGCTTACAGTGGGAAGTGGGATGTGAGGGAAGCCCCCGAGCAGAGACCAAGGCCAGTGAAGGAGGAGGCGGCGGGGATGCTCCTGCAGCCCGTGGCTGTCCCCCCCCAGCCCATGGAGGGGAGCGGGGGAGCGGATGCCCACTTGCCGGCTGTGGAGAAGCCCACGCCCGAGCAGGAGGATGCCCCCAAAAACGGCCGTGACTCCGTGGGAAAGCCCGCGCTGGAGCAGTCTGTGACTGAAGATCGGCCCGCGGGAAGGACCCACGCCAGGGAAGTTTGTGAGGCACTGCAACCCGCGGAAAGGACTCACGCTGGAGAAGTTCGTGAAGGACTGTCTCCCGCGGGAGGGACCCCACGCCGGAGCCGGGGATGAGCGAGGAGTTCTCCCCCTGAGGAGGAAGGAGCGGCAGAGACCAGGTGGGATGAGCGGACCCCGACCCCCATTCCCATTCCCCGCTGCCGGCGGGAGGAGGTGGAGAGAACCGGGAGTGGGGTTGAGGCGGGAAGGAGGGAGGGCTGGGGGAAGGTGTTCTCAGGTCTGGTTTTACTTCCTAATATCCTTGCTTTGCTTTGATTGGTAGTAAATTAAATTGATTTTGTTTCTTCCCCAAGTTGAGCCTGTCTTTTGCCCGTGACCTTAAGTGGGGAGTGATCCCTCCCTGTCCTTGTCTCGACCCACGAGCCTGACTTTGTATTTTCTCCTCATCCCACCGTGGCCGGGGGCGAGGAGTGAGCGGCTGCGTGGTGTTTGTTACCAGCTGGGCTGAAACCGCAACAGCACGTAAAAGATATTCAATGTGTTTTAAAAAAGCCCTTTCACATTTAAAAGAAGGCAGTATAAGTATGAAAGTTATATATTTGTTTCTTGGAAAAAAGACCAGCTTTTACAACCACAAGATATTGTTGAGTACCTGAAAACACCTTGTAAGCCCTTAGCATGTAAATGTTGGGAGAAATTCAGATGCCTAAACACAGGGGTCTAGAGCCGCTGCAGACAGCCTCAGGGTACCTGACTTGGCTCCCCAGTGTCCTGGTTTCAGCTGAGATAGAGTTAATTGTTTTCCTAGTAGCTGGTAGAGTGTTGTGGTTTTGAGTTCAGTGTGAGAAGAATGTTGATAACACACCGATGTTTTCAGTTGTTGCTCAGTAGGGTTTAGACCAAGTCAAGGATTTTTCAGCTTCTCCTGCCCAGCCAGCAAGAAGGCTGGAGGGGCACAGGGAGTTGGGAGGGGACACAGCCAGGACAGCTGACCCAAACTGGCCAAAGGGCTATTCCATACCATGTGACATCATGCCCAGTATATAAACTGGGGGGAGTTGGTCTGGGGGGCACTGCTGCTTGGGAACTAACTGGACATCAGTTGGTGAATGATGAGCAATTGCATTGTGCATCACTTGTTTTGTATATTCCAATCCTTTTATTATTATTGTAATTTTATTAGTGTTATCATTATCATTAGTAGTTTCTTCTTTTCTGTTCTATTAAACCGTTCTTATCTCAACCCACAAGTTTTACTTCTTTTCCCAATTCTCTCCCCCATCCCACTGGGTGGGGGGGAAGGGAGTGAGCGGCTGTGTGGTGCTTAGTTGCTGGCTGGGGTTAAACCACGACACCCAGCTATCCTGTAAGGGCGAGAGTAAGTCTCTAGTAGGTCCTGGATCAGATCCATCAGCCTCCCAAGGCGTCTCAGCTGCACAGGGTGCCTGATGGCAGGAGGCACCTGCACCGCTTTCCCTGGAGCTTCTGTGCTAAGAGGTGAGGGACGGCTGAGAGCAGGCGGCCTCGAGTCAGAGCTGTCAAAACCTGGAGGTTGGGCTGTGCAGAAAGCCGTGTTTCAGAATCCCCTTAGTTTAAGGCGTAACTACAGCCCTTTGCCTCCGTTAGTGTGCTCCGCCACTCGGGAGCAACCGCGCTGGGAGCAGCATTCGGATGACTATTAGAAGACAATATTCACTTCAGCCACAGCCGGCAGCTCCCTTTCCATCTCATGACCAACTCAAACACCAGCAACAACCGAGCTTCACGGCCACATCCAGGTTGCGGTGAACCATTTCCACCCCAAGCCTGGTACCAGCCATGCCACGCAGAAGAAGGGTGTTGTGGCACCGGCTGTTACGGTAGCGGGGTTTGTTCTCCTCTGGCCGCGAGGACGTAGCCTTTCCGAATAACAAAGCGTGGTTACAGAACACGCGGTATTTGAAGCCTCCTCCTTGTTGTGGTACTTGCACAAAAGACCACTCGCTACTGAATGATTTTACTTGCTCCTCTCATGAAAGTCCTCACCAGTAACTCAAGGTATCTTTGGCTACCAGGGCTAGAAATAGAGTTGAGTCAATGGAGCATTTTCTGCATAAATTCCTACCTTGCTCTGTCAGTCTTAGAGGAATTATATTGATTTCCCACTTGCTGTTACTTTAAATTCTTTCACTATGAACATAATGCCCTTTGCCTCATTTAGCTGTTTCTTGCACCTTTTTACTTTCAATCAAAATGCTGATATCCTTCCTTGTACTCCTTACCTTGTGTCCCAAGCGCTAGCAACCTTGAACCCGTGGCACACTGAACACTCACAAAACACAGAGATAAGTTTGTGCACTATCATTATAAGAAAATAGTATATATGTATTTCATAAATATATATGAAAGTCATGGAGTTTTCTGTGGAATATTTTCTTTTGGAAGAAAGCGGTAATCCAGAGAAAAGCAGTGGATTTTTGAGCCATGAGCCTTAAGTTTTAGTCCTATTTATTGAAACATGATTTAAAAACCAACGTGGACAGAACTAAAGGAAGTAATAACCAGGAGCATCTTGAGGAAGACCTCCCAAATTCTGCTCCACATGTGCCAATGGAAAAGCGTGCTCTAATTGCACTGTATGAAAGAAAAAAAGAAAGAAAAGAAAAAAAAAAATCCTTTTACATGTGGTACCACAGCAAGGTGACAAGCCTTATTACATTTCTATTTATGTATTACAGTCCCCCTGACGCTGTTCCAGGGTAACGCGGGGCTGGGAACCCTGGAGAAGGGAAAGCCCCAGTTCATACAGCAAACACAGGCAAAGGAGGCACCTGGGTTTGGAAGAAGCGGCACGTAGCTGGGGATAATAAGTTTTGCCTCCTCTCAGCTCTCCGTGCCAGCTGCTCGCAGGTTACCGTTTTACCCTGACCTGCCCAGGGTTCACATCGCTGTTGGCCATTGCAGTGTCCTGCTGTCTTGCCTGCACTCTGACATTTTCTCTATCGCAACTCTTGGCAGCAGAAAGCCTCTGTTTGATCTCGGACACATTCCCAAGCAGGGGGGTAACGCTACCTGGGTTAAAAGAAGGGGACTGGTGAGGACTGGGGCTCCTCCTGGCTTTTTTGCAGACTCCTTGTGTACGTCCAGGTGAGCCCCATGGAGGCTTCGTTTCTTCATCAGCCAAACCAGAGCTAAAAATGCACCTGTATTTCCTGATGTTGTGATAAAGATTATTCTCTTCTAAAAAGAAATACCCGTGAAGGACTAACTACAGTGTCAGACATGAAAAAAATACCTGTAACTGTACCTGTCCCTCCTTTTTTCACACTGAGCTATCACTGAATCCTGTCACTTTAATTCTTATATGGCTTATGATCATGGGTGGGCAGCTGAAGTAATGGTTATTTACTTAACAAAAAAATGCCATAAGTTGAGGATTTCACTTTCTGCTTACTGTCCCTTCTGCCAAGGCCCCCTTCCAACCTTGCACCCCTCCGGACTGTCCCCTGATTTCTGTATTCACTCGGCACCGAGAGAAATGCTTCTATTTGTTTCATTTGATGTGTCTTGTTAAAGGGAATGATGTGTGTAAAGGCAAATATTCTACAAAAGTTTGATGACAAATTTTTCAGTGGTTTGTGGGACTGCCAAGATCAAGTGCCTGAAAGTGTGTGAAAAAGTGTGCTTTTTCTAAAATTGCCTTAAAAGTGGACCGTACCTATGGTACAGTCAATATACTAATTTCTTCAGTTACTTCTACTGAAAAAAAAGGAAAAATACATTTTTCTTATGTTGACACATTTTAATTAATAACATTTTGCATTAAATTTTCTGGTTTAGATTTTTAGCCCTTTTATGCCACTGATGTGCCAATGATTTTCAAATGTTACTTTGGCTGAAATATACAGTAAAATAGAAAATGGCTTCAGAATCCTGGATTAGCTGTCACTGATGGCGTAAATCTGTCAATAGCAGCCAGTAAATGCGGGAGACTGACTTTTTCCTCTTATTTTTATTTATAAATTCCATTTCAGAATAGCAATAAGACACTGCAGGCCATGCATTTTGAAGGGATTATTGCACTTCTCTCATGACTGAAGTCACTTGCCCTTTAGCCTTGTGTCTTATAACACCTCCCGAGGTGTTCAGTAGTAGTCCAGAAATGCACGGCATGCTGTGTCTTATAGCTTAAATATATTTAGCTTGATCATACAGAAAAATAATGATAAAGTAAGAGAATGTGCAAGGAACGCCCCCCGAGCTATTCCATTCTTTTTCCATTCTTTTTTTAATGAACTCGTAAGTAAAATAACTCGCAGGTTGCTGACTGCTTGTTAAAACCTACATGAAACACGGAAGAATTGTTTCCCTGTTATGGTATCTTGCAGTATATATGAAACACCAACCTTTTAATACAGTTTGGATTGTTGCGTAATATAGAAATACAGCTAAATTCTTAAAAGGGTTAAACAGTTCCATTCTGCCTTAAATTACCACTGTCATTCAATTCATTAGATGAGTTTATGGAGTTACAATATGTCTGTAATTTATAGCCTGCTTACTGACAAAGCTTAATGCTAACATATGCCTAATTTGCCAAGGTTATCTCAAGCCCCATTCATCTCCCCCACTAACAATATGCTGCTGATTCCATGCTTCATGGATGAGGTACATGCGGTTTCATATTTAGTGCTATCAATCACAAGTAATTGCCTCCAGCTCCCCGCCTCAGTGTTCAAAGTGATTTCTCTTCAGCCTCTGCGGCTTGATGAAAAGGGGATGCGTAGCCAGAGGAGGGCATCCTCCTCCAGCCTTAGCAACCGCAGCCCTGAAGGAGCTGGAAATCAGAGGGAGAGACATACCTGCAGCTGACATTTCCAAACTTTTCTCTTCTGGGGCACACGCTTTTCGCAGTTGGGAAAGTTCACTCCTGGGGAGATGCTTGTGCACCGCTGGCAACCCGCCGTGGGAGGTGAGCCGGCTTCTGGACTGGTGCCCTCGGGATTTCCCCAGTGATATGCTGGACGGACCCGG
This sequence comes from Harpia harpyja, assembly GCF_026419915.1. Classification (NCBI taxonomy): domain Eukaryota; kingdom Metazoa; phylum Chordata; class Aves; order Accipitriformes; family Accipitridae; genus Harpia; species Harpia harpyja. The sequence goes on from NC_068961.1 coordinate 20,170,600, forward strand.
GACGCATCCAGCCCAGCTGCCCCACGGTCCGGATCGCAGCCTGGGGATGCAACGCTGTGCTCCTGGGCCCGCGGTGGGGTCGTGCTGATGTGCGGGACGTGGCAGGACCGGGGTCTGCTGGAGGAGATGGCGGTTCACGTGGGTATTTTCAGCAGCTACAGAGGCTTCTTGGTGGGGTTGCTACACCACCAAATCGTAGCTTTGTTACACCACCAAACTGGACCTTATGTAGCGTACCATTTTAAAATGGTAAGAGCCCCAGTCCTGCCAACTCTTAAACCTGTGCCCAGCTCCCTTCCTGGGAAGGGTCCTGTTGGTTTGCCTTGCAGAAATGTTTATGGTATCAGGATCTAAGGAGAGCGACTAACTCACGGGTCCCTGTTCTCCTCCTCTTTGTCTGCTGCTTGCTGGTATTTTCTGCAACTTCACGTTAAGCTATAATGGCCCCTTGTATCAGCATGTACCTACCCCTCTCCCTGTCTAATTAGGCTTTTTTTCTACGGCTGTAGTCACACTAGAAGTTGAACACTGTCTGGAAAATTCAGCTGAAGTGTCTGATCCTGAACTGTTCACGTATATTCTTATGACAAGTCATGGGGATTGCTCACATTCCTGTATGAGTACTAGCATTGTATTTATAGCACATGGATCAAAATCTTCAGTTTTATGAACGTGAACAAACACACACACACACACACGTTGTCTACCAAATGAGCTGCTGAGCCATGCAGCTTCCTCAGCCTTTAGACACATTCCAGAGATCTCTTAGATCACATTAGAAAACAGAGAATGAGTTAGCAAATATATTTTGCCTCAAATACATCTCCCACTTTACTCTGGGATTCGACGATCAAGAATATCTAGGGAAAAGTTTACTCTTGAAATACTCTGCTATCAACCAGCTGTAATCTCAGATTTGTTGAGGATATTGTGCTTGATATTCTAACAGTTCCCCAGGATAATGGAGACTGTTTGGCAGACCCCGTGAAACTCTCTGTTCATGTGAATTTACTACGATCTGCAGTACTGAAAGAAATGACTGCAGCTAACACAATCCTGAATGGATGAACAGAGGTATAGGATTTTAAACCAGGCTGATATTCATTAGTTTCACTACGTAGGAACACTGTAATTTTAAGGTTTACTTGGAAAACGAAAAGCATTTTGGAGGAGCAAAAAATAGGTTTAATTAAAGTAACTGCTGGTGCTGATACTGGTTTTTTCTGTGAAATGAAAATCACTGTCCTGTAGGGAAGTGACACCTGATGATACGAAAACCAGTGTTAGCTTCTCTTAGGGGTTTGGGGGTTTTTGTCCGTTTTCTGTGTCGTGCCAGAACTCAGGAGCATGCCATGAAAGGATAGCAGTCATGGACTTCGTATAAGCGTACTTAAGAAAGAACTAACTGCTATAACAATCAGAAAAACTGCTGCACTTGTGGAAGAAAACACTAACTCTGTGGCTGTGTGGTTAATTGCCGTTATGCTTGTTATGAACTGACATTTGGGTGAATTTAAAACTGTAGTGATTCTTGCTTGTACTTAAATAAGCTTTCATTTCTAAAGAGTCTGATGGGATAAAGTCAAAGAATCTGCTAAAAATTTGTATTCATTTACCTCCTGCCCTCAGATAAAAGGCCAACCATTTTATTTTTATAGTATAGTTCTAACATCTTAGGTTTACTTTTTAGTCAAATCAAGTGAGCAATGGAAATACATGTAACACTCTTTTCCATATAATTTGTATTAATATGATTTACAGTTCAAGAGGACTGCACCGTAAGGGTGCAAATTAAATTACCTTTAAAGAATACTATATTAGCTATTAATTAATAGAAGGTTTGGGGTTTTTTTCTATTTGGAATATCTGAAATAAACATGAAAACAAACCAGTGAATTTATAGAAAACATTTCTGAAGTAGAAGAATCTTTGAAGATTTTTTTGAAATACAAGTGTCGTGAGGCTTCAGAAAGATACACATTTATCTAAATATAACTCAAGCAGTACTGGCCAGTAAAAGAAGAGAAATAACTGCCACAAGTATTCCGAAAACTAATCTTTTTGTTTTAAAGACTGTTTCTTATTCAGTGGCTGGAAGGAAATGTCTTTGTGAATCTTTGCATATATTCCAAAGGGCTCCAAGGCTAAGTGGCTGCACTTTGCATTGTGTCTGCTGACTTCCCATTCAGAGCCTCTCTGACAAGCGGGGGGTGGAGGGGTGCTGTGCTGTGGTTTGTGGGAATAGGCTCTTTCAGTTCTGGTTTATTACATGGCTAATTAACCAAGGTCACCGAGCTCTTTTGTAAGTCTGCCAATAGAGACATCACTGGTGCTTTAACAGATCTGATTATTATATTGCATGCCCTGATAATATGACAATGATAAAAAAACCCTATGGGGGAGCATTTACCTGGAGCACTGTATAAACATGCAAACACGGGAAACAAAAAGAAAACTAAAATAATAGGCACCACAATATTCTGGATTTTGACATGTTTAATCTGAAACCCATTTCTTTTCTATGTTGTTCCACAACGGTTATGTGTAGCAAATATGAATAATGACTATAGGAATTTATAAGCTGTAACAGTAACATGTCACAGTAATAACCTGATTTACCTGTGACACAGGATCTTCGGCAAGATTACCACTCTGTATGCAAATTAACAAGGAATGTGTGGTGGTGCATAATTAGGGAGTAAGACAAGGAACTGTGTCTCAGGATTATGCACTGGGCTAAAATAAGCCCCAGTGTCCCCGAAGCTGCCGTGAATGCAGAACAGAGCCGATTACCGCTGACTCTGCACAGAGCCATCTTGCAAGATGTTGTCGCCTTCACGTAAGTAGCGAAGGGGCTCTCTTAAAACTAACGAGACCAGTGCTGCCCTCTGGCCCCAAACTTCGGTGGTCAGGGACCTCCTCAGGCTGCCCTTGGCACGCACGCCCTCCTCGCTCCCGCGAAACCCCGCGGCGGCCGTGCCCTGCTCCCTTCTCACCTGCCAGGACCGGCTCATGGCGGTACTGCGGCTACGCGACAGTACGCCCAACGCCAGCGCGGTATCGCCGTTCATGACAGTACACCCAACGCCAGCACGGTATCATCGTTCGCGACAGTACGCCCAACGCCAGCGCGGTATCGCCGTTCATGACAGTACACCCAACGCCAGCACGGTATCATCGTTCGCGACAGTACGCCCAACGCCGGCACGGTATCGCCATTCGCGACAGTACGCCCAACGCCAGCACGGTATCATCGTTCGCGACAGTACGCCCAACGCCAGCACGGTATCATCGTTCGCGACAGTACGCCCAACGCCAGCACGGTATCGCCGTTCGCGACAGTACGCCCAACGCCAGCACGGTATCGCTGTTGATGACAGTATGCCCAAGGCCAGCACGGTATCGCCGTTTGTCGTGGCAGCCTCTCCTCGGCCGTGAGATGAGCTGCATCCCCCGCGTTTGAGGCTGTCGGGTCACCAGCGGTTATCGATCCCGCGGCTGAGCTGATCCGCGTGGAGCGTGTTTGTCCGTAGCTACACGGACGTGTGCGTGCGCTTCCGAAGTCCCACCTGGATGTCACCCTGGGTGGTTTGGCCCCCACAATGCCGCTGACTGAACCAGAGTGATTTCAGGATGGTCTTTGGGAAGGCGAGGGAGGTGCAATCCAATCTTGAGGGATGGTGGAGGGGCCGGTCTGAGCACCTTTATCTGGGGAGTGCTAATCTGCACTTGCTGTAATGCTGGATCTTGGTAGGGTCCTGCTTTTTCTAGGAGAGGGCTGGCAGGGTCCAGTGTGCACCCCAAAGGCCCCCTAAAAACTTCTGTCGTGTTCACAGGGGGTGGAGGCTGTACTTTTTGTTCTTGGCCCCAGCTGCAATTTTCAGGGCTGTGATCTGAGAGGCTGGGTGCCTCTGTGGCCCCACCTGCATGCTTTGTCCTTCCAGGGAGCTCCAGGGCAGGCGGGCAGCTGTGATTCTCTACTGACCTTCCCTGTGTTTCCTCCAGAGGCCTCCAGCGCCCTATGGGAACCATCTCTGGATCGACCTCCTCAGCATCTCTCTACATGCCATTCCCATCCTCAACCTCACAACCTGCCTTGGTACTAACAGGTGAGCTGTTTCCTTGCTGTCGAAGACAAGGATCCCAAAGGGTAGTGTGTAGTCTGCTGAAAAGGTGGCCTCTTGGACCATGATGTCCCTCTACTGACTTGCACCTTCTTCTATGGCTATTTCCCACCTTATCTGGCACTGCTAGGAAAACTCCTACCTTCATGACTCACTTAACATTCAAACGAGCATCTTTGCTCTCCCCACTTTAGAAGAAAGCTCCTCCTAAAAATTTGCAGTTCATCTTGTTTTATCAGATCTCTTCTTGAGGCTCTTCTGTTATGCCGACAAAGATCCTGAAAATGGTTAGTCTCCTGGTGTACAGAAACCACTATCTCTTAGATGATGCAGAAACCACCACCCTCCCCGATCTACTTCTCATGTCTACTGTATTCTCCTAGACTTCCAGGATGGAGCCCAGCTCTGGATCAGGATACTTAGATATGTATATGTAGGTGCCACATATGAATTAGGAGCTCAGGCCTCCCTTATGTTCAGCTGTGTCTAGTTGATACTGTCAGTGGAAATGGCAGGGTGATTCAGCTTCCTCAGGCACGGACGCTGAGGGCTTGATTCATCTACCAGAACTCCTGGTAGATAGTCGGCGCACAAGTAGGAAGCCTACAGTAATACAGGTAACAAATAATTATAGCCATAAAGGGATCCTAAAAGCAGACCGGACAAAAAAAAAGAACAAAAAAACCAAAATAGGAATTCTTCCTATAGTTATTTGCCCGGAAGTCTTTGCTCCTTACGAAGTGTGCGCTGCCTGGAGAAACTAAAGAATGGTTATCTGTGCCCTTTAACCTGAGTAGTACCACCACTGAAGCTGGTGCTGGTCATGGTGGACTACATCTGCAGTAGTCACAACCAGCAACAGTCATCACTGCAGTCCTCCTTACAAGGACCTAACACAGCACTAGGCAAGACGAAAGAATGTCCAGGACTTTTCACAGCCTATCAGGAAAATCACACCATTGTAAATCACACCTATATAACTTGGTTTCTATTCCTTCCTGAGACCACTTCTGGTCTTGTCTCTCAGACACAAGTATGCTTTGTAAACATATGTCGTCAGAATGAAAAGAGAAAAAGCCCAGAACCAAAAAAACCCCCCACCCTAAAACCCCCAAAGGCAAAGAACTATGCCCTGTCAGAGTGAAGTGTCAGTAGGAACCAGAGGTCTGACTCCATGAAGATCAGGCAAGGAGAAAACTTTTTACTTTCTGCCCCCTGTACGTTACCAGTCGGTAACCTTAGCAGATGAATCTGGAACTATATTTTGCTCTTTGGCTGTTTAATGTCCTGTAACGGTCCCTGGAACATGGGTCAAAATACTGTTCTTTTAATATACTCTGGTTTAAGCTAGTGTCATAGCCAGCAGGATATAGAAATGTGCTAGTGACTGGGGTTAGATTACAGAGAGACACAGACCAGTTTGCAGCTCTTGTGTCACACATAGATTTGCCTCCCCACTGCCAAGAAAGAAATTCAAGCACGTTGTTCGTGTCCTGGGTGAGTGAAAGGATGGAACAACTACCTCTCACATTTTCAAAAAGGAGAAGAGTGATGGGTTCTCCATTTTTTATGAAACAAAATGAGGTGTGTCTTATTTGGTCTGATTTGATTTCAAATTTGGTGGGATTGTTACTCACAGGGGCCCAAGTATTTCCACATGTAGTGAGGGCAAACAGGCTGTTCTTTCCAGGTGAGGGTTACAGAGAAGTTCCCCGTAGACTTGTATCCTGTGACATCCATGCAATCCTACCAAAAGTTTAACCCTCTGGGAATGACTGTGATAAAGGGAAGTTTATAAATAGTTTAAACTGGGAGCAACTTAAGATATTGTCTTGTTCACCACTAGTATAAAATGTGTTAGCCTTATCAGGATCATTTTTTCTATGATATGCTGTATTTTTGATTGCGGAGCCTTGGATGTAAAGGCTGAATCAGCACAACTTTTTTCATATCAATACTGAAAGGTCAAACAGCAGCACTGAATACATTTCATTCGTATTCACAAGTATAATTTGAAAGGGAATCTTGCTGCTGCTGCCACTCCAGTTGTAAGGGCAGTGTATTTGTAAACATTTAATTACCTACTTTGTAAAACCTGAACTAAAGTTTTATAGGTAAAATCCAACCATAATGTTTCTGGAGAGAAGAATGTTAAAACTTTCATTGCTTTTATTTTCTTCCAGCAGCGCCTAATATCTAAATGGCATAGATTTAAATCGCTTCTACAAAGCTGTTGAATTGAATAGGCCATGCCAACCATTTTACCAGTAATCTCTTTTCCTTTCACATCTGTATTTTTTCCAGCTATGTGAAATCTGCTCTGTTTGGTATTAACTTTCTGTAATTCTTTGGGTAAAAAGAGCAACAACCTTCTTATCCTCATCATCTTTTCTCCTGACCACGAACATTCGCGCCTGGCTAATAACTTAATGCAGTATGAAAATTTAATCACTTAATGTCTGTTCCCAGTGTTTTTCAAGAGTCCTTTTGGTTTTAGACACCCACACGTGGTCTCCTTTTGTAAAAAACCCGTGCTTTTCCTTTAAGCCCCCATACATTGCTTGCTAAATCCTCAGTGAGTTGAGGGGTTTGCACCAGTAGGATTGGTACGCATAGTCCCCCGAAAGCCGCCATTAGAGCACTTCATAAATGTGGGTAACAGTGTAGTAAAGGCATTGTGGGCTGCAAAATATCTCTACATCTTGGATTTTAAAGTTCAGCTAAAGCAGTCTGTAACTGCAGTTTTAACTTCATTATCAGTAACAAAATGGTGAACATTATGTTACCTTTACAAACTGCTGAAAGACCTGTTTGGAAAGTTCGTTAAGCCCCTCGGTCTGTAATGTCTGAGCGTCATTTCTTTCAGCAAAAAATGGTTTGAAAGGCCTCTGAGCCTTCATTGCCCATCTTATCTGCTGATCCTAAAACCCAGGCACATTATATATGTACATATATATTTTTTTATATATATATATCTCTCTCTCTCTCTCATGTACGTCTTTGGTACGATGTACTTGAAACTACAGCTGTGCTTGGAGAACCGCTGCATGCACACCCAAAGCGGGCTTCCCCTTGTGCAGCCCCATATAATAATTTTGTTTCTTTTAAAATGTACTTGCACTGCCTTGTGCAAAGTGGAGGCCAGCCTTCTGCTTGTTGGCTGGTCAAGGCCTCACTACATTCATTTGGCTTTTCGAAAAACAGAGCTCACCCCTCCCAAAACTGCATCAGGTCAGTACAAAATTTTCTTCAATGGGAACATCCCCATAGCCAACACTGGGATTTCTTCGGCTTCTGGAAGGAGGATGAAATATCTGCTGAGAGGAACTTTCCTGAGACATCTGGGGGTTTGTTGAAACCCTCAGAAAAGATGTCTGGAGCTGCTTTTCTTGCAGCCAGAAGAAAAGAAGAGGGAGTGGTGTCTGTTTGTGTACAGCTTGAGGAACAGAAAGGACATTTGGGACTTTGCTTTGATCCAGCAGGCAAAGGCCAGTGGGGCTGTGGTTTAACTCTGAGACAGGAGGATTTGGGACTCTTGTTTGTCTGGATTGGAAAGAAAGGGAATTTAGGACTAGATAGGCCTAATAACATGCCAAAGGCTTTTATTTTTAACCCAGACTGTCTTAGAAAGGAAGGTGGTGGTTAGGAAAGGGAACTGGCTGAAGAAATGTTAGAGCTTCTGGAGCTGATTCCACTTAATGAGGTAGAGATGTCTGTATTACCTCTTATGATTGCCTAATGCTTTCCATTCTATGCCCTTAATTCCTTCTGTCCATAATTCTGTCAAGCTTCTGTGACCTGACATGAAATTTTCTTTGCCAGCACTCTGCCAGTCCCTGAATTTCCTGGGCGAGTATTTGTAAAGAGAGGCAAGACTTTCCTGTGAACAAAGTTAGAAAAGTTTTTTGTGAACTCTTCTATATAAATCATCACCATTTTCATGGCTTTGAGCAGGTATTTCAAATTTGTCATGAGACATGACATGGGAATAAGGGGGGATTTTTGCTGCCTCATGAGAGTGCATGTGGATTTGAACAAGATAGGAAGAACTTCACTAATTTTTTCTATCATGGGCCCAGTCCCTCAAAAGCAGTGATTCATCTTAGGTGTCTCTCTCATGTTGCTTCTCTGATTTGAGACACCTGAAGGAGGTTGGGAACCAGAAAATTGTTTAACAGGGCCACTTACCTTTTTTTTTTAATCTTTATTTAATATAAAAGGAAACTCTTCCAAAATATTTCCGCATCCTCTTCTCTGCTACAATTTTTTAATTTAATTTTCAATGTAGGTATTTACCTACCTACAGGTTTTCCCTTTAGACATTTTTATTTTAATTTTATCCCCCCATTCCCATTTTCACATGGAAGTATTTTATACTGTGAAAAAAGAACCTATTTTCACTTAAAGCTATTCCATCTCCAGTTACATATGAACATTTACCTCTGTATATGTGCGCTTACTTAAAGTGTCTTAAAGTACTTAATGAGATTACTTTTTTAAGAATCCTAAGCATGCTTATCTCAATACTTGAGGATAAGAAATTTTAATTTTTTTGGTACATGTATTTGCCCTGGAAGTGGAATTTTTTTATAAAGTGAGAGAAATACTGCTGGGCCCACAAAAGGAAGCAGCTTTCCAAACTCCAGCCTGAACTCTGACAGAAAGAAATAAAAGGATAACAAATCCTTTACAAGTTGGTCTGAATCAACTTTTTTTTTTTCTCTGAATGAGAAAACTTACTTTAAAACTAGAATTCTGTTAATACATTTTACCATTGACTACGTCTTCTCCCTATTCTAAAACACCTCTTCTGACTAGCAAAAACAATGTTTAGGCTTGGAGAAGAAGGATTGCAATTATGTAAAACTTTCAATCCTATACAAATACACCCTTTCTTCAGAGGCTTGTTAAATCTCTCCCAGTTGCAGAAGTGATGCTCATCAAGCCAGGAAAGAGCTATAACAATATGACCAAACTCAAACTAAAACTCACGGTTTGAACTTTGACTATTGGATATCAAGCACTTTATTAAAGATCTCCCAAATATTTTAGAGAAACATAAACAATAATATTGAATGTTTATTACTTGAAATTCTCAAATAAACCTGAAATAGTGCAAATATTCCATGAATAGAAAAATAGAGATTTCATTGTGTAACCAGTAACTGTGAATTACTCATCTCCATGAGATACAGAAGAACATCTGAAACTTGTTTTCACACTCTTCTGGTGATCTTGGGTAAAAGGGCCTTGCGTGCTTTACGAAACTTTTTATAGAGGGGGCACTGTAATAATAACTGAGATGATAGATGGTTTTGAGACTTTTGTTACACCACCGTCTTGAGAAACCTTAAAAAATGGCACATAGAATATTTTAATTGTGTCACCATTTTGCACATCATTTCCCTTCTCAGTATTTCACAGGTGTCATTGGTCCCTCTCTGCCTTGTGACCTAAAAGGAATGTTTGTACTCTGGGTGCTTCAGAGCTGCCATTCTCCAAAATTGCCTGTAGCTCTGTTTGCTCAGTTCTGCATGCGAGGGGAAGACGGTGTCCTGGTTTTGGCTGGGATAGAGTTAATTTTCTTCCTAGTAGCTGGTACAGTGCTATGTTTTGGGTTCAGTATGAGAAGTGTGTTGATAACACACTGATGTTTTCAGTTGTTGCTCAGTAGGGTTTAGACCAAGTCAAGGATTTTTCAGCTTCTCCTGCCCAGCCAGCAAGAAGGCTGGAGGGGCACAGGGAGTTGGGAGGGGACACAGCCAGGGCAGCTGACCCAAACTGGCCAAAGGGATATTCCATACCATGTGACGTCATGCCCAGTATATAAACTGGGGGGAGTTGGTCTGGGGGGCAATGCTGCTCAGGAACTAACTGGGCATCGGTCAGCGAGTGGTGAGCAATTGCATTGTGCATCACTTGTTTTGTATGTTTCAACCCTTTTATTATTATTATTGTCATTTTATTATTGTTATTATTATCATTATTAGTTTCTTCTTTTCTGTTCTATTAAACCGTTCTTATCTCAACCCACAAGTTTTACATTTTTTTTCCCTGATTCTCTCCCCCATCCCCCTGCTGGGGCAGGGGGGAGTGAGAGCAGCTGCGTGGTGCTTAGTTACCGGCTGGGGTTACACCACGACAGACAGACTCTGATTTTCACCCTGTTATGTGTACATTTGCTAGTTGTTTGTATTTGTTGTACTTCTATTCTGGGCTTTCATCCAATACCTTTGATTAACATTTTTTTCTTGGCTGTCTTTCCCATTCCACATCCTATTTTTTTTAAATTTTTATTTTTATTTTTAACTTATTCCCACACTTGTCTTTTTTTTTTTTTTTTAGCATCTCCTGCAGTCTTTTCTGCTGTTTCCTTCATGACGTTCCTCAGCGAGGGCATCATATCTCAATAACAATGTTCCATTTAAGGTCTCTAAAGAAATTTTGCTGTCATCATCCACTGACCTAGGATCTCCCTATCCTAATGCTTTGAAATGGAGTGTGTCATGGTATTCAGCTTAACAGTGATCTTTGGTGGCCAAACATTTAATTTTCGTTCTACAGAAATAACCTATGATTGGAGAATTTATTAAAAAGAATGCTAGGCTTCTTATTTAGTGGAGCTCTTTTCTACCTTCTAATAGGGTACTTGAGAAAAGTTGCAGCCAAGCCTGGCACGCTGATAATGCATTTTTGCATTTGTACTACTGGTCTGAAAGGTCTAGTTCAGTTTCCCTTCAGATTTAGAGAGCTGGAGAGAAAGATCAGTCCAATATCAACACTTCTAACCGTCTCTGGTTGACCTCCACCCTCGGATTAGGCACTGGTTCCGTTTCCTTGTGGGCTAGGAGCGCATTTACCAGAAGAAACCATAGGGGTTTGAAACCCTGGGAACTGGAAGACATTGGTGCATAGGCCTGGGAAGATGCGAGGACTCTGTGTACTGGGGGCTGTCTCATCCCGACGTCTGCCTAACGCACCCTTCTTCGTAAGGATGGCCTTCTGGAGAGGTGGCAACCACGGAGGCTGCTGTCCTCCACAGAAGCACTGTCTTTGTGGCCCGGCTGGCTCAAGTGTCTTTTTAGGCTCTGGTGATCTCTCTTTTTAGGCTCTGGAGACCTTCGCAAGGATGGGAAGGCAGAGAGACGGTTGGCTCAGGTGTCCCTTCTGTCCCAAATCTGGCTGGCATGGGGCACTCCGACGCGCAGAAGCTGCGGTCAGATGCCTGGCCAAACCTGGACCTGGCTGCCTGGCCCCACTTAATACCAGCATTACAGAGACTTTTGGTGTTGATTCACACTTACTGCGAGATTAGGGCCCACAAGGTATAGCTTGCTGCTAAATTTGCATTGATCTAGGATCAAACGGTCGTGAGCAGCGTGGGGCGTAGCAGCAATGGAAGCAGCGGTGCCACCAGCACCACCAGACCCACCAGCTTGGCTGGTGCGATGTACCCCACATTCAGAGCCTACGGGAGCGTGTAAAGTATCTGGAGTTTTGAGCAAGACCCTTCTGCTTTCTTTTAAAAACAATTTACAGTGTATTAGCCTCGCTTCAAGCGTTAGCAAAAAAACGTAGTCAGTTGCTGAATCTTCTGGGCTTATGAAGAAACTGGCAGGTTCCTAAGGAGGATAGAGACATCTCAGGTAAGGTAAATAATCTGTTTGTATCTGCCTTCCACCCAGAAGATGTTACAAAAATATCTGCCACTTCAAATAATAAAGGTAAAACTAGTCAGGCGGTGTCAAGAGAAGATTCTAGAGCGCGTTAAGTAGAATGACTTGCACAACATGCATTCAGCATCCATAAGCAACTAAAACAGGAGGTAACTGAGCTGGTAACCAAACCATGGTTTCCTGTCATTAAAATGTATCTGAGAATGGTAAAGGTGCATGTTTTTAAGAAAACCTTTTAACTGGGCCTCGGGAATTGTAAACTGTTCTTCCTTCAGTACCAGATAGGGAACTGCCAGGGCAATGGCTAAGGACAAGCCACTGTATGCCAGAGATCTAATATCTGACAATCAGTAGGGAAACCTGGCATTGTTTCCTTGAAATAAATATCGTGCTATTCAGATTTGAGTCCTTGGAGGTAATCAGAAAGATTACCAACAAACCCACTTAACAAGTATTTGGATTTTTTAAAATGCTCCTACAGAGTTTTGTACAAGAAATCAAAAGCCACAGTACTTTCACAGACGTCATCTCACCCATTAAATAAAGAAGGGATAGACATGAGTGGGACAGAATAAATATTGGCTGAATAGGATAAGTACTGTCAGCACAGCAGTAATTTTCTGCACTACTGTTTTGTTCAGGACGTGTCTGGGGATGAACAAGACCATCACTTGAACACAGTGTGAAAATTAGTTATACAGAAGGGGGATCTTGACCAAATTCGTGATTTCTGGTGCAGTAATTCCTCAGCTGCTTAGCAGTCCTCTGTCTCATGCCCGTAAAATGTTGCCATCCTTCTTCGGGTGAAATGCTATTTCTCTGCAAAATCTAAAGTGCTTCAGAGGGTTGGGTCTGCTTTTAGTGTGAGAACTCTCATATTCCAACAAATATAAACACTATGTGCCCCTTATAGTCTCTTTGCTTACCCACTGTTTACATACTTGAGACTTGCTGCATTTTCCATGAAGGTAAGGTCTACAGTTTTTGAATCTGAAGTCATTTTAACTTCACATAATGGGGCTGCAAAGTTTGGAGTCAGGATTTAACATTCCTATTGTTGGTTGTCTGATTATGTCTGCAAGATATAAACTGGGCAGAAAATAATAACTCTGAATTTTTTGAGAGTTCCCTGTAAAATGTATCAGGTTATGAACATTTTTTAAATTACAGATGAGCTGGTTTTTTTTTCCTTTTTTTTTTTTCCATTTCACTTTTTTGTTCTATATTTCTATTTTGTGTCTTTCTTGTAGGAGCCTGTCTCCCGGACTGGTCAAAAGTCCAAGATGTACCGGGACAAATCCTCATTCCAGGTATATGATGCATAGGCTCTGTTTTTCCATCTTTCCCTTTATTTTGTGATTCCCTGTGCCCTACTTCTGGTAGGGGAGGTGCTGAAACGATTTGGGCCACCGTGGCAACATTGTCCTGCTTAGCAGCAGTTTGTCCAGTCCAGGAGGAGCAGCATCGCTGCCCATCTAAAGCCTGGCCGAGCTTGAGAGGGAGGTATGAGCAAATTCACCGAGTTTTAATCCGGGCAAGACAGAGCTGATGCTGAAGAAGGAATGTGCAGGAACGTATATAACCCGGGGGAAGAGAGATTTCATTTCTTGGTGACTATGCGCCTATCTTTCCACAAGGCGCTGGCAGTCCAGGAGTGTGTTTATTACCTTATGTCCATCTTGAGTGAGGTGTCCAAGATGGGCATTGCCTTCCCGATTTCTAGCATGGTGTATTGCCTCTCCCTGGGCGTATCCTCAGGGCTGGCTCGCTGTCAGGGAAGGCACTAGCAGGTATGTCACCTGCGACGTGCCATCCCGGGACAGAGCACTCCCCAGGACTGCGTCTACACCGGCACAGCTCACCAGCACTCCTGACGGAGTGCAGCGGTTCAATGGTTTGAAATCTACCGCCTTCATTTCTTCTCCCTCCCCAGGACAGAAGAGGTTAACAGGCACTTGAGCAGGAGGTCCCCAGGTTTAATTGTCTAGCAGTCACTAGTGAGACATTTTCAGTGGAGGACTCTTGACTCCGGAGCTCTCTTCCAAGGGAGCCCAGAACAGATTCATTGACCTGTGGGGCACAGCCAGGCTTTCACCTGAAGGAGAAATGGGTGAGCTGGTTTTGTTTTGAAATGATGCACAGAGAAAAGAGAAAACTATTGTGCAGCGGTGATTTGGTGAACTTTGTGCACCCATTCTGTGTTAGGCACGTATTATACTTGAAATGGAAATTAAATGATTGGTAACACAAGCGGCATGTTAGCTCCCCATCTCCATCTTCTAGTTTGTTTTGACCCCACAGTTTTCAAAGGTGGGATTAATTTACTGTTCCCTGAATTCATTCACCCATCCTCCTACCAGCCCCAAAGTTTCACCCTCTCAAAAAAATGGAACAAAAATCAGCTGAACCGTTACCCCCAGTGGTCATTCCATTAGTTTGCAATTTGGACAGTGGTATTAAAAAAATCACTCTTCAATGTAAATGTTGGTAGAGAAATATGTTTTCATAACCTGGGTGGCCCTGATCTCCCAATTTGAACAGAACCTTCTGAAATCCGTTGGTATTTCATGGACTCCAAATGGCAAAGAGTGTTGGAAAAGCTTTTCCTCTTCTTCCTCAGATTTTTCATTACTTCAGCTAACCTAGAGAAGAGTCATTCAGTGTAATTTACTCTGTGATGGATAGACTACACAAATCTGCTGGCATGCTTTTCTGCTGTGGCTCATTATTGAATTAGACAAGCAGGCAGAAGAATCTCAATGTCAAGCAATGCCAGAATTTATAATCCATCGTTTCATCTTGGTTTGCACTTTACAGCCCAAGCTTGTAAGTAGGTGTATCTCCAGTGACTTGATTTTTTTCTGGCTTCACTAAGGATTTGTCAAAGAAAAATCCGGGTCTTTGACTCTGGCAGGAGCTTACAAACAACAGTAGACAGCAATCCTGTGGTAACACCGATGATCAAGGATTGGAATCTAATGGAGAATAACCCATGCACGTGCCAAAATTCAAGCAGAAAATTGAACTTCAACTTTTATTTTCTACAAAGGGAGAAATCTGTGTGGAATACAGAGGTGGGTCCTTTTAAATCTATGTTATGTTTTTATTCAAAATTTTTTTAAAATTATTACCGTTGGCTTTGGTAAAAAGTACAGAACTACTGGGGTACGGTTGAGCTGAATGACCCAGAAGGTTTCCCAAGGTTGGGATGTAAACTCTGCCTGTGTTTTTACTTCATGTTGGCGTGAGATGTATGTGCCTATCATAATGTTGCTCCTTCTCTAGCATGGGAATTTTTGTGTATGGGCTAAATGGGAGCTATACAGAGGTCTGCAAGATGTCCTCTGCAGACAAGAGGTATCAGGACGCAGACTTTATCAATGTAAATTGTGCAGAGATGCAAGTTGTGGCTGCTTTATTCACAACATACTCATGGGATAATAATGTTATTTTCAAGCTGTCTAACCCCAGTAACTTGAAACAGCTTGGAAGGTGGGCTTAAGAGAGTTAGGAAGGGAGAGAACACTTGGAATGACTTCATTAATGATTTTGGATTAGCAGATATTGTGAAGTATCATGCCAGCAGTGTTGTTTCCCATTTATAAAACGGTTCGTATTTTACATGTCACAGTACAAAGATGTACATAGACGGGCTTTGAGATCTTATG
Source organism: Harpia harpyja (assembly GCF_026419915.1). Classification (NCBI taxonomy): domain Eukaryota; kingdom Metazoa; phylum Chordata; class Aves; order Accipitriformes; family Accipitridae; genus Harpia; species Harpia harpyja. The sequence continues at coordinate 20,186,068 of NC_068961.1, forward strand.
CAGGAAAAGGTGTGGTGTGTGCAAGTCAGAATGCCCCCAAATTGCTTGTGTCTGTAAACTTCCTTTCACCCTGAAACTCCAACTTGCCAAGATCCCCAAAAAACCCTTCTAAATGAAGGGATGAGGCTGCAGAGGTTTGGTTCTGGATGTCAGCAGCTCCTGGCTTCGTAATCTCCACTGATGCCTGTTCTTGGAGCAATTTGCATTCCTGAGTGATTAAGGGATGCTTTGTCCTTCAGGTTTTGTAGGTCATTTCATTATTAGAAGCTTGCAATATTTTTGCCAGACTGTCTCTCTCTTTCCTTCTCTCTCTCACAAAAAGAAAAAAATCTGATCTTTTTATCTAGGACCTTATAAGAGTCATTGGTGAGCTCAGAAGCTTTAATGGAGTTGTTTATTGTGGTTCAAATAATCTCTAGTGGCAGCTTTCTGGAGCTATAACAATGGAAGGGTATTTTATAGCTTTGAGCATAATAGTGTCCTATGGAAAAAAAATAAATCTGTATTATCTCAAACTCTCTATCTCAGACTTAAAGAGCACACTAGAGAGACATTTTTATATATCTTTAACTCAATACTTAATAAGGACAGAAATAGACCAAAGAACAATCTTTACCTAAATTACTGAGCCTACAGGACTTCTTACCTCTCTGCATTTGAAGGTGTGTGGACAGTCTGACAACGAGCCACCGCTCCCGAGAAGAGTAATTACTTTAATCTTTGTCCTGGAAACTTACTGCGTTCACTCTTTGGTTGCAGAGGAGCCAGTCGGGAAACACGGGCAGCTCAAGTTTGCTTTTTAAGAAGAAGTCCCCGTGTCCTGTGTGCTGGTGTGTGGCAGGAGCCCATCAGACACCTGTGCTCCCAAACCTGCTAGAAGTGCCCACTACAGATGTCAGAGCTCTTTTGTTGACTTCCTATTAGTCCTCACTTAATGGACGTGAGCCGAACACAGCTTTGCCTAAGCACTTATCAATAGACAGCAAACATTCTTCTTTCAGTGGGCAAAGGGTCAAACTGTTTCGCCTGGCTATAAAGCTGTGCCAGATAATTGCTGGTGATTAGCAATTTTAATTACCAGGTGCTAGGGGTCGTTGCTTGTGGAGCTTTTTTTGCTGCTGTTGTAATTGGACAGGCTGTTAATAGGTATGGCTTATTGTACGCATGGTGTATATTTTACAGATACATCGTGCATCCTTTTAAAGCGAGTAAAATAAAGTCAGTAAGATAACCCGCTTCTGTTTGCATCTGATTAGCCGCATAGTGCTCCAACAGGTTTTTTCGATAAAACTTGTCTGATAAAGGAATCTTTAATACAACTCGCTAAAGCAGCTTTTAATCCTCTTGTAAACACTTGTATGTACTATTGTTATTGAAGAGAGGCAATGATTTTAAAATCTTTTCCTGCTACATTGGTCATGTTGGAACTAAGCTTGTCAAACGTGTTCTACCTCATTGGTTTTGCATGCAGACTTTTAGGGGGTTTTCATAGAATCACAAAACCAACAGCACAATTAGCAGTGAACTAATCTCTTCCCATATTCAGCAGTGAAATGGGTTCAAAATAAAACTGACACAAAAGACTCTACTCTGATCTTCCTCACAGCAGTGAAAGTAAGCAGCTATAATACTTGTTTCTTTTTTTTTTACTAAAATTCCCATTTATTTCCTTTACTTATATTATTTTACATCACAAGCCCTGCAGACATACTGAAGGTCTCTGAAAACTGAATGTACTGTTTACTAATCTACTTGGGTTAGTAGATTAGGCTTGTTCTTTGAGGCAATACAAAGGATGAATACCTCTGCAGTACGGAGTTCTAGCTCTGTTTTTATTTGTTCTGCAGTAATACCTCGTGTCCCAGCTCAGATCACAGCTTCATTTATTCCGGCAATAGCCAGGCTGTCACTCGTGGGCTGCTTCTTGGCCGACGGAATAGGGCTGGGCAAAGCACTACCCCGGGATCTTCTCTCCTGGGGAGCAAGGAGACAGAGGCCAGCGCTGGGCTGAGGGCTGTGTCACTCGTTGTGACCCCTCGGCCGGGCGATGCCCTTTCCTGAGCGCTCCCCAGAAATGGGGGTATGCATCCAGCCCTGGGGACGGGATGCCGGAGCATCAGATGCCGCTGGATTCACGCCTGGGTGATGTGAGGGGGGGAAGTGCTGCAGTGTCAGGTCTTGCCTGAGTCTATTCTCAACCACATAGCCCTGCCCTGTAAATACAGGAGTGGAAAGGGGACAGATTTTAGTCTTTTTTCGGTAAAAAAGGCAAATAAGCCCCCTCACTCCGTTTTGATGTGATAAAGTCTCACTGGAGTCTCAGGACCCGCTGCTTTCACTCGAGAAGGAAATTGCTCGGGGACGAGCGCCCGGCACCGTGGGCTGGGGCAGCTGGCATGTCCCAGCACTGCGCCAGCCTGTCCTCAAGGGCAGTGGCAAAGTTATGGGTCCCTTTGTCATTTCTTCATCCCCAGGTGTGGGTATTTATGGGCCTTTGTCATTATGGCAAATCCCAGCCTAGGAACCTGGGAATTCCTTGTGGAGCACAGAAATGCACAAGAGCAAAGAAACATAATGCATGAAAAACAGGATTTTGAGCCAGCTACGAAAGCGTCAGCAGTGGGCAGGTCCTGTCCGGCCTGGCAGCTTGCTTCAAAAGCAATGCCGTCAACTTTGATCACACCATTTGAGCCATCAAGAGCTGTTGAAAATGTTACCGGGCTGTGGCCCTAGGCGCACACAGCCCTAACTCAGCTTCTATGAAATTATGCATTCAGGATGTGCATTTTCACTTTAAGAAGGGAAAACATTTTTCAGATTTTTCCTTAGGAACTGCCAGACAAAATCCTGTGGCAGCAGCTGCCATTGAAACTAAGGGCAAAGCTTTGCCTGGCTTGAGGAGCTGTGAGACTGTAGCATCAGGTCCCTTTTCTGTCAAAAAAATGAGGATGTCTTAATGGTCCGGATTACTATAACGGTGGTTATGAAGCTCTTCAGTCTGACGCATTCTGCAGCTACAGATTAGCCATACTGGTTCACCTTCTGCTGCTAGTTAAATTAATCAGAGCTTTGAAATCATTGAAACCTGGAGAAAAAAGAAGTAGTTAAACAGATAGTGCACGTAGAAAGATGCCACCGGAGAGGAGGATGCGGTGCTCAGGGTGCTCCCATCCCCTGTGTTTCCATGGCACGGCTACTGGCGCTGACACCCCATGGAAAACACGGAGCCTCCTCCTTTCTGCTGACCCCAAAACCTAGCGACAACCTGCAAAAGCCCAGTGCCAGGCCTGACACCACTCCAGAGAAAGGTGCAGATCACTAATATTCCTGAGAAGTGGAGCAGCCCGGGGCAGAATTTGGTTTCCTGAAATCAGTCTTTGAGCAGTGGTAGATGCAGGACCCCAGTAGCAGCTGGTTTTGGCAGGGACTAAAAATTTTGGTTATTAGACTGACACAGTCACGAAGGGTTGATGGGTTTTCACAAACAATCTTTGTTTCCAGGTCTGAAATCTGATCTTCCTTGTAGAAACAAATTTCTTGGCTCAAGTACGGCTAAGTTACTTATGTTTCCCTCTGCATCTTCACCTGGAAACAGATTGGTTTGCTTCCTACTCCATATTCTTGTTTGCCTACAATGACAGGCTGATGTAAGAGGTTCTTAATATCAAATAGCATTGATGCCACTTTGATTTCGGCATGGACTTAGATCCCCTCCTTTTTCAGGCTCCCGGTAACTACAGTTCAAAAAGATGCAGAATCCAACACCAGACTGGCTGTTCCTGTTGCCACAAGAAGTTCACAAAATAGGTGTTTTCTCACCTCTGCTATCACAAAACTCCGATATGCCCCAAAGAGAAGTATGCCGTCATCTAAACCCCACTTGTCCCAAACACCTTTTGCATTATCACAGCCTGCCCCCAAAGTCCCAGGTTTTGGGCTCAAGTAAATGCAAATGCCAGTAGACGGTATCTTTACCAGATATAAAACAATTGATAGGAATTTGTGTATAACAGTGGGTTTGCTTTCTCTCACCATCTATGTGGCAATATGGAGCTGCACAGACTTGAGATGAGAATTCAGCTGCATTCGTAATGCAATTCCTAAAGAGAGTGGATTATGGATAGAGTTTAAGCCTTAACTTTGAATTGCCTTGCCTTTGTGGATTGAAGTTAGACCAATACAACATTATTTGAACATAGTCTTTTGTACTTTGTTGGTATTAGTTACCTGCTGTGACACACAGCACATGGCAGTTTCATTTTTGTACTCTGTAAAATACAGGTATTGTACACCTGAATTATAATCTTGCTGTGATAATATGCCTCTATTTATTCAACAAAACAAGTTGTCTATTTTGTCTTCACTCAGACATCACTATGAAGGAAAGTCTGACAATCAGAAAGGTAAATATTTTGGACTTCATATCTCGTGGCATGACGAAAAAGATAAAAGTGCAGTAATTTTGAAATGAGACCTTGCAGACAATGCCACTCCATTTGAACCAGTGAGATGAACTTCTTACAAAAAGTGTTTATTATACAGCAGTGTTAAAATGTTGTAGACCAATCATTTAAAAACTTATAAAGTGAAAAATGGTCTATTTAGTGATGTACTGCTGTCTGAAGTATAAATATGCAGGAATTGAAATGTAAAATAAGGCTGAATACTGAACTTCCACAAAATGGATGGTCTCTTAACCAATGAACTACAACGCTTCACTTTTTACGAGGATTTTGTATTTATCATAATACACTAAACTCAGGTAACATACAGGTTCTGAAGGGAGAGTTGCATTCGTAGACCACTAATTTTAGTGTGTTCCATGAAAATTAAAGTTAAAAAAATAAAAGCCAAGTAGTTTTCTTATGAAAGATTTTAGTCTCATTTTGCAGTGGCTTCATTTTGAAATTTTATTTCCATACGTTCACAGTAAATGTGTTGCAATCCTGACAGAGCTGTACCCACCAGGGTGCCCTTGGCAATGCTGATTTCACAATACCCCTACATTAGGAGCACGTGAGTTGCACTGTAAGAAGCCAGAATTCAGCCTGGACCAATATTATTTGACAAGAGATATTGGAGTGCTTTTAGAAAAGACCTGTGGAGCCATGAAAGGATGTGTCTTGGACCATCTTTTCTACCCAGAACTTTTACTACAAGGGCGGAGGGTGGCTGGAGGCTACACGGCAGCACAGCTGGAGGCTGCACAGCACATCTGGCTATCCCCACATACCTGCAGAAAAGGGTACTGCTACAAGTCCCATGGTACTCACTCAGATTTCTGCCTGGGCTTACCAGGTGCTGGGTCCAAAGGCCAAGCAGGAGCAAGCTGGGCAGGCATTCGGTTTGGCCCTCCTGCCACCTCAAGGGCCATGACTGAGTCTGTGTAGCCTCAAGAAATACCTTTTTTTTCCTCTCTGGCACCACCCTAGGCACAGGCTGTCTCTGTTGCTAACCTTTCACTAGTACTGCACCAAGTCTGCGGGGCAAACTAAAGTGCCTCTTTCAGTGGATATTCTTGCAGTGTTTTACTGACTTTTTCAAGAACAGGTGTTATTTAAATTATGTTTATTCAGGAACACCTGGTCTTGAATTAAACTTGAGTGGGCAGACCAGGAAAAATAGCCCAATGAAGACATTTATAACAAAGCAATGACTCAATTGCTGATGGTCTTTGAATACCTGATGAAAGTGATGTTCAGACCCCATGAAAACAAAGAGGGCTCTTCAGAGACGGAGAGAAGCCCAAGGCATGCTTAGGAAACTAGAGGAGATGGAGTGCCGAGACATACTTTAAAGACTTAGTAAATGTCTGCTGAAGTTCCGTTATGGTCCTCAAGCTCTTCCCTTCCTCCCGGCTGCTTGGTACTAATGCCTACAGAGCAGAAGGAGGAGGCTGGATCACGAGCTGTCCTCCACGTCCTTCGGAGCGAACGCTGGCAGCCCAGCGACAAGCCCAGGTTTTTGTGCGAGGCCTGAGGAAGGGATGGAGGGGTGTCCGCCTCTGTTGTGCCGTGAGAACTGGGGGAATGGTAAGCTGTGGTGAGATAGTGTATGCCGAGAGTACACGGAGAGGCATTTTATTTTTCATTGCTCTGTGCATCTCTTACGCCATCCCAAATAGAAAGGTAATTCCGGTGGAACCCGCATACTACGTGTTTCCACCACTGTATGTCCCCCTGTGTGCAAATTATTAACCAGAGTGCTCCTGAGGTAAAAGCTGAGAAAGACCATATGTACCAGCAGCTGGGATGCTTGTACGGGGGATTGAACCCTAATTCCTGGCCTTGAGGGACTAGCCCCGTGGGGTGGCAGGACTGTCCCGTGAATGGTTAGCACGCTCCGGGTCCCGAAAGTGTGCGGAAGGAGAAAGTGCTGTCGCCTATGCATGCCAAAGTAAGATAAAAGCATCAAAACACAGAGATGTGGTGAGGTGTTCAGGAGAAGACCATGATGTGGTGAGTTCAGTTGAATGAATTGCGTTAGAGAAATGGGATACGCCTTCTCTCTCATTCCTTATGGTGAAGGAAACTATATATCGCAGCTGATCAGGGCACCAGCCACTGGAGGCAAGGGACTTGAGAATGATGCTTGGGTTAACAGCAGGAGAAAACCAACAGAAATTAGCTGATATATTAATAAGACTTTCAGGGATTGGAGAAGGAAGGAGAGTTTGTGGTATGCAAGCATAAAAGTAATGTGATGAAAGAGGTTAATGTGGTAGGCGTCTGTGAGAAAGAATAAAGGAAGCAAGTCTAAAATGAAATAACTACAAGATGAAATTGTGAACAATGTCCTACAAATAACATCTGTTTTTCTAGCCAAGGCTTCTTCCTGAAATGATATAAGGAGGGCAGAAGTTTGTCTACAAAGATAGTATATCAGTGGCTTTTTAAAGCCTCTTATGTGCGTGTGAGCCATAGTGACTACAAGACAAACATGTGGCATGGAAAGAGTTGCCTTTTGCTGTATCCACCATACATGTCAAGGAGATAGTGACAATCATCTAAATTGAGACCTACCTGTTGGCCTACTTAATGCCCTGTCCTGGTCCTTACTTTGATCAGTGCCCTCGGTCTTCTTTTCTGACTATTGCAGTTCCTCCAACTACTCCTTTGCTATGCCCCTGATCAGGGGTCATCTCCCCTCTAGACCCTTCCAACTTCAGTGAAAATCAGTCCCTGTAACTAGACTCAATGCTTTAGCTGAGGCTTTACCAGCCTCAAGCAAAGCAGAAGGATTACTTCATGTGTCTTACAGATGACCCTCCTGTTTACACATTCCAGCATGTTGGGATTTTTTTTTTTGCTGCCACATGATGTCTTTGGCTGACACTCAGCTTGTGGTAACTCCAGATCCTGCAAAGCTGTTAAGTAGTTAGTCATTTCACCCTCTGTATTTATGCAGCTGAAATGCAGAAATGAATGTAGAACTTTGCATCCCCTTTTTTCAGACAATTCAGTTTCTCAAAGTTCATTCAGACTCTGACTGCTGTCCTCCAAATCACTTCCAGCTCCTCCCAGCTTAGAGTCAGGTGTAAATTTACAAAGTACGCTCTCTATTCCATCATCCAAGTTGATAATGCTAATATTGAATAGTGCCAGACACCGGACAGACTCCTGGGAAACCCCTCTCAATGCATCCTTTTAATTTGATGGTGGACCATTGATAACTAATTTCTTAGCACAGCTTTCTGGCCAGTTTTGCATCCACCCTATGGCTGCTCTTTTGTTACTGTCCTGCAACTGGGGGCTGTTCCTGTAAGCACCTGCTCTTTTGTCAAAAAATGCTTTTCCCCCGCTCCCCGTACTCACATGCTGGTAACCCCAGGGAACAGTAGCCAGAGAGGCGGCGAGAACACAGCGTCTGAGGAGCTCCTCTGGGCCCTTAGACAGCCAATTAGTACAGGATAAAAAGTTGGGGTGCCCGTGGGCAATTTGTCTTTTCATTCTGTCAGTTCACTTCTATTCAGCGCTCCAAAGAAATGCCCTCAGTGTTTACGCAGGGTTTTTTTTTCATACACTGCTCCTGCCCCTTGGAGGAAAGAAAGTATTTGTCTGTCTGAGAGTGAGCTGATGTTAAACACAAGTTTGTGGTGGGTTTTTTTTTTAACTTCCTAGTACTTCATGGCTTTTTCCTTAATATCAGTATTCTAATACCATCTTTACTATCAAAAAAGGATGTAAGGAAAGGCTATGTGAACCCCGATAACTCAAATACACTTTGGTCTGCAAGCCTCAAAAGCATGTTTGTAACTCTGATTGCTCAGGTAAAGAATTAATACTTTGGAAATCAGAAAAAAGCTGTTTGCTTGGCAAAATAAGTAGCCATATATAATATCAGATTTTTTTACTATTCAGCTCTTTTTTAACAAAGTTGTCAGTAATTTTTCTGGATGTTTTAAAGCCCTGGATTGAATCCTACACTTCATAAAATTAATATACCCCGTAAATTAAGTAAAAGACAGTGTTTCCCAGAGAGGACTGATAATATTTTTTAAATAAGCATCAGAAGATTGGATATGATTCAGGGATAATGGGCATTACCAAAGGTCAGACTGTTGCTATAACCATCCAGAGCAAGTGGAGATGGTGAATCACAAAATCTTTTACATATTCAAAGACACACTTCTCAGAAGGTTGGATCAAGGCACTTTAATTCCTCATCTTTCACAAGAGGAGCAGACACGAGGTGATGAGAGATGTTCTGAGACATAGTCAGGAGTCCTTCACAATTTGCAGAGTAGCCTGTAAGAACACAGCCCACTCTGGGCCCCACCTTGAGAAAATAAGTGTTTGTGAAATGGTTTGATATTTAGAAGTACCTCAATTCTTGCCATTACAACATTTTAGATGTCAAAAGCACGGATGGATAAATGTGAAGAGCCTTTAAAAAAGGAGTCTTTCAGATACTGAAGTTGCAATCCCATATTGAATGAATAATCCACTCTACAAATGTAGAAAATACTTAGTGAACAGCTGGAGTGACTGCAGTCGATTCATCACTGTTTTAACGGGGGATAGAGGTCAGCAAATGCTAACTGTGTTTAAGTGGGGATATGAAAATTAGTATAATCAAGAATTTTTAAAAATATAAACCATCTGGTTAAAGCAAGAGAATTAGAGGATAATTTTCCAATATCAGAAGCTAAGCTAAGGGATAATTAGCAGAGGAAAAATATGAATTTTGAACTGCTGAGAACATTTCAGCTATCAGCAGAACACACAAAGAGGCTAACACAAGCCCTAGCTCCAGTTTTAGCAGAGTGGAGGACTGACATACACATTTTCACCCCAGGCAGCACAGTGCTTCCCTGGAGTCAGTGAAGCCGCTGGTATATTCCCACTGCTGGAGAAGTGGCATCCTGCAAACACCTTCCTGGCATATTGCTTCAAAAAGGAACAGTGCAACACTGCGGCTTTACAGAGCAAACCTTCAGCTGGGCTGTGAACACCCATCAGCTACACCTGCCTGGTTGAAACAGGTTCCTCTGTGACATTTTTACTGTAATTTATTATGGGCTTTCCTGTTTTCCCTCTGCGGTAATGTGGCCCTAAATGAGTAATGTAGAGGTTTGCACACAATCAGCAGAGTTGTAAATACAGATTTTTACACAAAATCAGCAGACTTGTAAATCACCACCAACAAAAATAATAAAACCACTTCTAGCATCTTTAATTTCCAATCAATGAACAAATGAAGTTATTGGCTGAATAAGGGGTAGAGGATTGTCAGGCTTTTTAATTCAACCATTCTTCTGGTCTGACTCAGCTGTCAGAGCTGACTTGAGGGGAATGGTTGAGACAACACACAATCTGAGTTGTTAGAGGGCAAGGAAATCTATAGAATGAAAGCAATGATTATGACTTCCCAGGAACATTGATATGCTAAATCTGTGAGCGAGAAAGATATCTTGGATAAGAGTTTTAAATAAATTCAAGATTTTTGTAAAAAATTAGCTCTTGAAGCCCACAAGAAAAGCTTGCATTTGAAATGTTGGCTGCTTGGATACACCTCACCTACATGAATTGTCTTGTGAGATTTTTTGGTTGCTAAGGATGCTATCACAAACAGACGGAATTTCAATTGGAGCCTGGAGCAGGCAGCCTGCTCTTTCTGGTGGGGTGCGGAGTAGCCTGTTATCTATTTATTATTACTTTTGTAGCAAGGTATCAGTTCCCGGAACTGGCAAAGTAATCTTTCTTGGGATGAAATGTCTTCTTTTTCAGATGGGGAATTCAGAATACCACCACGTGAGCTGAATTATTTACCAGACTTACGTAAAAAATCAGATCATAGTGTGTTTCCCAGGTCCAGGTTTTGTTGGGTTATGTCCACGTTCGGGCCACAGCAGCTCAAAAAGGTATATTCAGACATAGCAGGTTATTGCTCACAGTGGAATTGAGGCAGCACAAAGCTTAGAAATTGTGTGGCCAGCGGGACGAGGGAAGGGACCGTCCCCCTGTACTCGGCACTGGTGAGGCTGCACCTCGAATATTGTGTTCAGTTTTGGGCCCCTGACTACAAGAAAGACATTGAGGTGCTGGAGCGTGTCCAGAGAAGGGCAACGAAGCTGGTGAAGGGTCTAGAGCACAAGTCTAATGAGGAGCAGCTGAGGGAACTGGGGTTGTTCAGCCTGGAGAAAAGGAGGCTGAGGGGAGACCTCACCGCTCTCTACAACTACCTGAAAGGAGGTTGTAGCGAGGTGGGGGTCGGTCTCTTCTCCCAAGTAACAAGCAATAGGACGAGAGGAAATGGCCTCAAGTTGTGCCAGGGGAGGTTTAGATTGGACATTTGGAAAAAATTCTTCACCAAAAGGGTTGTCAGGGATTGGAACAGGGTGCCCAGGGAAGTGGTGGAGTCACCATCCCTGGAGGTATTTAAAAGTCGTGTAGATGTGGTGCTTAGGGACATGGTTTAGTGGTGGACTTGGCGGTGTTGGGTTAACGGTTGGACTCAGTGATCTTAAGGGTCTTTTCCAACCTAAATGATTCCATAATTCTATGGTTCAGTAGAGGTCATGGGTGGGAAAAAAATCCCAGTAAACACACTGAAATTGGTCGCATTAATAACAATGGTGTTACGGTTATACTGCCATCAAAAGTCAGTTAGTTTTAAGCTAACTGCAGTGTAAACATAACCTTAGTGGGGATTTGCTGGGGAGGAATGGTCTCAATCCTTTTTTTCAGATGTTAGAACAGATGATGCCTGAACTACTGTGGTTCATAGAGACACAGAGATGTCTGTGAGCTCCAGTCTCCCATGGGGGGCTTTGAAAGTTTTCCCTGCAACCCTACTGTCACTAAAGAAGAGCAGGCTTGTTCTGTCAGCGGATGTTAAGAAGTCCCATTAAAGCCGTTCCCACTATCTGTTCGGCTTCTGTTGCTCTAAAGTCCTGAAGCCCAGCAGCTTCTTTTCTCTATATATAAATTTAGACCTAACAGAAGTACCAGAAAAACTCCTCTCCTTGCCTAAGTGTTGGCAACAGGGCTTAGAAGAGCTCTTTAAATAAAGCTATTTAGGAGAACATCTTGCAAGCTGTCTCCCCATTTAAACAGCCCCCTAATCCCACAGTGACAATTCTCTCCATTTCCAAAGGCTTCTCTGGAAGGGAGGAAGGAAGAGGGCACCTGGCCGGCTGACGGAGGTTGTGAGCTCCCGGCCGTTTGGGTGTATTTTTGCACTACCTCACCTACCATCTGCCCTCAGATTATGCTGTGTCAGTGAACTGACAGCACGATGCACATCAGCTATCGTTGCTCTTAAACATGAGCGTCGTGGTTTAACCCCAGCCAGAAACTAAGCACCACGCAGCTGCTCACTCACTCCCCCCTGCCCCTGCAGTGGGATGGGGGAGAGAATCGGGAGGAAAAAAGTACAACTCGTGGGTTGAAATAAGAACAGTTTAATAGAACAGAAAGGAAGAAACTAATAATGATAATGATAATAATAATAAAAGGATTGGAACATACAAAACAAGTGATGCACAGTGCAATTGCTCACCACTCGCCGACCGATGCCCAGTTAGTTCCTGAGCAGTGATCCCCCCCCCAGACCAACTCCCCCCAGTTTATATACTGGGCATGACGTCACATGGTATGGAATAGCCCTTTGGCCAGGTTGGGTCAGCTGTCCTGGCTGTGTCCCCTCCCCACTCCCTGTGCCCCTCCAGCCTTCTTGCTGGCTGGGCAGGAGAAGCTGAAAAATCCTTGACTTGGTCTAAACCCTACTGAGCAACAACTGAAAACATCAGTGTGTTATCAACATTCTTCTCATACTGAATCCAAGACATAACACTGTACCAGCTACTAGAAAGAAAATTAACTCTAGCCCAGCCAAAACCAAGACAATGAGATCCACAGTGTGAATTTTAAAAGCCTTAGGCTGTGGTTGGTCAGTGTGTCTCTTTCTGCTGCCACCTCTTTTTCCCCATCCTCTTCCAGATGTGCTGTTGAAAGTCATACTTGAAGGAAGTTTGTTACTGGTGACAGCCTAATTTCTTAACCAACAGTGACTCACCACAGTGACTCTAGAGACATGGAATTACTTTTATTTTTTTTTTAAATCCAGATAAGCTTATCTTTTCCTACATGTGAACTGATAACTCTTGTTATTCATTCAAAAGGTATGTAATTCAGCTTAAGCAGGGGGATGGGGAATCAGAAGGAAAAGGATGCATCCTGTTAGAAAATGGAAAATACTGTATTTATCATCTTAAAAAGAACAAAAAGATCTGCAAGTTATGTGGATTTCTGTGACAGTAATTATCCTTCTATTCAAGAATGAGTAATTGCATTATTCTGCATGCTAACTTCCCCCCGCCCGGTTATGTGGCATGTGCAGGCAGGCGCGCGCACACACACACGCAATGTGGTTGTACCCTGAAGAGTAAAAACAGGGTGCACTAGAAAAGGTAGTTCAGTTGTTTTCTTGAATAATGGTGATTATGGTACTTTTTGTTTATGCTAAACACCAGTGGGTGAGAAGAAAGCAAGCTGAATTTTTTTATCTTTCTCATTGGGGAAGCAGGGTACTGCTCTGCCTGGGCACTAGCCATTGCAATGCTTTGGAAGTGTTCACTCCCTTCTCTCTACACTGAGAAAATATTAAGTACTAGTTAACTTAGAAGGCAATCTTTGAAATATGTGTAAAGGGAGAGTTGATCCACTGCTCAGCACTTCTGAAGAGCACTTTCCCTTTGGTGGAAAGGACATGTTTCCCTTGCCTTTTACGTGCGCTGGCTCATGTAAGGTGAACTGCACGTTGTACCTGCTCTTCTCCAGGGATGGTGACTCCACCACTTCCCTGGGCAGCCTGTGCCAATGCCTGACAACCCTTTCGGTGAAGAAATCTTTCCAAATATCCAACCTAAACCTCCCCTGGTGCAACTTGAGGCTGTTTCCTCTTATCCTATCACTTGTTACTTGGGAGAGGAGACTGACTCCCAACTCGCTACAACCTCCTTTCAGGTAGTTGTAGAGAGTGATGAGGTCTCCCCCAAGACTCCTTTTCTCTAGACTAAACAACCCCAGTTCCCTCAGCCGCTCCTCATAAGGACTTGTTCTCTAGACTCTTCACCAGCTTCGTTGCTGTTCTTTGGACACGCTCCGGTGCCTAAAGATGAAGCTTACCTTTAAATTGTCTTGCTTCTTTTCCATGCTGGCTGTGTAAAGCAGACGTATCTTTGCCGGACTTGGTAGCTACTCACAGACTAAAGCTCCCCAGGGAAGTTTTGCCCGCTTTTACAGAACTCTTCTTGTTTTATGCAATGATGTGCTGCTGAGCAGCCTCTTGTTTAATCAGTAGTACTGACTTCTCTAGCCTACTTGACATGCACCCACAGCAGCCCTCATAAAACCTTAGGTGAGTCATGGATGTGACCTCAGGGGCTGAGCTAGACCTTCCCAAGGCAGAACCACCTACGCGCTCTAATTGCTTAGGGACTCTCGTCCAACTCGTTCTTAAGCAGCCCTGATGTTGGAGGTCCCATTGTCTCCTCTGACAATCTGTCCAACTGCTTCTCCAGTCCTCCTGCTATAATGTCTTTTGTCATTCCTAACCTTAAGTTTTCCTGCTGCCATTTAATCCCAATGTTGTCCAGCCTTCACAGAACACATATCAGTAAACACGTGTGGAGAACACTTTTCAATAAATGTGAGTATTTATAATAGTCCTCTACATATTTGAAGACTGTTGCTCTATCTTCTCTAGCATAAATCCTTCCTCATTACGAAGTGTATTTATACCTCAGACATTCCTTTGCCTTCTTCTGGACAATCTGCAAATAACCTACTTTTGTCTGTAACTGAGGGACCCAGAACTTGGCAGTGCTCTAGGCAAGTCCTCAGCAGTCCACCTAATTTGCTCACCTACCTTGAACTTACCTTTTGGCAGGTAAAGAGGCAGTATTCTTAAAATAATTCCCTAAATTCCTAAAACTCTTAATCTCCAGAGAAAAGTGAAGACTAGGTCAGATCTCTACATGTAGACTGACAGATTTCCCCTTTGGAGATCATCAAAACTGCCCACCTATCGCTCTGATAAGGCTTAACCCGCTGCTCAGGTCCAGTCTTCTCTAGAACAGACTAGCCACGTCCATGTGTGGCAGGTCGCTGGGTCCCATGCAGCGCCCCTTAGACCTAATTATTTTTTTTTCATGTGTTTCTGCAGTTCCAAACTTCAGAACTGGTGGGAGGGCTGTGTCACGGCCCCCCAGGGCAGTGGGTTTACGGCACGAACCCCAGCCCATGACAGTGTGTGGTGTGAGGGTTTGCAGGGGTGGGCGAAGGAGGCTGGGGCTGGTTTGGGTCCAGGTAGGGCTGGGGGTCCAGCCTTGCCCCAGTGTCAGCCAGCCTGCCTGCTGGGACCAGTCTCCAGAGGGAACCGACCCCTCACGCTGTACCTGGACGTTGTTTTACAGCAAAAAACAGAGAGTTTAGGAGCATGATAACACAAGTACAGAACCTGGGAGTCGGCTGGGGAGTGAGGTCCATCGACAGCGTGGTTGTGCATTGTGTTAGGAGAAGGAGGTTCTGTTCATAGCATTTCTAGAGACATACTTAAAAGAAAGGACTGCAGGACCAATCTTGGGCCATGTCATGATAAAAAAGTCATCTTTGCATTTATGCATCTGCCTCAACAGCTCAGCGTCCTCTTAAGAGAAGAACTCATCACAGCCTCCTATACCCTTTTCTGTGGGAGTTTGATTTAACTATGTCAGAGAAGACAATGGAATAATGAATTGAGATGATTAATGAACTGTCTTAAGCAAATGTTTGTTAATGTTCTGCATTTAAGCCCCAACTGCATTTAAACCCAACCCCAATTTATTTAAACATTTATTTACCCTACAAATAAATTTGTTATGGCAGGTTTCCTCCCAAACAGCTATTTGAATTATTAGAGAATTAATTTTCTCTTATAGTTTGAAGAAAAACAATGTTTTTTCATTTCTTACAGTATTTTTCTCTCTTGCCCAGCTATTGGAGGGACAGAGTATCCTTATAGAATAAGTTGGTTATCCCTAGCCTTGAACATGTTTACCAAGCAGACATTAGTTTTAACAGGTAATTTTCAAGTGTCTTGTAATAAGTAAGTCCCTCCATTCTTTGACTTTGGTGGCTATTTCCCTGATCGTATTCATTCTGTGCTGAGAAACAAAGCAAAGCAAAACAAATGCAGGAAAAAAAAAACAAACCACACCAATTCTATAAATCAAAAGCCAGGCTTCAAACCTTTATGCATTGAATTTTGATAAAGTTCTTGGGTTGTAAAAAATGCAGGCTTGCTGTAGGTAATTCCATTGCAAACAACAGTACCAAAACATGCATACTCAGAGATTAAAAAAGAAAATAATGTTTTCTGTGTTTTCCCGCCACGAAACAACATGTTTCACTGCACTGGAAAAGAGCAGCTGAGTGTCAGCGATCTGGGTCAGTTTTCATTAACAGCCTAAACGATAGCATAGCAACTGCGTTCAGTGCATTTGCAAAGAAGCAAAACTTGAGAGGGGCTGCCGGCATGCCGGACCAGAAATAGAATTCAAATGTTCTTGGCAAATTGGAGATAAACTGAAAAAGCCAGACATCATGCTGAGGTATATAAATAGGAATCCAGCATGCATGACACATCCAGTTCTTCTTCTCTTCTGCTCTGCATTAGCAAGGCCTCGTATTAAATGCTGTGTCCAGTTCGGGGTGTCACGTTTTGGGAAGAGTAGTTGGAGGGGGGAGCAGTGAAAACGATCAGAGCTCCTGGCATCTGAGGTCTGCACGTGCTAACGGAGCGAATACCGAGGCGTGACATGGCAGGTGTTGTGAGAGGCTGCTGCAAGGCAGGGACTAACCTGTCCTTCTTGTCTACGATAGATGGGAGAGAAACGATGGGCTTGCGCTGCATCAAACAGAAACTCAGGTCAGACACAGCAAAAGCCCTCCAGCTGTGGATGCAGAAGTGCTGGAATACATTGAGATACCTCATTATTACTGGAGGTATTAAAAAACATGTTAGACTGGCGTCTCTTAAAAGGGAATTGGGATGCTTGAGCTTGCTTGAGCATAGAGGACAGGGGTATAACTGGGATCCCACCAGTCCTGTGGTTTTATGACTGCATAAATAGTCCATAGAGATAAGGGGATCAACACCAGACTAGAAGGTAGGTCCAACCTTACCATTTTGTCAGGTAGGTCCAACCTTACCATTTTGTCACGTACCTGCTATCAGAAATAAGCAAGGAAAGAGGTGCTTGCTTTTTTGTTTTCTTTTATTCCCCCCCCCCCCCCCAAAAGGCATTGGTGACTGGAGTATTTGAAAGCTCTACCCTAACTTGCAAAGGCAGAATTTGCTTTCCTGCTGCTTTCATAGATGCTATGTGATGGTGCAAATGTATTTCTGAGTTTCCATGTAAAAGCATACAGGATAAAAATAAAATTACATTATATCTGGATCCATGAAAGCTGTGGGTGGGTGGGAGGGCTGCTGCCAAAGCCCTGATTTTAAGCTTCATGGGAGAATTGGGGAGAAATTGCGGCTCCTCAGTGAGATTGATTCCACGACTGCTCAGCTTGATAAGCTCAGCAGAAGATCAGCAGGAAAAAAAAATCCTAAAACCTGTGGGGGTTTTTTGTTTGAATAAAAGCCCATGTTATGAAACTGTAGTACTGCTTGTTGGTAGCTTTGCTGTTTGACACAAACATTACCCATCAGCTGATAGTGTTAGTGATTATTTAGTATTTCAGCCTCTAATTAACAAATACAGTGAAAAATTCCTGCAGAAAATACCATGGTACTTTTCACTGGATACTTTTTAAAAATTGTTCTGTGTTTTCTAGTTAGGCATATAAAAAGGATTCAGCAACAGAAAGGTTTTTCTGTGTGGTTGGGGTAGAAAAAAGGGTTGTGTACATTTACTTCATAGTTTGAGAATTCAAGGGAACAGAGGAGCTTTTGGCATGTACATCTTGGCTTTAAAGGGAACTGGGAAAGCTACACCAGGCTTCGTTGTGTTTTTCCTGTAGATCTCCATTCCCTTTGCCATCTCTCCTCCCTCTTTTCAGATGGGCTTTGAAACTCCTTACGGACCTGATACAGCATTGCTCTAGGAGTTTCCTCATAACCAAATCCTGTCACATGAGGATACTGCTAAGAGGAGAAAAAGCCCTAACAAGTTCTAGCAATGCCAAATTACATTCAGTTCTTGTATTTTCACTTGGCATGGTAACGCTTCCAAAGAGCAATTGTTTCACAATCAGAACTTCTGCAGCCTGTTCATTTCCTTTCTCTTACTTAGCTGTTCAGAGACCGTCAGACACCAGGCAAGCCAATAAAAGTCCATCGGAGCAATTATATAGCATAAACATCAAGTGAGACAAACCATTTTTTTCTTGCAAGTACAAATTAAAGGGGCAAAGCTGATAGTATCACTAGAAGTAATTCATTTGCATGGCAACTCTTTTCTCTTTAATGAGCTTCAGGTATTAATTGAATTTAAAATCCTGATTTTAAGAAAGCTTTTCTCCTAAAATAATCCCTCTGTCATGACAGTTACGGGACACAATTCTCTTAAAGAAAACTCAGTACATGCAGCCATGATTCATGCGACCTTTTCAGCAAAGTACTCAAGAATATGCTAGTTGTTCCTAGGCTGCTTGGACTTAAACTTATTCTAAAAGTTGTACTTATAAATCAGGACCTTGTGCCTCCATCATTTGGAATAGAAGCAAGTCTCTTTTTAGGCTAGTCCATGGAAAGAAACACTGCTATGCATAGGGGTTTCGATAGCTCTTCCATTAGGGATCACCGGTAACATCATTCAAGATGCTCTCAATAAAGAGAATGAGTGGTTTACAGCTCTTCCCTCTGATCAGCATTTAAAGAAAAGAAATTCCTTCACGCAGTACACCAGACTTGCAAAAAGATGACTGATGCTTAACGTCCATGCAGATAGCCATGTTACCCACAGGGAAGTCCTGAGCAAGAGGGATTTCTGAATCACAGAGTTCCAAGGGAAGAGGAAACCTGATTTGCTAAGAAATTGGTATTGGTGGGATACTTGTGAAAGAGGTCAAAACCAGCTGGGTCTGGTTAGCGTGTCTTGCAGCAAATTGCAGGAATCTGCAGGGTCTATCCTTTCTTTCAGGGCCTGCGTGCAATGTGGAAGTGAACAAATGACATTAAGCAAATATTATTTGAAGTCTCAGATTAATTGCTGTCCTTAACAGAGCGCTGACATTCAATCATTCTCATCCCAGGGAACTCCAGGTATTCAGCAAAGGGGTCCATGCTGATGAGCCACAAAGGCCAAAACTCATATCTGCCGTCTTTAGATACCTGCAGTATAAATGTCTATGTGTACTAGTCCCCTTGGCTCCCTTTATATTAATTGGAAGAGAATTTGACCCTATTTTCGGCATCTGCTTTAGGATGATGTGAATCACACCTTCAAAACGCTTCTTTCTCTTTTTCCATTAGAAAAGCAGCCAGTGGTGACTAGCTCAGGAACAGACATTGAAGTAACAACAGATCTATCAGGTTAGGAGAGACGAATCTCAGACAAAAACACAAATACAGACAGTATGCCTGGACGCACATCCCTTTTGTCGTGGTCCTCTGCCGATGCCAAATGCCATCTGGCTGGGCAGTGCCACGGGGCACTCCTGCGCTGCGCGTCTGCCTTTCACTGGGAAACTGGAGAAGAGGGAGGGAGGAGAGGGACTGGCTGCTGCCCAGCTCTCGTCCCAGTATGGAGCAGGGACGTGGCTGCAGAACCCACCAGGCCCAAGAACTGACACGTATTTTGGGGTCCCACAGTGCAGAAATAGCCAATGTGCCTGTTGTGAAACGGCTGTACTTCAATTCCCAAGACACCGCTTAAGCACTAGATCAGGACCCCTCAGCTGGGACCTCACTCCCTCCTTACGCGACGCTTGTCATCAAAAAAGAAGTCAAAGGCATCAAGGTTGAAAATCAGAGCACCAGGTTTCTTCCTGGTTTAATTTTCAGGTGTAGGAAATTATTGCTCAGCAAGGCAGGCAGTGTTAAAGCAAAACCTCTGCTTCAAGACCCAAGCGTCTTCTCTGGCTGCAGACCTATCACCGCGTTAACGTTAGCAGTCTGGCAATGCACGAGGCGTTGCTCCGGCTGAGCATGTTTGGTGGGAGCAGCAATAGCGAGGCAGGTCACCCTTCCTCATTGTTCTTTGACTTTGCTTTCAGGTTATTTCAAAGAGAGGTTAATAAAGACTATCTTTCTTTGAGCAAGGCTTGCTTTCTGTGATCATTTTCTGATAATATCGTTTGTTTTCAGCCTGGCAGTAGGGTTGTGGAATGAGGTCCCCCTGGACCTCCACGACTTTGTATTTTACCTGGCAGTAAACATCTCAGCTCCTTCCCTTGTCACTTGATCTGGGATAAAAGAAACCTATCCCTTTCTCAAGGGAAAAAAAAAAAAGGGGGGGGGGGGGGAAATCCCTGAGGGAAGGAATGATTATAGGAAAGATGGGATGTATACTGTACTGGGTGGCCATTTTCTGGGAAAGCAAATCAAGCCCTGAACTCAAACTCTGTTTATTAAGCAAACAAAATGTTTCACAGTGTGCAGCGTGCCTGATTCTGCAGCAAACGGCAGAAACAACCTTGAAACAACCCCGAAACAACCCCGTGTGCCAGGCAAGGGGTGAGATAGCATTACAGTTCTTCAAGCTCTAAAAAGAAACCTTTGTGCCAGCTTTGGTGCAATATTTGGTTTGCTTGTAGAAAATCTAGTCTTCTATAATTTATTGTAGCTGTAATGAAATATGTTTAATTTGATGGCAAGTCCTTGATAAGATACCAGCAGTGGCAGCATGTGGATGTTTCCTAACTGGCGTTTGAGAAAGCCAACATGATTTAATCAGGGCTCATGTTAAGTTGACTTGTAATTGCCTGCACAGGAAAGGTAAAAAGTGAGTTCCTCTGTAACTATGAGATTCTGTTCTCCACATCCAGCTGGAATATAATATTGCTGCATTGGCTTGTAGGCCTGTGGGGTTTAAATAGTGCCTGCAATCTGGTGCCATGCTGATTTACTAATCCTTGATCTTAGTTGAACATGATCACAGTCCCTGCTTCTGTTCATAAGGGATAGGCTTACTGTTAATTGACAGGCTTTGGCATCCTACCAAAAGAACTGCAATGTAGAGAAGGAACTAAAACTGAGCAGAGGATGTATCAGACAAGCCAATTTGGGGGGAAAAAAATCTATTTAGTAGATCTTTATGCCAAAAATTATTTTCTATTTTATTGTTTCATTAAAACTACAGTATGTGATTTGCATTTTAACATGAAACTAATAAAAACAGAGTAATCTGAAATGTGTTTGCAGGGTGATTAAGTAACTAAGACGTGGTGTTTGGAATCTTCCCAGCTGCTCTGCTTTCCGTTTATTTAATTATTGTGTGAACTTTCATGTTTGTGTCTGCTCGCAGAAACTTGTGTGCAATTGTACATGCTATGCATACCCAATCTCATATTCATGCTATTGCTTACAGATCTCAAAGAGATTGTATCCAGGGTTTGGGGACCGCGTGCCATTTTATCCAGCCTGTTTGAAATTTGATGGAAAAATGTTAGTACACTGTAGTTTCTTTCCCAGTAACTCCCCAGAAGTTTCAGGCTTTCTTCTTTTTATTCAGAACTATGTTTGCCCCAAGTTTTGATCCCTTTCTCTAGCTTTCTAAACCTGCCAAAACTTGAGAGAAAAATTATTGTGAGGATAGGCTGAAATCCTTTTAGACACATCTGTCTACATTTCTGCACTGCGGCCTTGTAGTCCCCAGGCACGCTAAATGGAAGGGCAATATTTAGTTGTCTGTGACACTCTAGTAGACTACAACCTTTCACCAAACAGTTCTGTAGCCATCAGTATGGCTGAACTTCCCAATGCAGGTGTGCTTGTTTGATGATAACTTTAAACCTTTCTTGTGTTTGGGATGTGTCACTCATGCTAACTTTGAGCCCACCTGCCTACAGCCAAATACAGCTTTGAATTCCCTTGAAACTCATTTTTACACAGTGAGCCAAACTTTGGGGAATTTCCTGCCTAGTTTCAAAATTTCATCCAACCAAGGGAAAAGACAGGTGCTCTTTTGGGGTTTGGGGGAGCAGTTGTAGCAGACTTTTCACTGCTGGCTGTGGACCAGACTAGGAGCCTTCCTTCTTGTTAGGTAATTTTTTTAGGTTTTATGAAGGGCAGTGTAAGACTGAAAACTGAACCAATTATATCATGCTGAACCAGGGCTGGACTGTGGAGCAGGACAGTGCATGGCATCTCTGAAAGTCTCAGACCAAACTCAAGCCAAGTGAGACTACAGTGACTTGGAGTCAGCTCTGAGCCTTCCCAGTTCTTGACTGCTTTGGATGCTCAGGTGTCCCTCAGATAACCAAAATTACTCTGGGGCATGTCTACTAATAGTCTTCCAGCTTTGTCTAACTGACTGCAGCGTTATGTGGTATTGCAGCAACGCCGTGTTTTGCTTCTGCCATGCAAACCTCCAGCTGGTGTATTTTCCACACTGGGTGTACAGAAGACTCCTTCAGAAGTGGCTGTATAACTACCTTGCAATCCCCATGCCAAATAATTTATCCCTGACTATGTACTTACGTAGGGTATTTGGAGGTGAAGACTGTGGTGTCAAGAGTCATCTCATGAGCGTTATGTGTAACCCGCCTATGAAACCTGCGGATAGTGGGCAGAGATGTCCACGTCAACATGAGGTTTTTGCTCTCAAGATACAATAGAAGAATCGTTCAATAGAAATTGAACAATTGTTCAATAGAAAAATCGAACCTTCCTCCAAGCCGTTCCATGGCCTCTGTGGTGGTCCTAGGCCTCCGTGGCCACAACGGGCTACCAGGGCTATTGCCGTATAACCGCAGGTGTGTGTAAGCCTCTGCTTAATGACGGGGGTCAGTTGTCGCACGTGGGTGAAGGGCTCGTGTTCACTCTCACGCGTATCTACTTTCCAGAGCTCTGCCAAGGTCTTCCGAACTCTGAGGTCAAAACCTCGCTATCTCAGGCTCAGTTAAGAGTGCCGCAGCAATTTTTCCCTTGCCGTCTGACCAGCTGGGTGATGTCAATGTTTTGGTGTCTGCGGGGTCACTGCGTGCCTCGCTTGCTATTGGCCTAGCTGGATTTAGCAAAATCTCATTCTCATCCCTGCCATCTCTGCCAGCCGTATCCTTACGGAAAGGATGGCTCTCTTTGTCCACCTCCTGCGAAGGGTTTTTACAAACGTGCTCTCTCACGCTTGGGGTCTTGCTCTTCTATGGGACCTGAATTTCGTGTCAATCAGAATCAGAGAAGTCCTTCTTCAGCTTACCTGGGGTGGTGTCCATGACACTGCCTCAGTTATTCTGCAGCATATCCTCTTCCCCAGCACCCCGATTGTCTGGATTATACTGGAAGATGGCGCAGCTCTTTCCAGTCTGTGCGCCCTTGGTTTTGTCCACGAAGACGAGAGCACTGGAGTGAGGAACTGGGGAGGGGGATGCTGTACACCAGATCCTCACCCTATTCAGGATTCAGACGCAGCTGGGCTGCACAGCTAAACGCAGGAGCTGGGAGACCTTCCTGGGTTCAGCACCAGAGAAACGAGCTGGAGCATTTTTCTTACCCTTTAAATATTCTTAAGCAGGTTAAAAACAACAAAGACATAAGCATTGCCAGTCTCGACAGGTCAATTTATGCAACGCTTCATGAAGTGATATTTAGACAGCAGTGCAACTTCAAGACAAAAAAGCATAATATTTTTGTGTGAGACAATAGCCAGTGGTTTTCCTTACCGGCTCCTGGGCATCCTGTGGTTGTGACAACCCAGACATTAAAAGACCTTTGGCTTCTAACCAGAGAGGCATGTGCTGTGGAAACACCAGATGGGCTGTTTCTGGGGCCGTCAGAGAAGCTGAAGGCTCCCGCCTTGTCTTAAGGCTACTGGACTGTCCATTTAACTCTGAACTGATAATAGTTGTGCATTTTTTAATAATCTAAGAATAACCTTGTTGTGATCACTCAGAAGAGCTTGTTTGAATTAATAGAGGTATGAAATTGAAGTGCTTTAGCTAAATCACATTAAAGCTCTATGTGTACATTCTCCTTCAAAATTAAAATGGGCTTAGTTCTTAGTTTCATTTATTTCCTGCTGTGATGGTTGAAAAGTGTTTCAGATCAGGGCAACTTTATTTCTCAATAGGAAAGCCCACAGGGGCGGTGAATATGTTTTACCTAAGGTGCATTAAAAAGTTAACTTGAATTAACTTCTTTAAGAAAATCTCTTACTCTTATCTCGAATGAGAGAAGAGCATACTTGCTTGATGCCTAAAGTTGAAAAATGGTTTGTCATGAGAGGAACAGAAAAATGTGAGGTGAAAAATAAGGTCTATTCTCAAAAAGTTATTTTTTAAAAATCCCTATAAAATTTAGGAGAGTTTCTAATTAAACAAATTGCCTGGAAAATTCAGCTATCCCCTAAAGAGTCATTGTGTTCAATTTGGAGACAACACTCAGCCATTAGAGTGTGAAACAGATTTGCTTTAATTGCAAATCTCAGAGCAGTCTCCTCTAGGAAGTTGCTTCCTGCCTTTCATTAATAAGACTTGACTGTGAGGGCACCTGCAAACGGCTGACAACTGCCTTATTATAAATATTTTATTAAAAGTACCTATTTTACAAATAGCTTTTGATATTGGCAGAGACTTTTGACTAATGTTGGTAAATGTTAGCTACAACTAAGTAGCTTACTAATAATTCAAAGCTGAGGAAAGTTATCAGAAGGATTTTTAAAAAAAAATCTTGAGTTAGAAATGAGGACATGTATGTTTAAAGACAGCCCTGGGGAAAAAAAAGTATTGTGGTGAGAATGTAATGTATTTATAGAGCTCAAAAGGGTGTGCTCTGTGAAGGTATTGATAGGCAGTCTGTCCTTTTTTCAAGTCTTATCTTCAGGGTAGCAGAGCTCAAATGTGCCAAACACTTCTCGTGTTCAACTCTGATTGCATCTGTGCAATTTTCTCTGAGATTTATGTCTGGTGCCAGTGAAAGCAGTGGGCATTCGATCTCATTGTCTCACTATATTTAACATATTTGTTAGATTAACCGATTGCTTAAATGTTTTTATTCTTATCACATCTGCAGTGCCAAAACTTCACTGATCAACAAAAGGATGCTGGCTGGACGGATAACAAAGTGACTGCTGCTCCAGGCAAGAAATGCAGGCTCAGAAGTGTGACTACCCCAGCCAGCAGAGAATAGAGCTCTTGTGCCTACTGAAGTTGCATTCCTGGTATCGAGAGGGAGGGACACGTATTGTTTTAAGGTTTTTCTAAGGGTTCTTGGGTGTGCACCCCCTCACACATGTGCTTTGCTTCTTCATTTAGGAGAGACTGTGGAAAAGACAAACACATCTAGAGCAGGGAAGGCAAAAGAAGCAATAATGGGGAAAAAATATCCACAGCTTGACTTTTGCCGGTGCGCTCTCAGTTAAAATGTTCTTGCAGAATATTTCAGCACCACGCTACTTGCACGTGGTCTGCTACCCCAGCATGCATCCAAGTTAACTGAATGTAGCCGTCGATCATGGATATAGGAAATCAATTGGTTTTGCTGTCTTTGTGTTGCAGTTCTTAATTCTAGAGGCATTTGGTAAGTAGCTGTAGCAGTTTGCTTGAAGTCAGGCTTCTTTAGCTTTCTGATGTGACTTGTGGGGTCCGCTATTCTCACGGCACCCATCTGGGTTGGAAGAAATGATACCTGCTGTTCGTTGGGTGCTCCTCGCTCCGGTGCAAGCTGGTGCTCCAGGACACTGCACTGCTGGCCTTTCAGAAGAGGTGAGTAATTTACTCCTTGACTGTACTTGGGCATACAAAGCCTTTCAGCTTTGCATAGCATGACTATATGCTCATCAGTAGCCTCTGGGCCGTTGGGTGATTGAAGTGATCTTTATTTATGTATTTGCTGTAGAGCACTTGCCAGGGTACTGTGAGACTGGATGAAATACTGTATTTACTCTTCAAGTTCTGCTCCGAGAAGTGAGTTGTAAATGATGGATGTGGGAGAGAGAAACCAACAATGTACCTTCCTACACGCTCTTATTTGTCTAGTTTCAGCTTATCAAGTGCCTGTTATCCCTACCCTTAAACACTGGTTCTTCTCTTGTAACTGCTGTGGCAGAGAGGGGCTTGAGGGCGGTTTTGAAAGAGAAGTAAATATGAATCAGCTCATTCTGAGATCTTCTAGAGCAAATAGCAGTTACTGTGGTAGGAGGTCAAACCAAGGCTGACATCCCAGCCAGCAAGGGGATGAGATCAATGGGATGAGAGGAGCAGGAGGGAGTAAACAGAGAAAGACACAAGGTTAATTAGGAAGGATAAGACAAAACCATTGAGCTTGATAGAGTGAAAGAAAGGAAACTGGTAAACCGGTTATGGGGCAGAACATCAGGCAAGGGGAAGGACATTAGCCATTTTACCTGTAAAACTGCAGTGTAAGCCAATTATTCTAGCTTCACATTTAGTCATTTGAGCAAAAATTTTTTGCCTGGGTTGTCCTAGAGTTTGCACTACCCTTTTCATGTTCAGGGTGACCAGGGATTTCCATTCCCTCTAGACTTTAAAATATGCTTTTCTGTTCACGTGAACAAGATAAGTTTATGGAGGCATAACAGGTACCATCAATGCAGTGGCACAGAAGCAGAGGCTATCTCTTACAGTGTCGGGCTCTGTGTGGGTAATATTGAGCTGCATGGCTGCATCCTTCAGTGCCGCGGCTGCACTTCTTTCAAAACACATAAAGAGGGTGGAGTCTGAGTATTGGAAAGCCTTGTAATTTTGGATTTGCTTCTCATCCAACTTGAATGTCATTATTTAGATTGTGTGGGCCTCCTTTATGTTCCTGCACAAGATGTACTTTATTACCCAGAAAACAACTGATAAGCTTTGAAACCATATACATTTCACAATGCCTACAAAATCCACACAAAATGGACACCTCACAACGCCCAAATGTGCTCGTTTAAAAGTTGGTGGGGGAATTGTCCAGGTTGTACAATATCATGCCAAGGTTTTGTTCAGAGCAAATTTTTTTAATGAGGCTTTTGTTGTTGTTGTTGTTTTTGTTTTAAATCTTTGAAAATAGGATTTGATGCTGATCTGCTGAAAGGCCTTATCCAGCAGTACTGCTGGCACTAAGTCACAGTGTAAACACAGCCTGGCGGTACAAGTCACAATGGACCACAGCTTGAAAATTATTGGCCTAGCAGCCTGGGAGCGGGAGCTCTCAAAGCTCTGCCTTTCAATCTCTTTTCTATTTCCTTTCTGAATTTCATCATGAACAGTATTAAAACCAGCATTTCTGCTTCTTGCTTTTGCCTGTGTAAAGGGAAAAGTGCAAGCGCAGAAACACATTACTTCTTTTTCCCCCCATAAAGTCTTTATTCAGATGCTCGTCAACCTAATTTTTCCTTCCTTCTCCTCTTTGCTCACGGGCTTTCAGCTCTCCTTCGCCATATCCCCCTGCTCCTGTTAGCATCGCTCCTTTGTGCCCCACGTTGTTTCTCTTCTCAGCGCGGCCCGCTGATGTGCCGTCGTGCTGAGCAGAGGGGCTGGAGCGAGCGAGAGCCCTGCCAAGCAGTGGAAAAGGCAAAGCTGTGCCTCAATTCAGTGCCACACTTACGTTCACTGATTATCAGGAGGTGCTGGATCCAGCCGAGCCACTTCAGCGTGGTGTGACACGTATCAGCAGGGTAAGGAGGGAGCCCCAAGCCCCGGCGCACCTTGATTCAGGAAAGCATCCCACGGCAGACGCGGGCTTGCTTTGCTTCTGGCGGGGGGACTTGATTCCCCTTGTGTCTGTCCAGTGAGACGCTTTTGAGACGATGTGGTTTTGCTGCATCACTTGTCCACCCGGTAGCACGCAGAAGATGGAGCTAAGGTTTGATCTCCCGTATTAGGTCCTTGGATGCCGTCCAAAACACATCAGCTTAGGCTCTTGCTTGAGAACATCAGCCTGCAGCAAGCATCCCCCGTCCTGCTGAAGGCTGGAGCATTTCACCTCCCTTTGGGGTGCTGAGCCAGTTGCTGTGTCTCGGCTGGGAGACACTGGCTTGTTCAGCTGCTGTAACCTTGTTTACACGTGGCTGTGGCTCTCCAGCCTCGAATGAGACGGTGCTTCACGTTGCCTATTTTCACCAGCGGTTTGCAGCCGCTGGGACGACCTTTGCCGTGAGGCTGGCTTTACCGTGCCACCGCGGTCACCTGTAAGAGTGACAGTTCTGTGTTGGGCTTTCAGTCACTCTGATCACTTGTACCCCATTTGTATGACACTCCAGTATCTTGATTGTTCCTTGGGTTTGTGTAACATTTACATTCCCACCCAAAATTCAAAAGTTAGTGTTATTTAGCCTATGAGACTGCTAACAGAAAACAGAATTTTCATTTGAATTTTTGTTTGGGATGCTAATATTTTCCCATAAAGGAAGCAATTTGTTGCAATTTGTTGCTTCAGTTGATATGGCACACAGTGTTGAGCTACCTTTGCGTATTTATTGCTGGGCAGATGTGCCTGGTTCTGTCCCGCAGTTGATGGTTCTGGAAGCCTTGTCCTCAGCTTGTCTGCAGACTGCTGCAACACTTCAAATTCCACACTGGTCAGAAAAACTTGGTAAGCCAGGCCTCAGCTTTATGCATGTACTGTATAACTGTTTGGATTATAATCTATCAAACAGTTTCCTATTTTTTTTTCATGGCATAGTATGTTGTACACTTGTATAGATAGCCTCAAACTCCCAGAAACCTTTATTGAGAGGCACATAATTCTGCATGTCCGTAGTCTCTGCATCCTTTTTACAGTGATTACTTTTGCTGTGATTGGTTCTAAGTTTTTTTCCCAGAGTACATCTTTTGAGATGTGTATATCTTTGGCAGCCATTTCACAGAAACAGTAGGAAAGTCAGATCACCGGTACTGAATGGACATTTTGTCTTTGCATTACTCAGCGGAAATGTTAAGTCTCCAGGTCTTCCAAAGGATTAGGAGAACTATGGTGGAAATGTAAAAAAGTACAAAGGAAAAATGTCACATGCAAAAGCCCTACATGTAACAGTATTGAGCCAAAACCTGGTACCATTGCAATTTGGGCTCAGGTATTTCCACTTTTATATACTGTAATTACTTCATAAGTTCTTAGTCACTTTATTCATACCGACCTTGGCATCTTGCTTGCTATAGGTTTTGGGCTGCAAAAAACCCTTCTGGGGGCTCTTCCTTCAGATTCAGCATTATCACATGGATTTTTTGTGGACTGTGATAATTTTTTCGGATGCAAAATTTTCCTCATGATGCTATGGTATTCCCATGTTGAATTTCTCTGGTGCATTCCTTTATACATGGCCTGGAAGAGCTTCTTTCCCTTTCAGTATTACTGCATTTTGTTTCTATTTGTTTGGCTTAATTTTTACTTTTTTTTCTTTCTGGCACTGCAAGTAGATAGTGGTGTCTATCTTATCTTCAGCTTGTGCTAATTTTTTTCTTCACATGCTGTGGCTCTTTCTGCTAGAGCACTGATTTGTCATGGTAAATTATACATAGCT
This sequence comes from Harpia harpyja, assembly GCF_026419915.1. Taxonomy (NCBI): domain Eukaryota; kingdom Metazoa; phylum Chordata; class Aves; order Accipitriformes; family Accipitridae; genus Harpia; species Harpia harpyja. The sequence goes on from NC_068961.1 coordinate 20,215,184, forward strand.
CAGTGTCATGCGGGTTTCTGTGCTTTAAGTTGCAGAGTTCCTTCACTATTTTCTATAGAGTCTAGCACCTTTCATCAAACACTTTTCTTTCTTTTGCAGCTCAAAAAAGAGTAAATACGGTTGCGCTTTTCCCTTAGCTGCTTTGTTACCGACCCTACAGAAGGTTTTTGCAGCAATATCTATGCAAACTACTGTTTATCCAGAGCTTGTGCTGAGAAATATCACAAATCAGTTTTCAGTGAGAAGTGGGAATTTGAGAAGCACTGTTATATTCTCCTTTTGACTCTTGACACTGGTTATATTTCTTAATTACTCTCTGAGGGTTTTGTGGTGTGATTGCTGTTATTGGGAATGATTTATTTTGGCTTTGGGCTGGTGAGCTGCAGGCTGCTCGGCTGGTTGAATGCCACTAAAGCCTTGTCTGGTGGAAGGGAGCTGTTGGCAGGACCGCTCCTCGCTGACTTACAAGGGCTCTGCCCGTACCGTGCTGTGTAACCGAGCCACGTCGCGTTGAGCAAGTGGGGGAAGCGTCTTCTCCTTCCCATTGAGATGAAATTGCATGAGGGGAAATTTGCTATTGGGAAAGGACGGATGAGGCAGGAAATCATCTTGGTCTGTTTTTTTCCTCAGAGTGTGGAAAAAGCACTTCTTTGGGGAGCTAAGGCAGTGTTTTTGCCAGGCCGAGGGAGGAACCGAGCCAATGTTTGCTGGTGTAGCTACACGGTGAGGGAGGCTCATAAAGAGCCTTACCATAGCCCTCGTGATGGTGGAATGGCTCTGGGTATAATCCCGTTAGGTGCTGCAGATACTACGTCTTGAGCCCTTGCTGCTGCAAGAGGGAGATGGGCTCTTGGTCCTCCCCTGCCCTAACCGCAGGCTGGGGGGGCGGAGGGGAGCGGGGAGAGGAGGCTGTGCCCATGTCAGAAGAGGTGAAGTTCCACCCCCCCAGGGAAACGGAGTCGCTGAAGAATGGAGTGATATTCCCGCTGAGCTACCTCGGCCCTTCGCACCCTCCTCCACCCGTCCCCTGGCTGCGAAAGCTGAAGCCAGCTCTCCCTCGCATCCGAAACCCCCAGTTCAAGGACTGTTTGATACATGGAACAATTGAATGGGTGAGCCGAAGAAAATAATTTTTTGTGGACTCCCTAGCTCCAAATTGTAATCGCTGCCTTGTAACCAAACAGTTCTTGCAGCGACAGAGGGAGGAGCAGATAAATGCCCAGTAAATAGTACGTACATCTCTCTAGTTTAGCGCAGTAGGACAAAAGATGAAGTAGGAGCTGCGTATCAAAAAGCTGTACCACCACCATGAAAAGTGTCCTGGTTTGCTTTAAAGTGAGGGTATAAGCTTTGGTCCTAACTCTCAGAAGGGGGTGCTATTACCTCATCTGATTTCTTTGTATTTTATATGTGTATCTATATGTTTTCCATGCATATGTATGTATACGGAAACCCACTGAGGTTTTAAAAGCAAGCTAAAACATTTGTTTCCCTTTGCCCTCTGCTTTAGTTCAAGTTTTTTGGAACAATGGTAACAAAGTTGCTGCTTTTTTTTGTTTTCATGACTCGCTAGTGCAATAAGCAAAAAAATGGATTAGATTTCCAGAAATATGGGATTCTTTTGAAAAGTATGAAAATCCTTGAAAAAGGAAAACCAGAAGAACAAAAGGCACAGAAAAGTGGGCTATTTATTTCATAGTGCTTAGAAAAATCTACTGTCTTGTACAAGAAGTGAAAACAACTTATTCATACAAAGTGTGTATGAGAAACACTGGGTTGAAATCAATGTATTTTACTAAGCAAAAAAATGTGATATTTTAGATTATGAAATCTGAAAATCAAACAAGTCTGGATATTGTTGTAGTATTTCCACTATTTTTTAACTCCTGAAATTTATTGCTGGATATTAAAATGGACTTGTTAATTTCTTACGTCATTTGGCCATTTATTTAATTTGCACCTCTAAATTAAAAAAAAATAGTTGCATATATCCATCTTGGACACCTTGCTAATGCATGTGACTGACTTTCTTTCTTTTCCTCACACCTGCCTACCCCTGCTAATGCTTAGAGACATGTCACACTTCTTCCCTACTGAAGCCCTGCTTTGGAAAATGCTACCTGGAACTGGAGCCTCTCTCCCTTCATTGGGGAAGACGGAGCTCAGGTACTCAATACCCCGCTCAGACTGGGCACAGCAAACGGTGAAAGCTGCTTAATCTGCAAAATTCCCCCAGCATCATCCTTGGCAGATACTGGAGCAGGACGGCCATGCTCCCTGGCAGGTATTCATGGTGGTCCATGGGGGAACCTGACCCAACTTGTTTAGGGGTGCAGCTGTACCTTTGAGGACCAGCCTTGCCCTCGTGCCGCCGGTTTGCAGGGCTGTGAACCGCCTCTTACGTGACTAGGTCACAATCCTGACTTAGGGGCCAAGATACGGCCTTGGTATTAACGGATAATAATAAAATGCCATATCCTGTGGCATTGCAATTAGCAGCAGGATTTCTGTTTATTTGGGATTAAGGCCATGGTCATGTTCTGGGTCTTATGGGTGAACACAGATCCTCCTAATCCTTTCATAGTGTGGAGCAGCGCTTCCCACAGATGCGTACCATCCAGACTTCCTGCAAAACCCAACCGTTGGCTCCAGTAGGTGCTTTGAAAAGAAGAATTTTCAAGATGGTCCCTATTTTACATAGGCACCTTATTTTGCAGGTATTTGGCTAATGTCTCTTAAATTTTGTGAAAACAAAATCTTCTGAGGATTGCTCCTTCTAGGTTTCTTATGCCTTATCTCCATTGTGGTAATTTCATGGAAATAATTACATAGAAAGGGGATCAAGACAGTGTTAAAATGACATCTAGACAATAACCTTGCCTTTTATTCCTCACTTATCCAGAGGTCACAGCTGGAGTTTGGATGCAGAAGGAATTGAATGTGGAACTTCAGAAGAACAGTAGCAGCTCCGTGTAAGTATTTCCCAAAACCTAGTCTTGTAGGTCTGTGAATTGTTTCTTCTCACCAGGGATAGAAGATCACCATCTTAGATAGATGCCTACCTTAGTGTGAGATGAAATGCCTCTGGATATGCACATTTCTTTTCAAGTTGATAAAGGAACCCTAATTTTAGATCTAGATAGATGACTTTTAAATGCTAAACCGGATGAATCCTACAGCATCTGAGACCCCTGTGAAGACAGTCTGGCAAGTTTCAAGTGATTTTAAAGAATGTCTTAGTTTGGTCCCAGAGAAATGGCTAGCATCATGCTGACTATTCCATTTTTTTCTTTATGCTTCCTAAGTGACTTTGTAACCGCTGTATGTTGGAACTAAGCTAGAACAATAACTACGGACATACTTTATATATGCATTTAAGCAAACACTCAAGTGTAGTAAGCAAGGGACTACTCAGAGTTATACCCATGAATAAATTTTTGCAGGGTCAAGACTTGAGGGGGTTATTTTATATGCTCAGGCAGTAAACTGATTTCTTCATGTCTAGGATGTGCTTGGGATTCTGGATGTTCCTAAAAATAAACAGCATGAACATGAAATGGCCTTCTCCAAGGACACAGTGTCTAGAGAGAGTCAAAGGTGGGTTTCACTTCACAAACTCCTTGAATTTCTCCCTGTGGAAGAAGTGGGGGTTTAAGGAGATGAATAAGAGAAGGCTGTTGTTGTGCATTCAGAATAGTTGCAGGAAGACCGACAGGGAATAAAGACAAATTGTTCAGTTTGATAGCTTTGTTTTCTTTTACTTTGTGTATATATATTTCAAAAAACAGTGACCCTATTTTTTAGGGTCTAACTTAAAGATCATCCAGCGACATCTGTAACAATCTCCTCTAGAATTTTCCACTATTAAGATTTTCGTGATTTGTTTTAGGCAACAATGACCTTGCTTGCACTTTGTATTTGTTAGCCACTCCTAAATACAGAGGTTAAAACCCTTGGGAATAGTTTTAGAAATTTGCTAGCCTGGTGTCTGAAAGGATGACTCCATCTTGCATTACTGAAAACAGCCATCCATGGGAGGGGGTTAAGGCTGGGTGTGCTGGAGGCTGCAAGCCTCGCTGGGTGCTGGAGGGTCACTGCTGGCTGGATGCTCATCACCCTTGGAGCACGGCGTGTGTGCTCCCCTGCCTTGTGCTTTGTGCCGTGCTGTCAAGACCCGCTTTCTGTCCTCACGTCCAGGGGCTAAACGCTTGCTCCTGCCACCCAGGAGCTGGGTGAAGCTGAGCCCTGCTCCCACCCGGCCCAGCACCCGGGGCAGAAGGGCTCTAAGGGGTGCTGGGCCAGGGCATGTCTCTTGAAGTACAGACTCCCGCGGGGGTGCTTGCTGGGGAGCAGTGCGGTCCTCCCAGTCCACACGTGGCTGTGCCAAAAACGCGTGGTCCAGTCGTCTGTGTGTGCGTGAATGGCAGCCCTCTCCTGTTTGGTCATCAAGGTACTAACAAGCAGGTTAAGATGAGACTTTATGCTGATGCGATGCAGTTAGTTAATAAAAAGGATGTGATAAAATCAACGCGAAGCAGAACGTGCAATCTCCTTCTCTCTTTTGCTAATGCCAGCAGGACGCACGGTAGCTGCTCAACTTGCACACCTGAGTGCGGAGAGGTCTGCTTCGCATCACTGACAGCGCCGAAGGATGCAGGAACGAGACCTTACTGGAGGCCCTGACTGGTAGGTGGGGTGGCAGGAAAAGTGGGTGAGTCCGTGTCGGAGAGGTCCGATACCAATCCTCATGGGCACCTGAGTGCCGCCTTACTGCTTTTGTCACTTCTTATAGCCGTGCCGTAGTCTTGGGCATAATCACCTTGGTGTTCTGGTACAGGCCACACAACTCAACGCGTAAAGCTGGCACAGCATCTGTTTTCCTCTCCGCCACCTATTTGTACTTCTCTCCTTGCCTTCAGCTGCAACTCACCTTGTTGTGTGCGTGTATCACGTACCAGATGGGATAATCGGGCCCTTCGTGTCTGGCACTTCTTTACTACGGGGCTCCAGCATAGGTTCTCCAGCATAGGCTGATAAGACTGTGTTATAGAACAGTCCGTGAAACTTAGCATAAAGTGATTTCAGCTACCTTCCAGCATTTTACCAGCACATAAACAGTTAGCTGCCGTTGGAAATCCTAAGCCACAGACAATGGGAGATGGTAACCTCTTGTGCACAGGATTTAAAACTGTAGGATCATTGACCTTGAATCGTGCATGTAGCCTGGGAAATCTAGAGGTAAGCAGCTTGCAAAACCATGAAAGCCAGCCACCAGTCCGAAGAATAGAAGCTGCCTTCTAGTTTTCCTGCTGATATTCGATGTTGTTTCAATCAAAGTACAGGTAGCACTTGAAGAATGACAGATCTTGTGAGCTTTATGTACCGGTATAATGAGATTATGCTTCATGACCCTACTGCATTTGACTTTTACATTAGAGAATATGATTCAGGAATTCATTTGAACAATCCACAAAAATATAAATGAAAAGATTTTTTTTTTTTTTTAAATTGCTGGTTTCTCATTAATTGCATATTGTAACTGACTCACAGGAAAGGAAGAATCATAATGAAGAAAATCAGAAATAAAAAGGGACCCACAGTCTTAATGTGTATCAGTAGTGAAGAAATTACAAAAAATATAATGAAAAGCATTGAAAACTATATTTCTCTTACTAGCTTTATTCTTATAATATTATCACATTTAAAAAATACAATTTTAGAAAAAAAAATGAACTATAGCTTTTTGCAGTGATAGGCGACAGGTCAGAAAAGCATTTCAGAATAATTTTACACCTTTTAACCTTAAAAAATACTTTGCTGACAATTGAGAAAGGGCCTTAAAAGAAGCGCTGATAGGCATTCTCACAGCAGGGTTGCCATGTCCCATCACATAGCAGAGGGTTTCTGCATAATGTATCCTGTAATAAGAAGTGTACTGCAAATCACAAGGCTTGAGTAGCAGTTTTAAGAAAGTAATCCTTGGCATGAACTGCTATTAGTGATGACACTGAAAGTTTGTTACATAAAACTCCTTAGAAGACACAAAGAAGGTAAACTGTTTAAAATTTTGATTCGAGCCTTGAAAGAACTACTTTGTCATAGAAATTTGTCTGCATTTAAATATATATTTAGTGTTCTCTGTTTTTTCATTTTTGCTTATGCTTGGACAGGCTTGTTAAATGAAAACTGCAGAGTTTAGTTAAATGAATGTCACTTTTTTCTCATTCTGTCCTGCAAATGGTAATTGTTCAAAAAGTGTCTTAACAATTACTGGTGTTAATTATGAATGCTAATACAGTCAATGATCACTGAGAGTCCCCGTGTTGTAAACCCTTTACAAATGGGCTAAAAACTAAAAAAAAAAATCCAGTATAACAAAGAGTAAATCAGTCCATCAAGGCACAGCAAGCTATATTCATGTTTTAATAGCTAGACTAATCAAAATGGGATATGAATCTAGAAGAAACCTTGTTGAAATTAATTTTATTTTTGTCTAGAAATGTAAATAAAAGAAAACGTGAAGGGGCCATTTCCAGGCAAGTTCTTTTCAGTGTTAATGATGCAAATCAGTGAAGTTTCTCAGTCCCTGGGGAATCTTTTTGTCTTTCTCATTTCCATAAGAATGATTTTTAGGTGATTAAAATAAAAATCTAATGGAAATAAAAATTCTTTATGCTTTTCTCACAATACAGTTTAGTAGATATCTGAAAAAAAACAGAGCTGGAATTGACTTTAGAACTATAATAAACCTTCCTAGGAGAGGATTGGTCACAAAATAGTTTTGTATTTCTAATGGAGACATTTTTGGTTGTCTATAATAGTATTTGAGAGAAGTTGCAGTCATCTGAAAGCTTGATGTTTCAATGTATCTCCAACATTTTCTCAGCAGCTAGTAATGGGGAATGAAATGTTTCATTGTGTTGTTTTCTAAGTGAGCAGTATGAGAAATGGGCATCCACATAACAATTAAAAATTTGGCTTGCAGTGTTTTTGGCAAACAGTTTTTTTCAGAGCTAGATTCTTCTTGAGTATCAAGGACTGGACTGATAGTGAAATACTGGAGAAGCATTGATAATTTTAAATGACTTTTAATCCCATCGTTCTTCCAGGAAGAAACTACTTGAGTGACTCATTAAAGGGCTGCTGTTAAACTGTAGCTTTGCTATAAGCTCTGTTTAAGGCAGGATACACCACACAGTCATTCAGGATTGGCTTTACGTTCCCTCTTTTTCCTGGGAACGGGGAATAGCAAAAATGGCGATTAACGTCGTCCACGTCAGCCCCACGCCCAGCACAGGTAACACCTCCCTCCCGTGCCGGTGTGCAAGGGAAGGACTAAAGGATGCCCTCCCCTCCCCTGACCCACTCTGCACAGAGAGAGACTAGCAACGTCACAGACTCTGCTCGTACGCACACGCGTGCACACGCGTGTGCAAATAAACGTGTGCACGCGTGCACCTTCTCCTTGTGCCACAGAAGAAAGCGGTCACCTGCAGAGGAGATGGAAGAGGACCAGCCCCGCAGAGGAGATGGAAGAGCACCAGCCCCGCAGAGGAGATGGAAGAGGACCAGCCCCGCAGAGGAGATGGGAGAGGACCAGCCCCGCAGAGGAGATGGGAGAGGACCAGCCCCGCAGAGGAGATGGAAGAGGACCAGCCCCGCAGAGGAGATGGGAGAGGACCAGCCCCGCAGAGGAGATGGAAGAGCACCAGCCCCGCAGAGGAGATGGAAGAGGACCAGCCCCGCAGAGGAGATGGGAGAGGACCAGCCCCGCAGAGGAGATGGGAGAGGACCAGCCCCGCAGAGGAGATGGAAGAGGACCAGCCCCGCAGAGGAGATGGGAGAGGACCAGCCCCGCAGAGGAGATGGAAGAGCACCAGCCCCGCAGAGGAGAGGGAAGAGGACCAGCCCCGCAGAGGAGATGGGAGAGGACCAGCCCCGCAGAGGAGATGGGAGAGGACCAGCCCCGCAGAGGAGATGGAAGAGCACCAGCCCCGCAGAGGAGAGGGAAGAGGACCAGCAGCCTCCCCGCGTGCAGCAGAACTCAACCCCACGCTGGTGGGAGAGGGCAGAGAACAGCCATAACCGTGGAGGGAGCTCGGGGTGCCTTACGCACGTGCGTGCTGGGTTGCATGGTCAGGAGCAGAGAAGACGACACGAGAGGGAGTATGTTCTTGTTTTCCAGGCAGTGCTCAGCAAAAGCCCTTCATCCTCACGTTCGCTAGTTGCTTCCCTCTGGGTCCCCTCTTCAGCTGCTAATGAGCCACCAAGAAGACTCAATTTGTCCCCAGGGCTGCTTGGGTCCTGGGTCTGGGTTGTGGAGGAATGAACAGAACTTTAGGGCTGGGGGGGGACAGGGAACAACTCTCCAGGGAAAATACACAGGTGTCTGATGCCTCTGTGACTCTGGGAGGTGATTTCCCTGTCGACCCCCCCCACAGCTCCTGGCTCAAGACTTCCACCCCTGCCCCTGCCTTCCCCAGCCCTGCAGGGAGCCTCCCCCAGCTCCAAGGGGGGGAGACCCGTGAAATGGTCCTGGCCGTGGTGAAGTCAGAGGATTCCCAAGCTCTGCCATTCAGCAGATGCGACTCAAGGGCCACAGAACCTGAATCCTAGATTTGGGATCTAAAATCTCAAAACAAAACAAAACAAATATTTCTTTGTAATGCTATTTAAACAACAGTACTTTTAAGTACTTTTTGACATTGACTTATTAACTGTTGTTTGCTGTCTGATATTAATGTTAGAAAGGTGGTTGTCTCCAGATCCTGAGGACACTCCATTTTTTGTTTCCTTAATATTGCAACTCCCACAGAGTCATCTGAATCCAAGAGCCCAAACTTTAAGAAGAAATACCATATACCTGATGAAATCATGAGTTGTGGCAACACCACCAGCCCATAAGTTTAATGCCATTCTTCCTCTTTGCGTTTGGGTGAGGTGAGGACCAAATTCCAGGAAAGCTCTTTGATGCCTTTAAGGCAAGAAACAAACGCGATGGAGAACTCCTTCCCACCCCTGCCCCTCCTCGTAGCGGGGTCCTGAGCCTTATGCCGTGCCCCTACACCCTCATGCGGTGTATGGAAGACCCCAAAACGGCCCACACTGCCTGCTGTCACTGGCAGGGACAGGGGAAGGATCGGTGCGAGGTGCTCCCCAAGGCATCTTCCCCGGACCCCCTGTGTGCACACCCTCGCTCACCTCCCTTATCGTGGGAGGCCAAAACACTTCTTCCAAAAAACCTAAATAGCATATGTTACTAAATGTAGGACACAGCCAGTGTTTTGTATAATCTTTTATAGAGACCTACTGTCCAGTGCATTTGCCCAGGATTTAGGAGGCTCCGGTTCCTCCCCTTTCTGGGAAGATATTCTCCCATTCCCAGGGTGTGCTTACTGCCTGGCTAGGAGCTTGCTTGCTGGAGCATTGCCACGGGGCATCCAGGCATTGACTTTCGGTGGCATGCCAGAGAGAAGGAACACCACCCTGTAGCCCGGGGCTGGGTGGGGAAACCTGGGCTCTACTCGTGTGTCAAGGAAAGGTCTGAGGGGTAAAACCAGCCTTGTCCCCACCTTGCCTGCTGAGGACATACAACTATATAGAGCTTGGGTTCCCCTTCAGGAAGAGTGAGACTTGGGTTTGATTTCTCTCAGACAAAGGAAAGATTGCACATAAATCCCCCATTTCCTAGGGAAATAGAAGAGTATCGTAGACACTGGACAGATACTGATGCTGCCTTTTTCAGGGATCCCAATCTACCCTGTGTGTAAAAGAACATCTTACGCGCCAGGTAGGCAACTTGCTCAACCCGCTAAGCCCTTTGCTGGATGCGGTCTGAACTCTTCTCCCAAAATGGCCTGGGCTCGGAGGGCATTACACGGAAGGGCATTTCAGTGGCAACTTGTGAGGGTCCCATTTGGTCCAGGGATCCCTGTGCCCGGGTGTACTCCTCACGTGCCACGTTGCTGAGTGACACTTTGCAATGTGCATCCTGCAGTCTTCCCTTACCAGTTAGGTACAACTCCAACGCACTTTTCTCTTTCTTTGTCTTCAAAATGTAGCGTTATGGATTGCAGCCTCATAGATGCCAGGCGGGGATGGAGGCTGCTCTGGGAAAAAGGTCCAGCAGACCTGCAGAAAGCGTAACTGGCTACAGCACAGCTGAGACGAACTGGTGTGGAAATGCTGTCAGCTCATCTGCTCAGAAACCTGGTTCAGACCGTGCCATCTGCACATCTGACTGACTGCTTCCAGCCGGTGCCTGCTGCTCGGGCCCTGAGACAGGACTGCTTCTCCTGAAGTTCTCTGGGCTGTGGCTTTCCCTTGGCAAGGACTACGGGCACACTTGTCCTGTGGTGCAGGCTGGAGCAGGCTGGGGTTAAACGGGGTGATGCCAGGCTGGGGTGAGCTTTCCAGTCAGATGGAGGTTGTGTGAGCACACGGTGCCCAAGAGATGAAGAGGCTCTCGGTGTCTGCTCGGTCCATTCCCTGCATTCATCCGGGCCATTCATTAATTTCTCTGTGCTAGTTTTACGGGAGATATCCCTGCAACTTTAGTGGGTTCTTTGGCTGGTGAGCCAGAGAAAAGACAAAATGGGGTCATATAAGACAACAGAGCTGGCTGTAACACAGATTTTGCTTCCCTTAGCCTCTACTCCAAGACTGGATCAAGACTTTCTTCATGTGAACCCCAGCAGTATCTGCAAAGTTAAAAGAGGATCTATTTGCCAAACTACTCCATTTGGGGCAGAAAAGCAAGTGGCCTGGTATCTTTTAGAGCAAAATGGGAGAATCCTGCCACAGTTTCCCCGGGGCTAGACAGCCTCTAAGCAGGAATTACAATTTTGAATTTAGGCATCTTAAAATGCCTTTGTGCCATTTCAGGGGCCTAAATCCCACCTGACTCTGCCAGGGTATGTGGAGGACCCTCCATCGTCATGTGGCGGAGGACTTCAAGGCACAGAGATAGCGAATTCTCACCAGAGAACACGAGCAGGAAGACCAGCCTGTCTTGTATTTGCAGAAGATGTAGCTCTGTTGCTTTCCCTCTGCTCTCAGGTATTCCCCAAAAGAGGAATTCTCAAGAGGAAGCTCCTGTTATTTGTGTTTCTCTCTGATGTTGCCTTACTGCGGTCTTTCATGGAGGATATTGGAAATGCATCATACATTTGCAGTGGTTCTAATGGGCGGTTTTGACATACTTCCCAGGAAAAACGTAGACATTGAACAAGCTGTGTCTGTGGCAGGGATGGTCTTTGGTTTTGCTTTAGAAATTTGGGTTTAAAAACGCGAATAAATCTTTCTGCATCATTGGATGCGCTTCGCTTTTTTTGTCATTGGCAGTAGCACCTCAAGCCACACAGCCCAACTCCTCGAAAATTCACCCACCTCCCACGCTTAAAAACCACGCTTGCCTGAGGTCCGCAGCCTCTGAAAAAGTTGTCTCGGGAAAGATGCCCCCCTCCCCTCCTCCTCCTCCTCCTCCTCCTCCACCCTGCAGCAGGACCCATTGTCCGTCGGCGGCAAGGCATAAAGGAGTTAACGAAGGAGCCAGCGAGGAGGTATGATGGGGTGATGTCAGAATATTTCCAAGGAAAGAATGTGTTGGGGGTGCTGGCCGGGCGCAGGGGCTGGGGCTGGCGGCCCCCAGCCCCACCCCGACATTCTTCTTGTCCGGTTCCCACAGGCGGAGAGTGGCACGGGGGGTCAGAGTGGACGAGCACAAAGGGAGACCCCCTGCTGCCGGGGCCATCGTGCTGGGCTGTCACTGCTACTAATTCATGACTTCACCTTTAATCTCACTGATCCATTATAGGTTAAAAAGAGACCCATTTTACAGCTGACAAGATTGAAGGGAGCGCAACCCAGGAACTGGGGGCGGGGGGGGGGGGGAGGAAAAAAAAAAATAAAGGCAAGGAGGGGGAGAAAGAAATAACCCCCCGCTAAAGTTTGTACAATTAGGACCCATCTGCTAAAAATAGATCTTGTGCTTTTCGCTCGTCCTTTCCCTTCACTATGAGGATATGTGTTTTAAGAGGGAAGCTGATAAATGCAGCTAATTCAGAATTTTAGCGCACGGGGTCAGAGGAAAAAGGAACAGGGAGGAAAGGGGGGACCAGGAAAGGAAGAAGAGTACGATTTTAGGAGCAGGACTGCACAATGGAAAGGATGGGGAGCATTCAAATGGCTTAGCGCTGCTTTAGAGCATGTTTTGTGAGGTCATCCTGGGGAAATGACTAAGAAATTTATGAAATGCTGATGTCAAAGGTAAGCTGATCAAATCAACATGGATTCAGCAGAGTAATAAGTATATGTGTGTGGCACATGCAGCATGTTTATAATGACACAGATACGCAATGAATTCTCAGAAATCGTTAGACCTACTGTGCTGTGAGCTGTCGGTGAAGTCTCCAGAAGTAATTCCACTTTTTATTTTTGTTAGTAGGGTAATTGCTTTCAATTTGTCCTTTAACAAAGATTTTTTTGCTGTTAGTTCAAGGCAACTAAAACACATGTTCTCAGTGAATTTCAGAAAAAAGCATAGTCTCTGAAAAAAACAGAGGGGTGATAATTTGCCACAGACCTGCGAAATGCTTGCTAGAGTATTTTTTTTTTTTAACATACAGCAAAAATTCAACATTATTGCATTTCCTGGTTTTGTCCTACATGAGTGAGGATGCTGTAGGTATCTGTGTGCAGTGCTAATTCAGGGAATTGAGGTTTTGGTGCTTAGGTTTTTTGCTTTCTCTATCTGCTCTTTGACAAAAAAATTGTAACTCCAGAAGAAACTTTATTAAGAAGTCCACCAAACTAGTCTATCCCTCCTCCTACTGCCCTGATGGTATCAGAGAACACTGAAGCCCAAGAAGGAGATTGTTTGCTGGATTCTCCCTGCCTTTTGCCCTTGAACCTCTGGAACGGCATCTCATAAGATTTTGCAATGTATGTAAATTTATACTGCCAGACGTGTACAGTTTTTGCATCTGCTACGACACCCTATTCCTTCCCTTCTCCCCTCCCTGCAGCGGAGCTCTGGGAGTCACTGGCGTCGTGGTTTCGTGGGTGCCCCGCTGCCACGAGGCGAGGGTGGAGAGCAGGCAGGGCTGTCGTGAGGATGCAAAGCCCTGCCTGAGATTTGCAAAGATTTGGGGGTTTCTGGCATTCCTGGACAAAGTCTGTGAAGGAGATCAGCTGCCGGTGTCTTTTGTGGGCAGATATAAGAGAGAATGGGGACCTTCGCGTGAGGCGCTCTGTCAGTTGAAGTCGGTGATGAAAGTCCTATTGAAAAGAGCCTCGGACCAAATCAAAACCTGATTTCCTAAGAGTGACATTGCCTGCAAATGGAGGCAGATTGAGGTCCGTAACTGGCCAGCGCTTTGGACACATTCTGCTTACTTTAGTCACACAAAATGACGTATTGATGCCAGTTTCCAGGATCCAAACAGGCAGCCCTTTCATAGGCAAAAGCCCTAATGAAGTCACTGGCAAGCAGCCTCGCTGGCCTAAGGCCTGCAGGCTATTTCCCTAGTCAATACACTGGACCTAATCTTATACCCCTTGAGCATCAGACTCCATGTGTATTTTCTGCAAGTATTTGTTCTCTTTCTGCAAAAGTGCAAGATTTGTGTGCTGCAGAGAGCAGTGTCAGTGAGCAGCTGCTTCTCCTTCAGCATGAGTTGTTCAGGATATAGACTTCATTCGCTACGAGTTGCGCAAAACCAAACTGCGAAGCTGAAGCATGGAATAGCGAGGACCTAGACTGCCAAATACAAATCTCCTGTTTTAATTTGTAAGTGTATGTTCGAAAACAAAGAAAAGGATTAAAGCAGAAGTTTTTTTAAAAAGCCTTTAGAAGATATTACGAAAATATGTATTATTTTTACCTGGTAATCTTCTGACTGCTTCTAAGTTAGTGGAACACATTAACTCCTCTTGTAAGTCAACTGCAATCGATGGAGCTGTCTTAACAATGAGTTAGTTATCTTGCAGAGTGGATTTTGTTAGCTCTTTGTAAGCATAGTCCTTCTGGTTTCTGATCAATCAGCTGAATTTATTTTTCCCATTTCTGAGAGTGTTAGAAATATAGATTGGAATGGCAGCTTCACGGATTACCTTGGTTCCAAAGTGTCATCTAACACTAAATTAACGTGATATAAATCATAAGGATGTTTCCAGGGGATGCTTTGTTTTAGGTGAGGAACCCCTCTTCTTTCTTTCTGAAATTTTTGACTAAAGTTTTTCCCATGAGCAAATGTTACAATGCGATGCCCAGGTAACAAAGTAAAAAGCAGCTTTTAGAGCTGAAAAATTGCCACCTCCCTCACCACACTCCTCAGAAAATGATGGAATAAATAAAATCCTTCTCAGCTAAAGCATTTCTTCTTCTAAGTTCCACACAGCTTCTGCAACGCACCTGCAGGCAGGCGTTCAGAGGGAGCCAGGAAAGCAGCCTCTGTCTGCGCTGGCTGAATTAGGGCTGAACTGCTGAACTGGATGGCAACAACTTGGCCTGGAAGGAAAAGAAGAGGGAAGGGAGGCGATCCAGATTACCGGTTAATTATGAGTCCTCCCTGTAACCCCATGCCTTTCGCTCAGTAGGATGGGCGCTTGCAGTTCATGCAAAAAACCCCCGAAGGCTCTGCCTCTGGCTGCTCCCACCTCTAGAACTGGTCTAAGCCCACAGGCGGGCTCACAGCTCCGACTCGCACCCAGAGCTGGAAGTACAAGCATCTCGGGTGCCATTTATACTTTTACAGGGGAATATACACTGTGAAAAATCCTCGGCGGTGGTTCTCTCTCCCTGAAGCTCTCTGAGAAAGGGAGCTGTGAAAGTAGCATTGATGCACCTTCTGCAAGGTGAGCGATCCTAGACTAGAGCCAACAGAGATCGCGATTTCGTGAGTGAGAGGGTTGGAGTCTCAAGCATATCTGAAAATGTGGCTCTTAAATATTTAGCTGTCTCTTTGGCAACTGACTTCCTTTGGCAACCTACATTCATGTCGTCATCATGCTTGACATGCTATAAATAAATCCGTGATGTTTGATGCCAATCAACTAATACCAGGTCCTTATCACAACAAGCTCACAGTACCTCATTCAGCGTGCTCAAGGAGTTTTCTTTCTATCTCCTTTTTTAAGATGAAACTAATCCATTGTAAGCCCCATAACAAGGAGCCACTTACAGGGTGAAAGTATAAGCAGTGCAGTTTTTAAATGATATTGTACATGTCTCATGACTCTTGCCACTAAAGCCAGAGGTATGAAAAGATGCTCTCTGTTTTCATGCAGCGCTGCTGTGGAGATGGGGTACGATTTTCCTTGTGCTTGCCAAGAGTTGTGCATAGTTTAATTAAAATGTATTATTATATAAGGGCTTTTT